>NC_133618.1:679015618-679360618 GCF_048593235.1 Sminthopsis crassicaudata
AGGGTGGCCCGAGATCTTCGTGAAGCCCAGAGAGATCCCGTGGCACCCCCCGTGGGGCGAGTGGGGTTTGTTTTTGCAAGGTTTTATTTTTAAGCCTCGCTAAATGGAAGAGGCTGTCCAGACAGCTCCCAGGCCCTCGGCCCGTGGAAATGAAAGGAGGACCCGAATATCTGGGGGAGTGGCCCCCCAAAAAGGTTTCTTGTGAACCCTACAAAGACCGGTCTATGGACAGGCAGAGAATATGGTCATTTATTAACTTGCATAACTCATTTATTTGTTCTGAGTAAGGATCTTTGGGGGAAAGTGTTGTTATATTTAGAAGCTGCCTGTCAAATTTAATAAATGAGACTTATTGGCCCCCTTTTTTTCCCTGAAAGCATTTTCCCAAATCCATCCCACCTTTCCCCTGGGCCATTTTCTAGCCAAGGACCAATGCACAGACTGTCCATCTTGGAGGTAACTGATGGCTTCTGTCCACTGTCCAGATCAGCGCCCAATGACCTCAAATTGTTGGGACTAGCACCATGTCCAATCCAATCCCCTACTTGTTTCCTAACCCAATCTTTCTTGTGTCAAAGGACAAATTGCTTCATTCAGAAAATGGAAATAGATGGCGAGCACTCACTTTGGCAGCATTTCCAATAACCAAATATCAAGAAAGGAATGGCATAAGAGAGCCCACTCAGGGACCACAGCATCCAAGCATATTGATCTGATTTACAAACCTTTCCTAATGCGGAACAAATGCTGTGGGTGTGAATTCATACTTAACCATAAAAACGCTTGCATTACTCTGTCTCTTATTAAATCCCACATATAACTCTCAGCAGGTTTTATGTTGTGTTTTACTGTCAGCGATGGGGAAAGCTGGCCTAACATTTTGTTTGGCAATTAGGACAATTTGTAGTTTAATTTATTAAACTAAAAAAGCCAACAACTCCCCAGAACGTGGAATTCATTTCATTTCCATAGCCCAGTGCTCACCTCTGCTTTTCCAACAATTTAATCATCCTCTTTGGTGACCCCGGCAAAGCGAAATAGTCCAAAAGGCTCAACTTTCCAAGAGAAGCGAGGAGACTCGGGGAGTTACAGGCGGCCGTTTAAAGAAGCACCAAACAAAAAGGCCATCGTTCCCAGCTCCTTGTAAAGGAGCTGCCGGGCTTAAAAAATAAAAACAAAACTCCTCCCCGAGAGGTCCATAAGCACCGCAATGCCTCAAGGAGCCCCCCCAAAAAACGGCCAAACAAGCCACAGGACGCCGCAAAACAAGTCAACAGTGGTGAAAAGGCCGAGCGTGTGTATGGTCACCAAAGACATCTCAAGCCACAGAGCATGGGGTGGACGTATTTCTAAAGAAGGAAATCCATAATGGACTATCTGACTCCTTGAAGGAGAGCAGAGGGCAACAGTGAAGGGTGGCCTTCAAACCCCAGGCCAGACCCGGGCCCTGAGCTTCAGAGATCATTGGATTTAGACCGGGAAGGGCCCTTAGAGATCCTGGGGGCCAATCGGTGTCATTCAGAGGACACTCAGCCGGACCCCGGACCCTCCTCCCCATGCTGCCTGCTCGGCTGCTTCAGGGGAATTCCTTCATGGAGTTAGCCGGCTCCCCCTCCCAGTGAACAGTGATCTGCTGGAGTCTGGAGGATGGTTCCAAGTCACCGGCCATTTTAATTGATCACTTGGAATTCACCCAAGTAGATCACTTGAACCAGAGTCAATCTGTATAGACTTGCAGAGGAAATACTCAGCAACTTAGGCTGGGTAAAGGGCCTTCCTGACAATCCACACAATACCAAGACCAATTCAATTTGACTGGTTGTTACACAAAATAAAGGCACTCACATCTTTCCATTGTGCATTAATAACCCTCCGCCAGCACTCAGGGGCTGGTTGTTGGGTTTGGGTTTGGGAGGGGCCTCGTGGCCATTGGGAAGGGAATCTTCAACAGCCCCCCGGCCCCCGGTGCACGACCTCTGGGGAGCAGGGGCAGGCCTTCCTTGCTCGGCTTTCCCAGAATTCACCTAGGTTCCCCGGCTGCCTTGAGTCACCATCGATTGAACCCAAGCTGGGCTCAACATTAGCTTTTCAGTAATTCTCCTGCCAGATATTTTAGGTCTCACTTCCTAATGATTTTTTTTTTTGGGGGGGGGGAGAAGGCGGTATATAAACTTTTTCAAAGGACTCCCTGGAGCTTTGTGTTCTGCCATTATCCGAGGTGCGACTTCTAAAATTCAGCCTTGCCCGCTAGAGATGGGTCCCCCCCATTCCCCTCCTTTGGAACAAGGCCCGATATTTTTAACGAGGTAAAGCGGGCTAAAGTTTGTCCTTCTTGTTGTTAGCGGTTCCTTTGCACACGACCCCCTCCCACTGGCACTGAGTATAAGAGGAAAAAAAAAGAATACAGGAAAAAGACAAGCGGAGGGAAAATGGAGTTGGGAGAGAAAGAAAAGGAGGGAAGAGATAGAGAGACAGAGACAGACTGAGAGGCCCAGAGGGGGAGGGGAGGCAGGAGAAGGGAGAAAAAAGGAGGAGGGGCGGCCGAGCTCGCAGGCTGTCTCAGCAAATGAACTGTTCTTTCTCACCAGATGTGTAAGCGTGTTTCGCCTTTCACTAGAGACAAGCCGGAGCCGACTCCTTCCGTTCGCTGGGCCTACGCTCCATGTCTTACGACAACACAAATGTAAGCCCCTTCCTTTCCACACATGTTAAACTCATTTCCTAGTGAATTATTGGGAAAAGACACACTCTCCTGACTGCTGTTTTCCGAGGATGCCCGCTGCTGCTCCAGGCCCTGCCGGCCCCGGGCTCGGCTCCTTCTGGCCATTTCCAAGCTGAGAAACTTGGGATGGGAAAAACCTCCCCGTTTCTGCATCCCCGTGGGCGAGGGGGAATGGGGGCGCCCAAACAGCTCCAATCCGTGGGCTTTCCTTTTTGTCCGTCGCTGCAGATTTGTAGGGTCGAGGAAGGGGAGGGTTTGAGCATTAAGTCAACTGGGACACGCTGGCCCTTTCCAATACCGGCTCAGCCTACAAATGACCTATATTCGCCATTTTTTCAAGGCTCTAAACTGGAATGGATCCCCCACCCCCAAATGCTAAGGAGGCAATAAAAGGGGCCCCCTTCCCTCTCCCAAGGCCCTGAGCCCCCAAATGCCTGCGCCTGTATTTTTGGGGGGAGCAGTAATGGCTGTGCTAGTGGATCAATCAGTCATATTTCTAGTTTGCAAACACGCCTCGTGCATCGGGGCTTCTTCTCCTACGAGTCTGGACCCCAACTATTCTGGAGAGATTTGCAGCAAGATAAACAAACAAGCTTCATCCCTGCATTGCAGCCGCCGCACTCGGTGAATGGTTCTCATTTGTTAGAGTGGAAGCCCTGGCCGCCCTGCCAAGTCCAGGTTAAGCAAGCTCCCCGAGCTCGCCCCTTCCTGGAGGCCTGCTTGTCAATCACTTCCTGGCATCTGCAAGGACAGTCTCCACTCCTGGAGCCGCAGCTTCCTTCTCCTCCAAGATGGCACCCACGGCCCCGGGGAGCCCGAGCCTCGCTCCGAACTCCCCGGCTCCCCAAAGTCACACTCCCTTCCTCCGGCAGTCCCCCGGGCCCGGGGCTCATGGCTGAAAGGGTTTCCTCCGCCGCTTTCTCCCTCTTTGCTCCTTGCCCTGATGGGCAAACTCCTCCCCCTCCCCCCTAATTATCTTCTGCTGCTCAGATAGTCATTATTGGCTTCCTGGAAGCATGTGGACGGAGCAGAACTCCCAGTTTGGAAGGTTTTTCCATACGCTAATCCAATTCATCAAAGGCACCCTAACGAAATTACGGGCCTTGGCAGTATCTTTGCTTTTCACCTGATAAGGCTATAGCAGAAGCCCAGGATGGTTTGTATCAAAATACCTCTCGGACGATGATTTCTGACAGGCTCGCTGGAATCCCCTCCCCCCGGCTTCCTTCCCTCCCCACAGGCCTGCTGTGTATTATGCCTTTGCACAATGGCACCAAAGACAGCGCTTCCTTCATGGGAACAGGCGAGAGACTGCTGAGAAACACACAGCAGCCTGGCAGAAACGCTCTCTGGCCTGGGCCTGGTTTCAGAGCGGCTGATTCCCAGGAGTCTGTGCTCCTCGGGGTCCTCCCCCCAGTGTCTCTTCCTCTCTCCCCCTCTCTTCTCTCCTCCTCTCCTCCCTGTCTCTCTTTTTCTGTTTCTCTGTCTCTGTCTCTGTTTCTTTTTCCTGTTTCTTTCTGTCTCTGTCTCTGTCTCTTTCTCTGTCTCTGTCTCTTTTTCCTGTTTCTTTCTGTCTGTCTCTGTCTCTTTCTCTCTCTTTTTCCTGTTTCTTTCTGTCTCTGTCTCTGTCTCTGTCTCTTTCTCTGTCTCTGTCTCTTTTTCCTGTTTCTTTCTGTCTCTGTCTCTGTCTCTTTTTCCTGTTTCTTTCTGTCTCTGTCTCTCTCTTTTTCTGTTTCTTTCTGTCTCTGTCTCTGTCTCTTTTTCTGTTTCTTTCTGTCTCTGTCTCTTTTTCTGTCTCTGTCTCTGTCTCTTTTTCTGTTTCTCTGTCTCTGTCTCTTTTTCCTGTTTCTTTCTGTCTCTGTCTCTGTCTCTGTCTCTTTCTCTGTCTCTGTCTCTTTTTCCTGTTTCTTTCTGTCTCTGTCTCTTTTTCTGTTTCTCTGTCTCTTTTTCTGTTTCTCTGTCTCTGTCTCTTTTTCCTGTTTCTTTCTGTCTCTGTCTCTGTCTCTTTTTCTGTTTCTCTGTCTCTGTCTCTTTTTCCTGTTTCTTTCTGTCTCTGTCTCTTTACTGTTTCTTTCTGTCTCTGTCTCTTTACTGTTTCTTTCTGTCTCTGTCTCTTTTTCTGTTTCTCTGTCTCTGTCTCTTTTTCTGTTTCTCTGTCTCTGTCTCTTTTTCCTGTTTCTTTCTGTCTCTGTCTCTGTCTCTTTTTCCTGTTTCTTTCTGTCTCTGTCTCTTTTTCTGTTTCTCTGTCTCTGTCTCTTTTTCCTGTTTCTTTCTGTCTCTGTCTCTTTTTCCTGTTTCTTTCTGTCTCTATCTCTTTTTCTGTTTCTCTGTCTCTGTCTCTTTTTCTGTTTCTTTCTGTCTCTGTCTCTTTCCTGTTTCTTTCTGTCTCTGTCTCTCTGTGTCTCTGTCTCTTTTTCCTGTTTCTTTCTGTCTCTGTCTCTTTTTCTGTTTCTTTCTGTCTCTGTCTCTTTTTCTGTTTCTTTCTGTCTCTGTCTCTCTGTGTCTCTGTCTCTTTTTCCTGTTTCTTTCTGTCTCTGTCTCTTTTTCTGTTTCTTTCTGTCTCTGTCTCTCTGTGTGTCTCTTTTTCCTGTTTCTTTCTGTCTCTGTCTCTTTTTCTGTTTCTTTCTGTCTCTGTCTCTTTTTCTGTTTCTTTCTGTCTCTGTCTCTCTGTGTCTCTGTCTCTTTTTCCTGTTTCTTTCTGTCTCTGTCTCTACTGTTTCTTTCTGTCTCTGTCTCTCTGTGTCTCTGTCTCTTTTTCCTGTTTCTTTCTGTCTCTGTCTCTTTTTCTGTTTCTCTATCTCTCTGTGTCTCTGTCTCTTTACTGTTTCTTTCTGTCTCTGTCTCTGTCTCTTTTTCTGTTTCTCTGTCTCTCTGTGTCTCTGTCTCTTTTTCCTGTTTCTTTCTGTCTCTGTCTCTGTCACACACACACACACACACACACACACACACACACACACACACACACACACACACATTCCTGTCCAGGGTCCATCGAAAGCCCCCTTCCGCCCTCCCAGGGGATTGGGCCTAGTCATGGTGCTTGCCTATCCCCCAGCCCAAACCCAAACACCACTTAGGCCTTGTAATTAGGCGTGAGCCCTCCTTGCTGCTTCTGCTGCCATGTTGGGATCCAGAGCAGGCACGCCCATCTCACCTGGGGGACTGATCGGGGAGAGGGGCAGGGCCCTGGTTTTCAAAACAAAAATGAAAATCAATGCTCTGATTTGGCTATCACTCCAATCCGGAGCTCTGGCCCTTGGTCCCTCTTTGGGAACTTAACACATTCACGCCCCGGCGGGGCCAGGAAACGATCCACTTTCTGCCCCCACGGGTGCCCGGTCTGTCAATAAAACCAGATTCTTCTGGGCCCCCGGGCCTGAGAGTGGAGCGGGTTTTTTTCCCCTGGCCAAAAAGGGCTCCCTCACAGCCTCCCCGTTCTGTGCAAAGGCGGGAGGCGCCGGAAAGCGGGGTTCCATCTCTGGGCCGCCTCCCTCCGCACAGAAGTCACAATTTATTAAAACCCACTTTGAACTGCCTAGCACTTGCTGACGACTAATCAAAGCAGAGGCAGCAGCTGAGAGATGCAGGGGCCCATTCGGCAAGAATTATGTACACATCTTTAAGAAAACTGAGAAGGAAAAATTAACACTAAACGGCCCTGTTTTCCCTGCATTATGCAGATGAAATGACAAGCTGTCACCGAAGAAGTTAATAAACAGTCTCCGTTTTGCAGGTTATCCAAATGCTACTGAATGGAAAACCTTGGATCCTAAATGATGTGTAATTAAAATTATTTTAAAAATCCTCCTTGACAGGCCCGGGCTTAGCCAAAATGTAAATGGCATTAAAGAAGACAATGAATTTAATTTTATTTAATGTCCCTTTTTGCAGATCCTCATTTACATAGCGTTTTTAACAAAAGCGCTGACCTTATAAACGCTGGCATTTGTACAGTGTCTGCGGGGCTGGGTTTAATCACGCTCCCGCAAAGCCATAAGGGAAAAAGCTTGGAGTTCTCTGGTTGGCCATGGAGTTGGAATAAAAACATTGGGACTGGTCAAATGTTTATCCTTCTCGCTTCTGAAAACAACCTGACAAGAGATGTAAAGGTCTGGGGAATAGCCCGGCGCTGTTTGTAAGGCTCGGTAATAATCATACATAATCGTTTGGAAATATAGCTAATAAAAAATATAATGAGTGTTCAGCAAAATCGGCATTAGGCCCAAATTACACGATATTAATACTTGAACAGGTGCAGGAAGGCGCTTTAAATGAGGTAAATGAATAAAATGTCCCAGAGCACAACTGAGAACACTGACAAAAAGTCAATGACATGAATAATTCAGCGGCCCGGCCTGCCAGCAAAGGGCAGCTCTCTTTGACCTTTGTGACAGGAAGTGAAAGGCAACCCTGTGGACTCCAAAGAACTCCAATCAGTCTGGCCTCCCCGCCCCCCCCCCACCCCTTTGGAGGTGCCACCGGAGAGTGGCGACGGCCGGGCACCGTGGGGGGAGCGCCCAGCCCCGGCCCGGGACCCCCACCGGCCTTCCCGAGCGCCCCCCCCACGAGGCGGCCTCCGAGACAATGGGGGGTTAAGTAAACACTCCTTTCCTACAAGCCCGTGTCAATTGTGGATAAAATCTGAGGTCAGCTGAAAAGTATTTTAAGAGCCCACGGGGTTGAAATTTTGTAACAGCTGTTAAATATGACCAAACTTTTCTTCCCCCGCCGCCCCCCTCCCCGCTCCCAACTACAACTCTTCCAAACTCTGTATGAAAGAAAATGGGATAAACAGATGTCTGGCTTCCATGCAGGAAAGTAGGACACACTTGGAATGATAAGTCTCCTAAACTCTATAGAATAATGCCAGATTTATTGGGGAGGGGGCATTTACTACCCACAGAGATGCCAACTAGCAGTATTGCCCGTGATAGGACCATCTGGAAAAGCGTTGCCGAGCATGCCATCAGGAATACATGGCGTGGCAAGCCCATTCCGTGTTGTGTGTGCACAGGCTGAGGCTGCGAGCTCTCTGCCCGCCCGCCCGCCCGCTCGCCCGCCCGCCCGCCCGCCTGCCTGCCATGGCTCTGGAGCCAGGGGCTGAGTTGCCGCTGAATGTTTTGATAGTAATGTAATCTCGCCTTGCCGGCTTCCTCCACAATCATTCTTTTCAGTCTTCAACAGTTGGACCCTGAGCCTTCCCAGCACAGCAGCCAGACAAGGGAGGAGGAAGTCAAGAGGATGGACCTTCCCCAGAATTTGCTTCGGTTCTAGGAAAAAAGCAACCGGGGGACGGCCGGGCGAGAGGACCTGCGCCCCGGTGTGGTCCTCCGGCCTTCACAGCATCCTCTTGTAATCACTTGCAGCCCTTGGAATGTACGGATGAAACAGGAGAGATTTATCTAGTCATCCTTGGGCTGTGGAGACAATGGGTGGGTGTCCCTAATGAAGACCATCTGCTTTTGTGTTTTCCCAGAAAACATGATTTTGCTATGAAAATGACCCTCCCATCCTCTGCACCGAGACCACAAAGACGAGGGGGAAAGGCCTTCCTGAGCTTCTCTCTGGGTCAATCGAAATGACCAGAGAACCTCATTCAGGGCCATGCCTTTCTGAGCCACACTTTCTCACAGGGCGATTTTCTGTTGTGTTTCTGTGGCTTCCCTCCCCCCTTTCCCACACTGGTTAGAATGTCACTGGAAATGTGCTGCAGGAGAATGATATTCCAGGTATTATGAGAAGTTATAGCTCTGGCATTGTTTGATGGCAAAAAAATAGTTTTAACCAATGAGATATTTGTAATAAATTCAGAGGATTTTCTAATGGATACATTTTAACTTTTCCTTCCCTTTTCTTTTCTTTCTTTCTTTCTTTTTTTTTTTTTTTGGGTGGTGGTGATAGGATGTGTGTGTGTGTGTGTGTGTGTGTGTGTGTGTGTGTGTGTGTGGTATATTATCTAAAGGGCCTTCCATGTCGTTCAGTGAATGGAATGCTTTCAAAAGATAGCTAAACTAAATTATGTAATGACGACGAGAGGCATTCACAATCTATAGAATGTGATTACCCTGGAAAGAGGCTGGATCTTTCTTTGCTGTTCTCTGAAGCCCCAAAACAAAATAAAGCCAAACTCTTTCCGACTTAGATGAGGAATATTAGCTTGAGCTCCAGCAAACACGGGGCTCATTGATCTCAATTCATGTTTGAATTATTGGTTCATATCCTCAGGACAGATCGGCTTTATCTGGTCAAATCCTCCTAGATGGATCTAAAGACCAAGAGCACCGAAGGGGTGACACATACAGAACAGAACTCTCTCCCAAGCCGAATAACACAGGGATGCCTTAGCTGATGCAGGCCTGTGAATGGGAGCTACCAATTGGATGGGCTGTCCTATTCTATGATGCTCAAGAAAGAGCAGAGCCCAAGCATGCACCAGGAGCAACTGATTGTAGGTGGGACCAGAAACTCAAAAACCCACCATCAGCCTGAACTCAAAATATTTTTCACTTTAACAAAAGTCCCTCACGAAGGAGAGGAGGCCTTCCAAAAATTAAAAAAAAAAATTCTTGTTTTCCTTCCCTGATTTTTAGCACCATTTGCCCCAGCAAACACTAAATTCTTCAACTTTTCAAAATGCACCTCAAACTGGAGATTGTAGCAATGTCGAAAAATCACTTCTCGGGGATTTACAGCAGACAACCAAATGCTAATAGTATTTTGTCATCGTAAGTGACAGCTCTCTTCAGAATGCTAAACATGCAAGTTCCATTTTTCATTCCATAAAAACTATCCCTACCTTAAAATTCCTAATGTGGGAGGTGATTAAAATTCCTATAAAATTGTCATATCTTTAAATTTAGAAGCAGAGCAGATTTTTCATCAATAATTAAGCTCTCTAAAGCATTTATGCCAGGCGTAAATGGAGTTTCAATCTTCCTTATTCAAATAAACATGGTAAACCCATTAACCAAATGTTTTTTTTTTATTTCTCCCCCCTCTTCTAGTGCTTCTAGAATATCAAATGATAACACAGTTCTTTTAGCTTATGGAAGTATAAGACATTGAGTCTATATCTTTTAATTAATTCATTCTGATCACAAATAAAAAAAAGAATTCCAGCCGTTCACCAAAAAACAACTGGGGAGGACAGTTAGCAAAAATTCCTTATTAGATTTTTTTAAATTGCCTTCTGCCATATTAAAAAAAAAATCTATCATAAATAAAATGATACTCTAAATGCATGAATATCACATGTTGTTCACAATGACGGTATTCCTCAAATCCAAACTGATTTCTAATGGAGCCCTATGACCCGAAAGAAGGCTTGAATCATCTTTTCAACTTAATATTTTGTGGCATGCAAAAATTCCCCATTTTCAAGGCAAATAAACGTTGAAGTTTCTATGTGTCATGTACATTTGAAACATCTTGAAAGATGAAATAGATCTATGAGTTTATATTAAAAGCACTGGGTGTTTGTCCTTAAAGCATCATCTATTCAAAAGAGATTCCAATACTGCCGCACGCTTTTAGCCAATAAAAAAAAAAAAAAAGGAAAAAGAAGAAAGAGAAAGAAAGAAAAGAAAACCAGTTACAAAGCAGCGATGACTAGCTTTATGACTTCCAGAGCTAAAACACTAAAGACAAATATAATTATATTGATTCTCATCGTTGGAGTTCTATAAAGTGCTGAACTTGTTCTCCATTCTCTGACACAATCCCAGAGTGATGGCAACAACTGGTCAGCCTTATTTGATTACTAATAAGAGAGATGTCCCTTCTGTCAGATACCGAACATTCTCCGCTAAGCAAACAGCTATTTCAGCTAGTTAAACATTAGCATTGCTCTCCACTGGTGGGGCATATTTCTTTAGGCTTAACTCATGGACTTTTCCGGGTTTAATTTTTCAGGCGCTGGACAGCAAAGTTCATGATCAAAAGATAACTTTGTAATGAAAGCTGCTGAAATCCAACCCTTCTTCCAAACAGACTAAACCTCCCTTTCACCATTCCGGTGTCAGATGTACACCTCACACGGGCTAGAGGATGAGAGTACCGATTTCCAAAGCTCCACTCAAGGCCCCAGCAGCCCTGGAGCTGCCACCATCTTGTCGAGCCCTCGGCCTGCTCCCCAGGCCACCACCACCAGCACCACCACTGCCTGCAAGCTCTTTCTGTGACCCCAAAAGCACAACGGCGACAAAAAGACAGCACCTGCAAGATGCAACTTTGCCACCAGAACCCAGAAAACAGTCAACTGGGGACCGGGAAGCACAAAGGAGGCCCAAGTTTACTGAGTTTCCCAAACTGAGGAGGGAAATCCAGCACCGACAGATACTTTTCGTTTCACTTAACACAACTTTGGTCTGTTAGTCACGTCTCTGCTATTTGACATCAAACGACATCCTCGATGGAAGAAAAATCAGGATCTATTTCCTAACTAAATGCCGGCAGAATAAATCCGCGTCAAGGCCGAGCAACAATGACGGCACTCTCCTGCCCGGGTCTCCACTCGGGACAACGCACATGACAAAAATCACGTAAAAATGAAATACTTGTTAACAAATTAGCAAAAAGCATTTTATGACATATCTCCGGGTTTAAAGCCAGAAACTCTCTAGGCATAAAGTGCTGCTCGCAGTGAGAGCGGTGGCAGATGAAACTGCTTCCCTTGACAACTCGCTAGCAATTACCGAATCCCCACAGAGTGAGCCACCAGGTTTCCAAGTCAACCCACCTGTGCGTGATAACACAAGAAGACAACAAATGGCGCAGTGCACAGAATGAACCCGCTAGCAGGCTGAAAACCGGGGAGGATGCGGAGAGCGGCGAGCAAAGTTTGTCTGTCTCTCCACCCGGTTGTTTGTTCACTTGTTTGTTCAAAATCAAAGCACAGACAGGCGGCGATGAGAGAAGAGAGAAATCGGTCTTACCTGTCAATGATCACGGGGTCTGAAGGGGTCTCGTTTCGATTGCCACAACTTTTCTTGTCGCAGCATCGGCTGTGGATCAATTAAAAAGAATAGTCTTAATACAGGACCGGTTCCTCCCGGCTGATGGGAGCATTTGGAGCATAGTGGCAGGAGGCAATCAGACAGGTAGTTTATGTGGGGACATAAACACATCTATGTCTATGTTTCTCTATGTGTGTACATCTATTTCCCCCCCTCGATTTCACAAGGGCAACCGCCCGGCGCCATGCTGGAAAGTCAGGGTTTGTTTTGTTTTGGTTTTTCCCCCTTGAAGATGCAAAGCAGAGCACGGTTACCCCGAGCAGGCTGAGGGAGCTACTCAGCAACAACTCTCTAAATTGGGATGCTAAAATATGGAAACCATGTTGTGGTGTTTGTCTTTGCAGTGAACTGAGAAGAAGGAAAGGCAGGAGGCTTGGGAATAACTTTTCACAGCCTTAGCTTTTGTTTACCTCTAATTGTCAAGCTGTTATTTCTGGGAAAGATGCAAGATGCCACCTTCAACCAATATTTCTTTTGGGCATTTATTAATTATAAGCACAAAAGCGTGCATCAGTCTCTCGAAAACTTCCATTGTTCCTTCTTTAAGCCTACCTTAACTCCATTATTGGAACTTTAATTAAAGCAGAAATGAAACAAAAATGTTATGCTACTTGCATTTTAAAAAAGCATACTTGTATAATGGTTACATGTCTAAATTAGCTAAATTAACACCATATGGTAGGCAAAGTATATAAAGCCTTTTAAACCTGACAGCTAAAGTGATTAAAGAAAGTCTACAGTCTTCCACTTACAGCTTAAATCACATCTGTGCACTCTGTATGTTAATTGCAGAACATGCAGAAGTGGATAATAAAGAAATTCCACTTTATTGGTTGTAATTTATATTTATTACCTGATATGAGAAAAAGTCAGCTTTTGTATATTAGTGCTGTAACAATATGTCTGCTCAGAAATGGCACTGAGGCAGTGCGCACAATAGCAAGGAAGAGGATGCCCCTTAGAGTCTGCAGCCTGCTACTGGAGCCTGGGAGCAGCCAGAGCCTCCCTGATTATTCCTTGCAACTATATTTCACATGCCACACATACAAAGTCAATGATGCATTTTTATTTGCCGTGTAGGGGTGAAACTCTTGTGGTAGTTAGGAAAAAAACAGGTGGGAAATGGCTCTTCTGACACAGATCTCCGGGAACGTGCGTGCTCTCGAACAACAATGCGAACAATGCATCGCTGCTCCGGGGGAGAGGTTAACTGAGAGCGGCGCGAGCCCATTCGCCCTGCCCAAGGACAAAAGGCTCGCCTCGGGGGCAGGGACGGCCGGGGCTTCCGGGGAGGGAGGGAGGGAGGGGAGGAAAGGGGGCCCGGGGAGAAGGCCGAGGGGCAGCGCCCTGCAGCCCCGCCGCTCTCCCTCCTCCGGCTGGGGGACTGTGCGGCCACAGGGGCATGGCCAATTTGGTTGGGCTCAGCGGCCAGCGTTCCGCCTGACGTGTTCCAGGCCTTCTCTGCTCCTCTCGGCTGTTCCCTCAAAGCCCAGGGGAAGCAGAGAAGGAACGCGGGGGACCCCCAAATGGTGGGGTCCTGGCCCGGGTCCTAGGGGACCTGCGCAGAGAGCGCAAACTCGCAGAGCCGGCTCCTCTAGGGACGGCTGTGGGCTCTACCCGTCCAGGGACAGTGAAACCCCAATGGCTGACCCAAGCGTGCCCCGCTGCCGCAGCTCACCTGCACATGATCTCGTGAGTCAGGAGCACACGACACATCTCGGGGTTCTTGTCTTGCCCCTCATAGACGATGGCCTGCGCGGGACAAGAGACAGAGGGCTGTTAGGACGCAGGGAGCCGGGCCCGCTGGGACGGCCAGAGCGCACCAAGGGGCTCGGGAGGGGGAGGGGGGCCATCTCGGGGGGTACCCGCCCGCCCGTTTCCCCGCGCGCAGTGGCCGCCAGGGGAGGAGGAGGGAGGAAGAGGAGGGAGAGGGGAGGAAGCGGGCGGAAGAAGAGCGAGGCCTCCTCTCCTGTGTGGCAGGTGCACGTGGCACGTGGAGAGCATTCAGATTCTCGTCAGAAAATGCAATGTTTAATTATCTATTTCACACTTTAGTTACCTGTCAAAGGACAATTCATCAACACAACAGTTTGGTCCCCCTCGTTCTCCCTGCTCTCCCCTTCCCTGCCCCTCTTTGCCAGGAGCCCGAGAAAAGCCTCGGGCTCGGCCCGAGCTGGGGGGGCCCCGAAGTTCCCGCCTGGTCTTGGCAATGAAGTCTCTCCAAGTGGAGGAGGGCCTGTCCTCGGTCTCCTGGGCTGGGGAGCTGAGAGCAGCCTCCGCGGGACCCGCTCCCCTCCCCCCGCAGCGGACAAAGTTTACTTCCCAAAAGGTCCGCGAGGCGACCGGGCCCCGCCCCGCCCGCGGCCCTGCCTCGGGCCGCAGCCCGCGGTCTCCCTGCAGGGACCCACTTGGCCCGGCCCTTCCCCTCGGAGGGAATCGCGCTGCCATTGTCTAAGCTGCTTTTCAATTTACATTTGGTGCGAGCTCAGGCAGAAATGCTGCTGCTCCGGCACCTCCGACAAAGAGGGGAAAATACTTAAGACAGAAAAACAATTTTGTGGTAACATGTTATTCCAATTAGAGGCATTAGGAGTATACTTTATCCACCCCCTGGGGTTTGGATTAACTAACAGCACCAAAGGAAACATTAGTGCCATCACCTTGGCGCTGCTCGGGCCGGCCGGCCTGCCTCCCAGGCACCGCGCGGCCTCCTGGGCTTCCAGAGCCCGGCTCCCCCAAGTTCCGAGAGCCACCCTGAGCCTCTGCTCACCCCGCCTGACAGACTTGGAAACCGCCGCCAGCCCCCGCGGCCCCGCCAGGGCTGACTGGCCCCCGGCCGCCTTCGCCCAAGCGAAAACGGCCAGTGAGCGCCCTGCCGCAGCCAGGCCCGGCCGGCCTCGCCTGAGCCCCAGACCGCGCCGGGCGGCGGGCTGCGGGCGCCCTCCGGCTCCCCCGGGCCGGGCCTGCTCGGCCCCCCGCGCGCCAGCGGCGGCGCTCTCGGGGCGCACCCACGGTGCACCTGGCTGGGGGGGGCTGTGCGGAGACGTTTTCGGGGGGGCCCCCAGCCCACCACCCAAGGCCCTCCGACCCCCCGAGGAAGCCCAGGGGCTCGCGCCGCAATATGGTTATTATGGGATGATATTTGGAAAGAAAGTGCTAATGGCCAATCTGGTGTTTATTTTGAAACTGCTAACAATGATTTTTCTTGGGTAAAAAGGCGGCAGTGTCTGCGCTCACGCTTGAGTAGCTTTTGAGCATGGACTCTAACAGATGGTGGGAAACTCGAGGTGCGCCTCGCCCCTCGCTCGGGCTCCTGCCCAGACTGGGGGCGCGCTCTGCCTGACCGGCCTCCCCGGGCAGCCCCCGCCCGTGGCCTGCTCCCTCCCCCCCTCCCGGCCGCTCTCCCCAGGGCCCCAGCTTCTCCCCCACCCCGCCAGGCTCTCTGTCTGTCCGCGCACCCCACTCCCTGCCGCCCCCCCCCGCCTCAGTCTGCCTCTCCCCCGGAGAGCCCCGAGCTGGCAGCTGGGCCCGGGCCGGGAAGGCCTTCCCCGGGCCGCGGCGCTTGGCGTGCAGCTGCCGCGGCTGCGGGGCCGCCGGCCGACCGGCCTGCTCGGCTGCCGCCGCTCCCGGCCCCGGCCCCGGCCCCGGCTCTCTCGGCTCGCGCCGCAAACTTCCCGGGGGCAGACCCGAGCCTAACGGCGGGCGCGGGAAGAGGGGCTCAGAGCGGGAGGGAACGGCGGCAGGCTGCAGCCCGGGGGCCGAGGGAGAGGCTGCGGCCAGCGGCTCCCGGCAGCTCATGCCCCCGACAGGGGGAAGCGCCTGCCGCCCGCCCGCTGCCCGCTGCCCTCTGTCTGTCTGCCCCAGCCGCCCCCCGAAACCAGCCGAAAGGACTTCGAACAGGCGCTCCTGCCACTCGGGGTTCACTCTGGGCTTGACACAAATAGGAAGGAGGATGGGGAGAGCGCGGCCTGGGCCCCCGAGGAGCAGCAACTCTCCCGGGCTCCCTTCACCCCCAGCAGCTGGGCACCCAGATATGAACCGGGGCCCCCCAGAAGCGCGCCGCGCCCCTCCCTAGCTGGCAGCAGGCGGGCGGCTTGTGGGCGCCGCAGCCTCCCTTCTGCCGTCGCCTCCTCCCCTCGGCTGAACCCCCGTATTTAGATTTGATTTATTTTTTATTTTGTAGCCCAAACAGAAATCCATGAACTGTCGGTTCAGCGCCATTGACTCTTTGATCAGTTACTGGGCGATTTTCCCCACGTCAGTAAAGGGAGATTAAATGGCCTGATTTTCAGCGCTGTTTATCCAGCAAAGGTTAGGAAAGGGGGAGGGGGGCTCGGCCGGACGAACAATAAAAGTGTCCTTAACGAGGGAAGCTCGCCCGAGCTCCTCTCTGCAGCAGCCGGGAAACTTGGAGGAGCCAGGCACCGAGAAGCCCTCGCGGGGAGCCGGGGATCTCCCCAAACATCTAGCCGCTCTTTCCCTCCCCGGGACAGCCGCCCACCGGGACCTCTCCCCAGCCCCCGGGCCGGGGAGAGGGGGGGCCCTCGGACGCCCCCAGAAAGCCAACCCGCCTCTGCTCTTTGTCTGAGGCGGGCGCAGTGCCTGCCAGGACTGCCAGACTCTCCGGGAAGCCGGCTGCCTGCCTGCCTGAAGCCTGCAGGCGTTCGCTGCTGCCCCGATTGGGGGCGAGGGGGAAGGCGGCCCTAGCTTTAAGGGGAATCCAGCCCGAAGCCCGAATGCAGGCAGGATGGGCAGCGGGGCTTCTCAAGCCAGCTTGGAATAATATTTAAGCTCAGCCCTGAAATGGAAGGCGCTTCTCTCCCTTCTAAGCAGCAACTACAGCTTGGAGAGGGGGATTTTAAATCGAGGGGTTTTTTAAATCGAGGGGGATTTTAAATCGAGGGGGAAGAATCCCCACTGCCCCCGGCTTCTTAGAATCAGTAGCGGGCAAAAGTACAAAAAAGGAAAAGAAAAAGAAAAGAAAAAGAGGCAGCCAGGAGGGGAGAGGGAAGCCCCCCCCCCACTTCCACAGAAGTGAAACGCCCAGAAAAACAAAAGCTACCGAGCTGCCCTCCGTTCAGCTCCGGAGAGCTCTCCAGATAACTCGAGGGAGCATCGGAAAAGTTGCCCAAGACAGGTTAAATAATTTAATAAGAACCTGCTCGCGATGGTGTTATTTACAAGCTCTGACAAACGGAGGCCGGGCTCGGAGAAATGGACGGCTGGGGGTGACCCCTGGAGCTGAGAGTTTGAATTATGGAGCTGGGGGGCTGAGAGGTGAGGATGGACTAGAGGAGAACAAGATGACTTTTCACCTCAGCACATTTCACTTTTAAATCCAAACAAACGTCTCCTGTTACTAGACCATCACATTGGAACGGGGGCAGGAAAAAGACAGAGAGGGGAGAGAGGGAGAGGAGCTAATCAAGTCCAATTGGAAGGACTTTTGCAAAGAGTTGCCTTTGTTAGGGGAAGAAAAAAAAATATCCAGGGAAAGGAATTCATCTGGAAAAGGGGAGAACGTTAGACCCGAACGGGGAGGGGGCAGAGAAGCCACCTCCTGGCCCACATTCATTCCTCCAATTCATTCTGGTCCAATTTGGCTCAAATAATCGCCCGCTTCCATGCATGTGGCTGGCCCCAGGAACCCCAGAAACCGTCCCCCTGCTCTCCACACATCTCCCAGCGAGTCTGCCGGGGTAATCAGTCCGTCAAGGAAACGAAACGAAAAGAGGCAAGAAAACGGGGCCCCTGCCTCGGGAAGGAAGGCAAAAGACAAGCACAGCAGTTCAGAGCCATGTAAAACTGAAACTTTCTCACCTGTTTGGTCATTGAGTCTATTAGGCGGACATATAAATCCTGTTCTGTTCTAACTCCTGGAAGAAAAATCAAAGGAGAGAGAGAGAGACAGATTCTCATCAGAATGACAAGAAGGGAAGCTCTGCGAGGCTCGGATAGACACATGAGGCTAGGCAATTTCCCGCCGCCCCCACGCTGTTTCCAAATTTAGGAGCGTTTCAATGGCAGAGCAGGATGTTTAAGCCTGGCTCCTTCATTGTGGAAGCCCTGCCACCCTTCGGCCCTGGCGCTGGGGGATTCTGGGCCCCGCTCCCCTGCCAGGAGAGCCCGGGGAGGCGGATGGCTGTGCCCGGGCGCTCTTTTCTACGGGCACTTGGGTTTTTGCAAAATAAGGCAGCAAGGAGTCCCAAACGGCCAGGTGGTGCCGTCCCCGTTTCTGAGCTCTCCGAATTTGCCCCTCCTGCTGCCCGCGAGTAAGTTAGGCTGGCTTTTATGGAAGTCCCCTCATCCCAATAATTAACATTAATTTGCAAAATTGAAAAAAGTCACTTAAAAGTGATGTTGTGCTGGGCCAGCTATCGATCCCCCTTTTTACTTTCTACTTCCAGACTAACCGGTTAATCACGTGAAGTGCCATCGACTTATCGATCGCTTCTGTTTTGTTTTCCTTCTATGCCATGAGAAGATTTCGTGTTTACATCCATGTAATTTTCATCTCCAAATCTTTCTACCCTTTCAAACGGGGCCCACAAAGCGGGAGCAGCAGCGAGGGGCTGCGGCGGGGAAGGGGCAAGGGGGCGGCCACTTACTCACCGTTACTGTACAACAATTGAAGTTTGTAATGAATCCCATTATTGGTTTTCTCGTTGTTCGGCTCCTGGAAAGAAGGAGAAAGAAAGCTCTGAGAGGGAGGGCGGGCGGCTTCCTCCTGTGCTCAGCCTGCCTCTCGCCTCCGGGGCCGAAGCCCCCCAGCCTAGCAAGGGCTCAGTCTGTCCCTAGCAGAGCCGCTTTGGGAAACACTGCTCGTGTCATTTTTCTGGGTCCAAAACCTCAGCTCGCTTTCTGCTCTCTCGGGCTCAGGGAAGGAGGTGAAGGGGCACTGCTAAGTTTCCGAAGCCCCTTCTTTTTGTCCTTCCTTTTTTCTTCCTTCCTTGCTTTCTTTTTCCTTCCTTCCTTTTTCTTCTTTTCTATCTTTTTTCTTCCTTCCTTTTTCCTTCCTTCCTTCCTTTTTCTTCCTTCCTTCCTTTTTCTTCCTTCCTTCCTTCCTTTTTTTCTTTCTTTCTTTCCCCCCCTTTCTGCCTGCCCCCCGAGTACCTGCAGCCCGGGCTCGGCTCGGTTCTCAGAGGCCGAGCGACGTTCTCGTTCCCCGCAAGCAGGGAGACGCCACCCCGCCTGCCGCCTGCCTGGCCGCCTGCACGTGGTCCAGGCGCCTCTGGAGAACTGTTAGGCTTCCCAGGGCTTCGCTCAGTGAAAATGATCTCTGATCAATTTCAGCCAGCCCGATCCGGGCACCCCCCCCCCCGGACCGAACCGCGGCCAACTTACTTTCTCTTTCTCCACAAAGTCCACAAAAGCTGTCCTTTCGATCTCCACCGGCTGCCCCTGCCTGTCGTACAGAGCTAAGACGAAGTGGAAAAAATTGGATTTTCTGAGATTGGAAGGCGGCTGTTTCTCGAAATGTGCCCGAGCCAGCCCCACACCGCTGCGGGAGAAAACAAGACAACGTCTCGGTGAGAAGGGCCGGGAGCAGGACCGCGGGCACCGACGGGAGCTGGGGAGGGGAGGGTCGGGAGCGGATGCGGGGAGCGGCCGCGGCCGGGCTGCCGGAGCCGGGGCCGAGGCGCTCTCGTCCCCGCCGCCGCCGCCGCCGCCGCCTCTGTCCCTCGGCCTCGGCCGCCTCCCCGGCGCCGGGCCGGCCTGCTGCGGCGAGGGAGAGGCGGCGAGGCGGCCGGCCGGAGCGGAGCGAGCCGCCGCTCGGGGGCTTTCGGGCGCGGGAGCCGGGAGGAGAAGGGGAGGCGAGGGAAGGGAGCCGGGGCGAGGGCGGGCGAGGCGCGGCGCGGGGCGCACGGGGAAGGGCGGGCGGGGGAAGCGCGGAGGGGACCCCAGCGGCCGCTGGGCACGCGTACCTCTGGGCGGCCGTGTTCGCATCCACCACCCCCGCCGTATGCATCCAGGAGCGCACCGGGTTCATCCCACTGCCCAGCGGCTCCTCCTTCATGGTCGTCCCGCCTCTGGGTATATTTTCCTGAATCCCAAACATGAACACAAATGGGGGCGGCAGCAGCTCCTGGCCGGAAGGGGTGAGAGTCAGGGCAGGGCAGCTTCGGGGGACCGCGGGCGTCTCCCCCTGTCGGGCTGGGTCTGTGGCCGGCCCGCCGCGCGCTCGCTCCCGGGCGCAGGCGATGGAGGTGTGCCGGGGCCGCCTCCTTCCCTCCGTGCGATCGGCGGGAGAAGAGCCCGCTCCGAGCCTCGCTCCCTTCTTCAGGGTGTCCGGGGCCGGCCCCACATAGACGCTGGCCGCTGCGCGCGCCTCTCGGGCAGCCTGTGCCCGCACCCCTCCGCCGCCGGGCCACCTGGACGGCTGCTGCTGCTGCTGCGGCGGCCGCTGTTATTGTTATTGTTGTGGAATACGGGTCGGAGAGAGAGCAAGGAGAAAAAGGGGCCGAAAGACAGAAAAGGGGCCAAAAAGTGGCGGCGCCGGCGCCGGAAACGTGCGTCTCGCGAAAGAATAAATATTGTTGTCGTTGTTGTTGTTTGTGGGAGCCCTCAGCGAGGTGTCATGCCCGTCCGGCGGCGTCCAAAAAGCTTCCGGACACTGCGGAATCGACCACTTCTGGCGCGGCTCGCCTGCTCCAGAAGACAAATAAACGCAAAAATGATTACCGCCGAGGTGCTCCTGGACACAGGAGAGGTGGCTGGAGGGGCCCTCGAGCGTCTCGCGGAATGGATGGAAGCGCACAAAACTCAGCCCTCTCTCCCCTAGGAATGGAACCTTTCCCGGGAGCCAAAACTCTAGACCCACGGGAACGGCGCTGTCAGATCCTGACGTCGGCGGGGCGGGGACAGCGCCATATATGGGAGCCCAGCGCTCCCAACCCAGCCCGCCTGCCCGCCTCCCAGCCTCCCTGCCTGCCTGCCTGCCTGCCTGCCTGCTTCCCTCCCTCCTCCTTCCCTCCCTCCCTCGCTCCCTCCCTCCCTCCCTCCCCGCCTGCCTCCCTTGCCCAAGAGCTCCTCAGATCTCTCACTCCTGCCTGCCTGCCTGCCTGCCTCCCTCCCTCCCTCCCTTCCTGCCTCCCTCCCTGCCTGCTGCTGCCGCCGCCGCCGCCGCCGCTGCCGCCGCTGCAACCCGAGAGGCCGGCCTCCACTCCACTTTCCCCCTTATAATACACGGGGATTTTTTTTAGACATCAGCAGCCAATGGAGTTATTATTGGTCCGAATAAATCTTAAAAAGAAACCCCTCCAGCCAGTGCAGATACTCACGGTGGACCAAACACCCCCCCCCCCACCACACACATGCACGCGCGCGCGCGCGCGCACACACACACACACACACACACACACACACACACACACACACACACAACTCCAGCAGCCCCTCAGCTCCCTGTTTGTGGCAAGGAATAGAGTAAAAAGACAGAATGCACACACAGGCGCTGCCCCCCCCCCCAAGTGCCAGTGTTCCTAGTCAGTGGTTTTGAAAGTCAAAATGAAGATTACAGCGTGGAGCTGTTGGGGGCCGCCAGGCTCTGCGAGGGGAAGGGGGACCAGGTCTGATGGCAGGGGGAGGGGGAGGGGGGCAAATCCCAAGGAGGGGAAGACCGGCCAGAGCTGCCACTTCTTTCCCATAAAGTCCGGGGGAGGGCGGGGTGGCGAGCAGGGGCGCGGAGCAAAGCCCAGCCTGTGGTGGCGGCGCCCGGCCCCAGTCAGGGCTGCCGGCACTCCTCCTCACCTGAGCTCAGGTAGAACAAAGTGGGCAAAGTCGGCGGCTGGCCATTCCTGGCGGAAGCCACCTCCGGAAATGCCCTGCAGCACTTGGCAAAGTACTTCTTTTTGCACTCGAGACCCCTGGTTGTGGCCAGAAATGCACTTACACACCCTCCCACTCACACTTACACACACATACTCACACTTACACACACACAGTCTCTCTCTCACACACACACAATCAGACACACACTCAATCACACTCACACACACGCCCTCAGTCACACCCGCACATCTAGATGGAGACAGATATGTGTGCGCCTGGATAGGCGAATGACATCAAAATCATTCTCCCCAGGTCTCACGCCCAAACCTCCATGAAAACCTGCCCGGCTCCAGGAGAGCCTTCCCCGGCTCGGAAGTTAGTTGCTGGGTTGAGGGTTGGTGGGAAAATCTTCCAGACAGCAGCGCTCTTTCAGAGCCGAGCAGAAGCCTCCCCTCGGCCCGGGGTCTCTCTGCCCCTCCGCGGGTTAGCACGGCGAGCGGCTCACGCCTTGTCGGGGGGCACTTCGGGAGCTGCGGAGGCCGGGGGCAGCGGCAGCTCGAGGTGCCGGCGACGGCGGCGACAGGGCCGGGCGCTCGGGCCCCAAGTCCCGGCACTCGGCCCCGGCCTCCGGTCCTCCGAACGGCACCGCCCGTCGTGACTTACTTTTCCCGAGCTCTAGACACACAGACACTGGGGGAACGTTTACTTTTGCCCCGAGAACACCCAGGGGATGGACGGAGGCTTGCCTGGACAGCACCTTCCCGCAGCGCCCGCTCGGGCCTCCTTCGATCCAAAACAAAACCCCCCAAACCAAAGCAAAGCCCCAAATGCCAACAACCAAACCGGGCCAAACGAACCCCGAGCAGAGAGCCCGGACCGAGCGGCGGCGGCCCCCTCCCCCCCGGCCTTCCTCCGAGCCGTCAGATTTCAGGGCAGCCACCGCGCTGAGCCAGGGAGCCGGCCGCCTCGCCTGGCTCCCTGAGCGCTGCCTTTTGCTACGCGCCTGGCTGGGAACTGGCAGGGTCCGGGCGTTAATATTTTAATTAATCGGTGAAAATCGAAGCCCTGTTTCCGTTATCAGGGGACCCCCGAGCCCCCCTCGGAAGGGCCAAGGGGGGAAGAGAGGTGTTTGAAAGCAATCTATTTGGCTGGTGTTGGGGGTTAATGACAATTGCCTGAGATAAGTGAATTATCAAAGCCGCGCCTCTCCCCGATCGCCAAATCCATTACATTGCTGGCCGTCTAATTAAATACGTAAGTATAATAAAATCATATTTTATGACTATTTGAGGGTAATGAGATTAGTCTTTAGAAGCGATCGCCACATATTAAAGATGCTGCTGTCTATCGGATGTTAATAACCTTAAATCAAAGTGTATGGAAACTATTCATGATAAATTAAAAGAAAATTCCTGGATTCCTAATAAGCTCAGAGCTTTTCGGGGACAGGAGGGCAGAGGAGATACGTAATGCTGTGTTTGTGTGTGTGTGAGTGTGTGTGTGTGTGTGTGTGTGTGTGCCTGTGTGTGTGTGCCTCTGTGTGTGTGTGTGTGTGTGTGTGTGTGTGTGTCTGGGCTTAAATGAGGAGGGGGGAGAGAATTCTCGGTGTGGACAGCAGCCCAAGGAGCGTGGGGAGGGGGGCGTCTGTGTGTGCTCGCTGCCGGGCGACCAGGAGGAAGAGGATGCTCCCCAGCCCGGCTCGCCCCGAGCCTCTTCCCTTCTTTGCCCTCCAAGCCCAAGTTGGAGGCAGTCAACAATGCTGCCTTTGTGGCGCCTCTCCTAAAATCTGCAGCCCCGACCCGAGCTCGCCCCCGGCCCGGGCTAACGAAAGGAGAAAGCTCCGGGCCCTCGGCAGCGTCTTTAATTCAGATTACACGCGCCCAGGCGATTTAAATCTGATTACCAAATTAGAAGGTTTTAAAACAAATCCTCCTAAATCTGATACTGTTGACTAAAGAGGAAAAAAAAGTTCTCTAAGCCCGTCACATAAGGTAGCGATCCTGCCCCTGAAAGAAAGAGACTTTGAACCCTTTTGGACAACCAAGGCAGCTGCCCCCCTATTTGGGGCGATATTAAGGGGAAATGAATGCAAATCTGTGCTCAGAAGCCATCTGGCCTGGAATGGGGGCGTCAGCTGCTCCTCACACCAGGCTCGGAGGCTGAATCTATTTCGGCTCATTTTCGACATCATCTGGTCCCGCACCCAAAGCGTGGCGAATACGCTCTTTATCAGTCCCCAACTTCGCTTTTCTTTCCCTCTTCCTTTCTCCCCTGCTCTATATGTTCCCTGTGATATATGGATATGGAGACATATAGATTTTTTTTTTTTTTTTTTTTTTGGTCACTGGGCGGCGGCGGCTTGTGCTGCTGCTGCTGCTGCTGCTGCTGCTGCTGCTGCCGCCTGGGAGGTGCATCCACCCACGCCGAGAGAGGGTGGCTGAAAAGCCAGGGGGTCCCGGGCCCCCGGCCCGGCCCGCCGGCCCGCGGCTCTCCAGCCCGGGGGAAGGAGGAGGCAGGCCGAACGAGCCCCCCCGAGCTCCTCCGAGAGCAGCACACTGCCTTAGAGCAAGGAGAGAAGGAGAGAAGGAGGGAGGGACCGAGGGAGGGAGGCAAGGAAGCTGGGTGCAAAGCTTCTGCCCGACGGAGGAGCAGGGGCAGCGCAATAAAAGATTAAACTGCATTTGTGAGGAGGGGGAATCAACTTGCCACGTAATTGATTAGTTAGCTTCGATTGAGAAGATGACAGACAGACAGTGAGGGTCCTCACCAAGCAAGAAAGCCAGCGAGGAGGAGACTGACTGCTCCACTTCTCCCCTCTCTAGCCTTTTCTTTTTTCCTCCCTTCCTTCCCTCTCTCCTGCTATTCCTTTCTTTTTTCTTCCTCTCTCCCTCTCTCTTTCATTCTCCTTTCCGGCTCCTACTTGTCCTCCCTCTCCTGTTCCTTTTCCTTCCTTTTCTTTCTTCTTTCCTTCCCCTCTCATTTCTCACTTGTCCTCCCTGTCTTGTTCTTTTTCCTTCCTTCCTTTTCTTTCTTCTTTCCTTCCCCTCTCATTTCTCACTTGTCTTCCTTCTCTTGTTCTTTTTCCTTCCTTCCTTTTCTTTCTTCTTTCATCCCCCTCTCATTTTCTTACTTGTCCTCCTCTTATTCCTTTTCATCCTTCCTTTTCTTTCTTCTTTCCTTCCTCCCTCTCATTTCTCATTTGTCCTCCTCCTGTTCCTTTTCCTTCTTTCCTTTTCTTTCTTCTTTCCTTCCCTCTCTCATTTTCGTGTCCTCCTTCTCTTGTTCCTATTCTTTCTTCTTTCCTTCCCCCTCTCATTTTCGTGTCCTCCTTCTCTTGTTCCTATTCTTTCTTCTTTCCTTCCCCCCTCTTATTTTCTTGTTGTCCTTCTCTTGTTCCTTTTCTTCCTTCTTTCCTTCCCTCCCCTCATTTCTCACTTGTCCTCCTCCTGTTCCTGTTTCTTTTCTTTCCTTCCTTTTCTTTCTTCTTTCCTTCTCCCCTTGTCCTCCCTCTCTTGTTCCTTTTCCTTCCTTCCTTTTCTTCTTTCCTTCCTCCCTCTCACTTCTCATTTGTCCTCCTTTTCCTTCTTTCCTTCCTCCCTCTCATTTCTCACTTGTCCTCCCTCTCTTGTTCTTTTTCCATCCTTCCTTTTCTTTCTTCTTTCCTTCCTCCCTCTCACTTCTCATTTGTCCTCCTTTTCCTTCCTTCCTTCTTTCCTTCTCCCTTCTCATTTCTCACTTGTCCTCCTTTTCCTTCCTTCCTTTTCTTTCTTCTTCCTTCCCCTTCTCATTTCCTTACTTGTCCTCCCTCTTTTTTCTTTTCTCACTTCCTTATTTCCTTTCTGTATTCCTTCCCTCTTTTTTGCTTTTCAAAAAATTGTCTTTCTCTTATGTTTATCTCCCTTTGCTTTTTTCTTTTCTTTATTTTCAAGTGGAACCACAGTCCAGAGCCGATTCAGTGCGAGCTGACTTCCAACAATGTGCTCCTTTTCAGTTTCATTTCTAACTTTGAGAGAATGGAAAGGAAAGCACGGCTTTGCCTAGGAGCACCTTTTATCGAGGAGAAAAGTCAAACCCGACGCTGTCCATTGACAGACAGACAGACGGGGAGGGGGAGGAAGAGAGCGGGGGGGGGGGGGGAGGGCGGGGGGCGGGGCGGAGAGGGAGCGGGTCTGGGGCTGGCTCTGGGAAGCGTGGAAGGACCTGAGTCCTGACCTTAGCAAAGTTAGTCATGCAGAAGGTGTGTGGATTTGAATGCAATTTGCATGCAGCAGCCAAGACCTCCCGAAGTCGCAAGCCTCCTTCTTGGAGGGTGTGAAGTGTTCCTTTTGTGTGAATTTACGGGGCGAGGCTTCAATGAGCCCCCTCAAATTTGCATTTAAATAGCGACATCAAGCGATTCGCGTGCCACACACCAGTGGGCTCCCAGATGTCAAGCCGGAGTCAGTCAGATGGTCATTGCCCAGCTGTCCTCCTCAGCATCATACCAGAGCAGGCAGTGACCTTAAAGAGACAGGACCCTTTGCTGCCTCCCCCGCCGCCCCCCAGCAGGCGGAGGCTGTGAGCTCCCGCCCCCGGGGGTCCTAAAGCAGAGACTATTTGTCGGCCCTTTCTTCCGTGGGTTCCAAGGGTGGAAGGCTCAGCCTTGCCTCAGTTAGCCTGGGGAGAGAGCTCAACATCCAGAGGAAATCACGTCTCCTCTCCCCCCCCCCCCCCTCTCGGTTTTCACTTCTTCTGAGCTTTTTGACTAGCCGACCCAGGCGTCCGAGCCCAGGACGCCTCATGTGCCCGGGCACGCCCCAGAACCGCTCGCTTTATCATGGTGGTTGCTGTTCCTGGGAGCAGCCCGGCGTTCTCCCGACCGCCTCCCTCCTAGTCCTCCCCAGCCGGCCCTCCAAAGCCGACAATTGTCTCCGGTCGAGCCGCCTGCCCTGGTGCCCTTCTCGTGCCCGCCGATGGGCACAAACACGAGTGTTTCTGGCTTTTTCAATCACCCAACCTTGCCTCCTTCTTGGTTAGGGGCCAGAGGTCATGTTCGGGGAAGCAGTGGGGGCGGCTGGAGGGGTATGGGGTACGGACTTCCAGGGGCTCCCAGCGGGTGGCCGGACAGGCAATGAGATTACTCCCCCCGGGAGGGCAGCGGGACAACGGAGCTTCGGGGACGGCAGCCTGGCCCAGAGCTCCCCCGTAACCCCAAAGCCCGGAGACAGCCCGAGGAGAGCCCCGTCCTTGGAGGGAATCCCCTTTCTTGGGAATCACTCGGCTTTCGGGGGCCCAGTTAAACTCGGGCCTGAGAACCCCCCCCCGGAAATGTTGCTTCCCCGGCTGCCCACGAGTGAGGGCTCCCGCCTGGCAGGCGATTGGAAACACGTCCCAAGGTCAACCCGCTTCGAGGCTCCTTGGCAAAGCTCGGGGCTCCCGGAGAGAAGCTCACAAGGAGGGAGCCCTCTGGAAGGCCAGAGTGCGGAAAGTCTGGGGGGCACCGGCCTCCGGCTCGGACAGTCGGCCTTGGGGGGGAGCCTCGATCTGGAGGAAGGCCTGAAGGCCCTTGGTGCCCTCCGGGAGGGGAGCAGACAGGCCAGCGGGACAGGAGGAACCCGGGAAGCTTGTCTCCCAGGGAGGCTGCGGGAGGCCGGGCCTCGGTCCCTCCGTCTCTTCCGCGTCCTCCCTAGGGAGGGGTGCTTCGGGTCCTGGACCGAAGGCCGGGATCCTCGAGGGCTCTCTAAACAGCCTGGCACCTGAGAGACGGGCCCCGACTCCCCCCCCCCCGCACTGGGACAAGTCGCAACCCCTAAAATCCGCCCCCAAACAGGCCGCTTGAGAAGCCTCGGACCAGGGCCTCCGAGCACGTCAGTGGGTGCCCACTGTCCCTGGTGACCGGGGCGGCCACGGAGGCCGGAGGGAGGACGAGGGCTTCACTGGAGCTTTCTCCACCGAGCCTTTTAGAGAGAGAAAATCGCCCGCCCGAGGAGACGCGGCCTGAGCCAACTTTGCTCGCCGCTTTTCTGGGGGCTGGGGGAGCCAGCTCTGATTCCCCTGCTGCGCCCGCCGGGTGGAAACTCTCGCTTGGATTCGGATTCGGATTCGCCCGCGTAGCCGACCAAACCAGGCACAGCGCGGGGAGCCGGGCCGGCAGCCCGACCTCTCTGCCCCTGCCCAGCGGGCACATGCCCGAGGCCCCGCAAGGCCGCCCTGGAGTCGGGGAAGGGCCGCCCCGGCCCACCGGCTCTGACAACGAGGGGCGCGGGCGGCCTGCGGGCCCCGAAGGCGCCCTCCCCTGGGCCGGTGCGTCCCCGCCTGGCACCCGGGCCCCCCAGAGCCCCGTCCCGCGCCGGAGAGCAGGAGGCGCGGCCCGGCCCGAGAGCTAGAGTTCCAGGATCCCGAGTCCTACCGACTTTACAAATCGGTAATAATCGTGGTAAAGGCCGAGGTTCACCGGCCAAACACTGAACTTCATGCCCAAGTCAGGTTCCTAAACCTCGTCCGCCGAGAGGCGAGGCCGGGAAGTTTGACGAACAGCGCCTCCTGGAGGGCGCACACGGGACTTTAGCGCATCTCTGACTTCTGGATGCTGAGCAAAGACTTGGTCCTGGGCTCTCGGGGTGCTGGATTCCAAAAGTCCGACCCAGGAGAGGACTCGGCCCCGAGGCCCGGAAGTCGCTGGGCCTGGTCTTCCCTCGCCCCGTCGGCTGAGGGCCGGCCCTGCTCCCTTCCATTCGGGCGGCACTGCGGAGAGAAGTGGGAAGAGGACAGGGTGAGGGCAGAGGGCGGGCACCAAATGCTGCCCGGGCAAGGGCTTGCTCCACAGGCCTTTGGTAGAGGGCACCCGTGATGCTGAGAGGCCGGTGCCCCCGACCAAAGCTGATGGGGGGGAGCGGATCGCACTCCCCTGTAGTCTGGGCACTGGGATAGACCCGCTCCACTGGCCCCAAGTGCGCCCGGAGGCTCCCGGCCGCTTCTGGGCTAGACTTTCTCCTTCAGCCTTCCGAGGAGAACCTGATCCGCTGGACGGGGGGCGTTCTATCCCCCAGTTAATGAGACGCCATTTCAGAAACCGGGGTGATGGCAGCAAAAGCGTGCTCAGATCCGGCTTTCCCAACTTTAGTCTTTATTGATTTCCCTTCGCTTTGGGCAGTTCTCTGGGAGAACCCGGGGGCTTCCCTGCCGGGGGCCGGGGGGAGAGGACGGCGCCCTCAAAAGGAGCCCGGAAGCAGAACGATTGCCCTTCTTCCCTGCAAGGAGCGGGCTACGGTGCCCTGGCGCCAAGAGGGGACCAGAACTTGGGATTTTCCCTTCCCACACCGCAGCTGCTCCCCAGAATTCCCCCCCCCGGAAGTTCGAGGTCAGGTGCGCATCTCCCCCCGCCCCCAGGCCAGAGAAGGTCGGGCTTCCGAACTCCTAGAAGGGGAGGGAGCAGAGGGAGCCGCACTCCGGCTCCCACCGACGCCCCGGGGGAGGCTGGGAAAGTTTCACGCGCTAGCCCGTGGCCCCTCCGCGCCGCCATCCACACCCCGAGCGCGCAAACAAGGATCGATCCGATCATTTCAGATATTATAATTGGCTTTAATTAAACACACTGCGTTCTAATTAACTCTGAAATTCTCCCCTGCTTTGGGACGCCAGTGTCTGATTTGATATTGTCAGTCCAGATGTCCTAATAAAATCCAATTCTCCACTCAAGGCTTCCACGTTCACCAAGAACAAAATGCAAATTAAATGTAAAACCCGAAGTATCGTCGAAGGTGTCGTCAAGAAAGGTGGCTCCAAACTTCTCCCTTTTTACGACGCCGCAGTTAGCAATCGCAGGGGGGAGCCGGCCTCGCTCGGGCCCTCTCCCCGAAGCTGCGCGGGGCTTCCCTCCTTGCTGGACCCGGAGGAAGTAACTCCCGTCCCTGGGGTTGGGGAGAGCGCCCCGACTTCTCTGCCCAAAGGGAAGGGATTCTGGGCCAAATTCAGAGGAGGATCAGAGGAGCCGTGTGTGAGTGTGTGTGTGAGTGTGTGTGAGTGTGTGTGAGTGTGTGTGAGAGTGTGTGTCTGTGTATGTGAGTGTGAGTGTGTGTGTGTGAGTATGTGTGTGTCTGTGTGTGTCTGTGTGTGCACGCGCGTGCAAGGGGCTTGGCCCACTAGGCGAACCAGCCCGGTTTCAAGTCACTGCTGTCCCTTTTGCAGGTCGGCCGTTGTGCTCCCCCCGCCCCCTGCAGGTTGGATCATTCGGTCCCGTGGGGGAGCCGAGGGGACATTAGCGCCCAAGTCTTGGAGAGGCCGCCTCAGTCCCTTGCCTCACCCCCCCCCCGGGGGAGGGGGCTTTTCCTAACCCGTGCCCAGCTCCCCTGGGCTTCGGAGGCTGCGGGAAGCCCCATCGGGCGCCCCCGACGGGCGGCTCTGGAGGACGGCCCGCAGTGTGTGTCTGCGGGTATCTCGGGGCCGCCCCATCTCTCCACCTCGGAGCGCTCGCAGGCCTCTTCCTCGGCCGCCCGGCGGGGCCCCAGAAGGCCGGGGCTCGCCCCCTCCCCGCGGCAGCCCGGGCTCCGGGAAGCCTTCGCTAATTTCGCTTTGTGACAAAGGCCGCGCGCCGCTGATTTGCATTTTCTTTAGGACATTGAAATGAGGAGCCGGGCGGTTGAGCTGCCCAGGGCATAGCTGGGGGCCATGCAGAAATAAAAACGGGGAAAGAACAGAAGAAAGAGAGCGACGAGCGCGCTCCTCTCCCAGACTATTAATAAGCAATTTGTCCCGCTGAAATTTACATGGCAAAGGGAGGCGCGGCGCGGCTCGGGGCGCCAGGAGTCCCGGCCGCCCGCGGGGAGCCGCGGCCCGCTTCGGCCCGGCCCGGCCGCAGGGATGGGGGCCGCTGCGGCCGAACTTTCCCTCTGGTCCCGGGCCGCCCGTCCGGCCTGGAGCCCCGAGGGGGCGCGTGCTGGCCCCGCAGGCCATTTGCATACAGATTGGGGCCTGCAGAAGGCTGGGCGGGGGGGGGGGGCGGGGGAGGTGGCTGCAGCCCCCCCCCAGTCACACTCCGAGCCATCGGCCGGACTCTGGAAGCGCATCGGAAGTTTGGGCGCCGGTGGATACGGCCCTTCCCCTACCAGAAACCCGCGCCACTAGCTGGCCGCCCCCCCCGCCCCGCCCCGGAGTCCGGGCGCCCGCCCCCTCGGGCCGCTGCAGCCTGCCAGTGAAAGATGATGCAGTCTAGCGTGGGCGCGGGGCGCCATCTGCAGGGCGCAGAGAGGCCGCAGCCAAGCGAGCAGCCGCCGCCGCTTCTTCTTCGGCCTTTTCCCCTCCTCGTCCCCGCCTGCTCTTCCTCCTTGCATCCTCCTCCTCTCTTCCGTCTTCACTTCTTCCTCTCTTCTCTTCTTCCTCCTCCTCATTTCCGTACTTTGTCCCTCCTCACATCTCCCTCCTTCTCCCTTCTCCTCGTTCTCTCCCCTTCCTCCCTCCTCCTCCTCTCACCTCTTCCTCCTCCCCTTCACCTCACTGCTCCCTCCTGTTCTCCTGTCCCCCTCCCCCCTTTCCCTTCTTCTCACCCCCTGCCCCTTCTCCCTCCCCTTCTTCTTTCTTTTTTCTAGTTCTCCTTTTCACCCCCCCCCCCCACTTCCCTGGTGGCCACCCTCGCGCCTGGTCCTCCTCTCTGCCAACCCACTCTTCCCCCTCCCTCCCTGTCGGGCCAAGGGCGGGGGGGAGGGGGAGGGCCGCCCGCTTGTTCGGGCTCCCCGCCGAGCTCCCGCGCGGTCCCGGACTGCCCCCGGACTCCCCCGCGCCCGCAGAGTGGCCGCTGGGAAGTTGGCGGGGCGGTTTCCCGGGGCCTGGGCCGGGCGGTTTCCGGGGGCCTGGGCCGGGCTTCCCGGCCCGCCCGGACAGGTAGGAAATGTAAAGATAATGCGCTTTGATTTGTTAGTCTAAGTCCGCGGTTTGAGAGTTGATGTCCCCGCAGACCCGGCGAGCTTTTTTCCTTTATTTATTTTTATTAAAACATCAATCTAGTGTGGAGCTGGGTGAACTCCGTTTCACCTAGAGAACATAAAATTCCCCATACCCAGGAAATAAGCACCTTTCATAAATCAGCCGCGTTCCTGACACATCGATCAATTTGAGGCTGTTAATCCGAAAGGAGGACTTTTAATTGCTTCCTTCTTTGGAGGGCCGGCCCCTCGGCTGGGCCCCGGCCGGACTCCGCCGCCCGGCCCGACCCCTCGCGCGTGCCCACGTCGGGCAGGATTCGCTCTCGGAGTCGCGGGGCCGGCCCTCGCCGCGGGCGGCAGAGAAGGAAAGGCCGGCCCCCGCCCCGCAGCGCCAGGGCCCCAAGAGGAGGCCTCAGTCTAGCTAGCTGAGGGAGGGCGCTGCCAGAGAGCCCGCGAAAGGGGGGAGCCACGTCTGAGGGGGACGTCCCCCCCTGACACCCAGTGGCACCGCCTCCCCGCCCCGAGGCCCCCTCCTCTGGCCCGGCCCGGCGCCCGGCAGCTCCCTCCACTTCCCGAGCCCCCACCATGCACTTCGGGGACGGGCCCAGGCTTTGCGGGTGCTGAACTGGCAGGAGCCAGGCGCTGTGGTGGCTGGGGAAGGGCCTCGTCCCGAACTCGGGGCTTGTAGGACTGGTCTGGGCTCCCCGGGAAAACGCTCCGTCAGCAAAGGAGAGTTTATGGGAGAAGCCACCCTTGGGTGCTTAATAAATGCTTCTAGAATCGCAGGCCGCGTGCTGACGCTGTGGAGATGTGCTGGACAGGGCCGGGAGGGAGAGAGGGGAGGGATCTCTAGTTCATATAGGAAGGTGATCTGCGCTGCGTGATTGTGGATCACAGATCACTGCTCAGGCCTTCCCAGCACTGGGCGCAGTGACCCTGCCAAATCGGTGTGGAGCGGCTCAGGGCCAACCGCTCCAGAGCGGGGCGGGGCAGGGGCAGAGAAACCACGCCCACAGGATGCTCCCGTCCCCTTGGAAGTTTGGCATCTTTGCTCCCCTGGGCACATTGTGTCCTGAGTCCCAAAGGCAGGGCCTGATTTTGTGCTTCCAGCCCCAGCCCAGAGTCTGGCCACTAAATGTGTGATCTCCCGCCCCCCACTGTGGCAAAAATCGGGGTGGGAGCAGGGGGCACACTTACAGACCACCCTGGGAGCAAGACTGAGGGGCCTCTGCCTGGAATTTTGCCTGATGATAGAGAGAAGCAGGTTCTCTTTCTAGATGGCTGGCAGAGAGAGCAAGGCCTGTCCCATAACTTTACACTGTGCCGGACACAGCCCAAGAGCTGGGCAGATAAAGCCAAGAATGATCCCGGCACTTCCAGGGGTGCAACATGCTATGCACCCATAAATAGAGGAAAGGGACAGCATACACAGCCAGGGGCATGGGGAAAGACTTCCTATAGGGTTTAGCTCCTGATCTGACAGGCCTTGGAGGAAGGAGAAAGGGTTAAAAGCTGACGATGAAGGAGGAATTCTTTGTAGGTAAGACCTATGAGAAGACTTGGAGGCAGAAGGTGGATTTGGGGAGTAGCAAGCCCAGGGAGCCAGTGTGGGGAGTATATAAGGTACTTAGAGAAAAGGGCATAAGGTGGATAGAGAGAAGGGCATAAGGAGGTAGAAAGAAGAGCATAAAGTGATAGGGAGAAAGGCATAAGGTGGTAGAGAAGGGCATAAGGTGGATAGGAGAAAGTCCTGGGCTTAGAGTCGGGAAGATTTAGATTCCTATATTATCATCTCACATTTGCAAGCGGCGTGGCTTAAGGCAAGTCACCGAACATCTCGCAGGTCATTTCTAGTACAGTTCCTGCACTTGAAATTCCCTGTAAAAGCCTGATAACTTGTGTGCTTATGTGTCCGTGTGTCCGTGTGGGTGTGTTTTAGAATTATCTTGGAAGTCTGGCCAGTGGAGAGAACATAAGCTGCAGCTGATTCCGGCCCACATGGACAATAAGAGAGTTATGGGTGCTATCTGAAGAACAGTCTACTTCTAGCATCCCCTCGGTCTGTCAGGCTCACCCTACTTGAACTCCTTGCTATCTGTCATCCTCCATGTCCTAGCTGTGACTTCACTTTTGCCCTCTGTTTCTCCCCTGACATTGCCACCCACCCTGGTCCTGCCTTCTTCACCTCTTGCCTTGATTGCCGAAGAAGCTTACTGGAGGGTCTCCCTTCTACTCTTTCCAATATTTTGAACCTTATATCCCATAGCCCACATACTCTTCAGTACAGTACCTCTGGCCTCCTGGCTGTTTTATGAACAAGACAATCTCTGAACCTTTTCAGTCAAGTCAACAAGCATCGATTAAGCCCCATCTCTGCTAGACACCGTGCTAAGCACAACCGAGAGAAAGAAAGGCAAAAACAAACAAACAAAACATTTTTGCCCTCCCTGAGAACGTCATAGTTTAAGGGGAGAGACAATATGCAGACGGCGATGTACTTTCAAGAACTCCGGGAGATGAATTGGCCGTGATCCCAGAGGAAAGCACTAGTCTCCAAATTATTTGTCAAGGAATTTCACCATGAAAGGAGGCCACTTGAATACACCGAATCCGTGAAATCACAATGGAAGAAAGGTAATCTTTGTCTTTGACCAAAATTCTTATTTCAACACACAGAGACATGGGAGACCTATCTCTGGGCAGAAAGAATACTCACAGGTTTGCTGGAAGTAGCCTGCAGTTTGGGAAGCCTCTTTTGGGAGATGAGGAAGGGGAGGGAAAGGAATACACATTTAATTAGCACCTACTGTGTGTTGGACCCTGTGTTAAGGAAATCACAAATATTATCTCATTTGATCATCACAATAACCCTGGAAGAAAGGGACCATTATTTTACAGTTGAGAAAAAGCAAAAGTTGAGTTGTTTGCCCAGTCTGAGTCTGGATTTGAACTTACATTTTTTCCAATTCCAGGTCCAGTGTTCTCTGTTCACTGTGATATCTAACTAGGTAGAAAGGAGGCATAAAGGTCCAGGCTGCTCTGATTAACAAAGAGATTGATTATTGGTGAGCTAAATCGATTTCTGTGCTCTCTTGACCTCCCTGTTTTGCTAACAATTTTATAACCATCCAAAACCCTTTGGTAATCCACAGCTTCTAAGACACTTTTTTTTTAGTTAAGTTACTCTAGCCTTATTTACCATAACCCCTTCTTTTGATCCCAGTCAAACTGGACTGACAATTTCCCCTAAATGGAAAGAGATCCTAGAGGTCAGGCGCTCTATCCTATTGATTTGGACCTCCCACCATACTTACTATGGTTCCTCATTCAGAGTAGGTGTTCGATAAATATTTATTGAATGAACGAAGAAAAGGATGAAGGGAACTTTGTTTCATGGCCAAAGGATACAACCTTGGCTAGGTAGCAAATGTTCAAATGAAAATCCAATGAAATAATTTTGGTAAAGTGCTGCTTTAGCAGTGCCAGACACACAGCAGATGCTAAATAAATACTTCCTTCCTTTTCCCCTTTGCAACCGAACTCCATATAAGGATTGTGTTGGGGCTGCTACATTTTGCTAGATTTTGCTACATGGGAGTTGCAAAGGTCCCTGCTAGCTCCTCTGAAGGGCTCAGAATAAATCCTTGTCTGGATAAGCAAAAGTCCTTGCCCCACATTGTGGACGCCAAAATGTAATGTTCTGTTGTCTCCAGAAACTGCCGATCGCTCTCTGGGAGGAGATCTGCTGTCTCAACTCAATCCCAGACTTGACCCTTCTTCCTTCTAGAGTGCCTTCCCAGCTCTGTCCCAGAGTACACTAACTCCTTGCTCAATGTTATCTTCTTTTATCCTCTCAGAGAATGGGCGTGTGAGAACTCAAGGGCTTGTGGGAAAATTACTTCAACCAATGAACCTGCTCCTTCTAAAGGTTGTGTAAGCTCCTTTTCATATGTAAACTCCTCCTCAGATGTTCAAAGGGGTAAACTCCCCTTAAAGGCCAGAACCAAAGGTGTGAACTAGAGAATTGTTAAGTACCAATTTAGCCCTTAGTAAGAACCTAACATGGAGTGAGTTGTCACTATTTTCTATTAAGTTCAGGTTTGGGTAATAGAAAGTCCTAACAATCTGCAAATTCTTTGAATGTCCATTTTTTCTTGCTCAATATTATATAATTTTGTTGGATATGATTATTTTTGGCCAGAGGTCTACTTCTTTTGATTGTCAGTAGATATGATTCCAGGACTTGTGGTCTTTTATTGTGACTGCTGATAATTCCTATATAATTCTACTTGTAGCTCCAGCCTACTTGAATTGTTTTTTTCTTGTTTTTTGCAAATTTTTCTCTTTAGCTGGGGATTTCAAGATTTGGCAATAATATTCCTATGTGTTTTCCACAAAGGATCTTTTTGACGTGGTATTCAGGAGATTTTTAAAAAAATTTCTACTTTGCCCTCATATTTTATCACTGCAAGACAATTTTCTTGGATGATTTCTTGCATTATAATGTCAAGGTTCTTTTCTTTTAGTCACAATTTTCATGCAGTCCAATTATTCTTCTATTTTCTCTTCTTGATCTGTTCTCCAGATCTGTTGTTTTTCTTATAACATGCTTCATATTCTATTCTATTTTTTCACTCCTTATACTTTCCTTTGTTATTTCTTGGCCTCTCATAGATTCACTGGTTTCCCCTCACCCAATTCTAACTTTCAAAGAATTATTTTTGTCTTTAAGACTCTATATTTCCTTTTCTAGTTGGTTAATTTTTTTTCATAATCTTATTTTCTTGAAAGGTTTTTATTTTATTTCTTTTTAATTTTTCTTCAATGCCTCTTATTTCCAAATTCTTTTTTGAGTCCTTCTATAAATTCTCTCTGGGTAGAAAACTATTTCACATTATTCTTTGGAGTAGAAACTTTTTTTTTTTTTTTTTACCTCAGTGTCATTCTCCAGTTTTCCTTGTTCTTATAGTAAGTTTCTATGGTGAGGTTCTTTCTTTTTTGCTGGTTAAATTTTTTTTCCCTGAGGCTGGGGTTAAGTGACTTGCCCAGGGTCACACAGCTAGGAAGTGTTAAATGGCTGAGACCAGATTTGAACTCGGGTCCTCCTGAATTCAGGGCTGGTGCTCTATCCACTGTGCCACCTAGCTTCTCCCTTGTGGTTAAATAAAAAAAATAAGCACCTCTAATTGTGGAGTTGAAGGCTGGTGCCTAAAGCTTCCTTTCAGCTCTCCCCTCTGACCTGGAACTGCAAACAAAGAGCTCTGCCCTTCAATAAGTGCCTGCAACAGCATCCTTGACCCATAGTATCTGCACTGAAGGGTGTGATGGTTGCTTCTCACCCAGAGCCCCATCTCAGCAGTACAGCTAGGGCTGGCATTACTAATGAGCTGAGATTCCCTCAGTCTTCCCAGACTCAGTCCCCACTCCTCACTCTGTCCAGGAGGTAAAAGTTTGTATGGTTCCTGCTGAGGCTCCAGTTACAGTCAGCTAGTCCCCCTTGATGTTTCTGTGGAGTTAGCCCAAAGGTGTTTATACTTCATGTGGGTTAATCCCAGGCCCTGGATCTTTCTTCAGATCTTTTTGGCTTGTACCAGGAGGATGCCTGTTCTGCCCCAACTCTTCTTAATTTTTCACCTATGTTTGCCCTGAAGCACAAATTGTTCTATTTGTGGAGGAAATCTGGAGAGCTTGAAATACACTCTGCCATGTTTCTCAGAATCCTCTGTCCCCTCATTTCTAAAATATATCGAGAACCGAATCAGATTTATAAGAATACCAGCCATTCCCCAATTGATAAATGGTCAAAGGATATAAACAGGCAATTTTGAGATGAAGAAATTAAAGCCAACTACAGTCAAATGAAAAAAAAAGTGCTCTAAATCATTATCTATTAGAGAAATATAAATTAAAACAGCTCTGAGGTACCACCTCACACTATCAGATTGGCAAAATGACAGAAAAGGAAAATGGTAAATTTTGGAGAGGATGTGGGAAAATTGGAATACTAATGCATTGTTGGTATGGTTGTGAACAGATCCAACCATTATGAAGAACGATTTGGACCTATTCCCAAAGGCTATAAAACTGCATACCCTTTGACCCAGTAATACCTCTACTAGGTCTTTTCCCAAAGAGATCATAAAAAGTGCTAAAAAAGACCCACATGTACAAAAAATGTCTATAACATCTCTCTTTGTGGTGGCAAAGAATTAGAAATTGAGGGAATGGCTGAGCAAAATATGTTACATAAATGTAATGGAATACTATTATTCTATAAGAAATGATGAGCAGGCAGATTTCAGAAAAACCTGGAAAGACTTATATGAACTGATGCTGAATAAAGAAGAACCAAGAAAACATTGTACACAGTAACAGCAACACTGTGCAGATGATCATTTTTGATAGACTTTGCTGTTTTTGGCCATACAATGAATTAAGATAATTCCAAAAGACTCAGAATAGAAAATATTATCACAGCCAGAGAAAGAAAGTATGCCTTCTGAATGCAGATTGAAGCATACAATTTTTACTGTTTTGGAGTTGGGTTTTTTGGGTGGGTTTCTCCTTTTGTTCTGATTTTTCTTTTACAACATGACTAATGTGGAAATATGTTTCCCATGATTGCACATATATAACCTATGTCAGATTAAGGGAAGGGTTAGGGGAGGGAGGGAGAGAAAAAAGAATGGAAATCCAAATCTTATAAAAGGAAATATCAAAAACTAATAAATAAAAATGTTAAATGTATAATTGGAAATGTTTAGCAAAATAGATACTGAAGAAAAAAAGATCCTGCCTCAACATAAATTTTACTTTACCATTTGAAATAAAAGAGAAAGGGAAGTCAAGCAAACACTTCACCTTGAAAAGAGAGACATTTCCATGAAGAAGAAAGTTCTCAATGCTGTCTCATATTCCAACAAGGGACAAGAACCCAGATTTTATCAATGAAATACAATTCCAAAACTGAGGACAATTTATGAGACTCTTTATTTCAAGTTTTGATTCCCAGTAAGAAAGATTGGGGATTATGGAGAAGATCCTCTCCATTCTCCTTGTCCCCTAGGAAGAGTTGAACCAATGCCTATTAAATTGTCTTCCTTCTCTGACATGTGGAATCTGTGACCATTCAAGGTTTTCTTCTATGCCAAACAAGACCAAAGAGAGAAATGTCAAAGCATATGTGGAAATTTATCTTTATTAGGCCAAAGAAGAAATTTAAGAAAATTCATAAAAATGTAATTATTTGAAAGTGAATTGGGAAAGAAGTTGAGATGGGGCATTTGGGTATGGTCTTCAAGGGATGAAACATTGAATTAGACTTGTTCTTTCCCCATTTCTGTCTCTGTCATCTTCACCTTTTGTCCACTCCCAACTGGAGACCACTTTTAATGTCAAACAATTTTAATGCTAAATAGACACAACACACAATTTCTCAAAATTTTTGGAGTCATTCATAGATTATTGATAGATTGGGTCTTGGAACTCAACTTTCAGGATGCAGTTGACAAATATCCTCTAGTTTATCTCAGATGTCATGATGAAATTTAAGGAGAGAAACAAATGGTTAAGTTCCAGGACCTTGCCAAATAAGGGCTTTCTGGACTGAAAATCATAGGCTAAGAATCATATTTATTGCTTTTATATATATCACTTGAATTCTTGACTTCTCTTATATAGATCTAGGCAAATATTCAGAAATCTAGCTCAGAAGGCAAGAACAGGGCTGACTTTTCAGAGGAGACTGGGCATCTTTCACAAAACTAGCAGTGGGCCAAGGCAAGGATGGTCAATTGCTAAAAGAGTTACATTTCAAGGTCCCATTTAATAAAATGCTCATCTTGGTGTCCCCCACAAGATCCTTCACATATAGATTTCAAAGAAACTTCCTAAGCTTCATGATGCTTTCTGGCCTTCAATATCCATTTACCTTAAAAGTCCCCATCAATAGATTTACTTTTACCAGGCCAATCAGCAGACGAATCAACTTAAAGCAAAAGAAAAAATTATTCAAACAGTTCAGTAAAATAAGGGATAAGGAACATTGTCTCCATACACACAGGAAGTAGCACCCTCTCCTACACATTATTATACCTCCATGGAGGGTGAGGAAACACAAAGAGAATGAGGGAAACACATGAGAAGGCAATACTGAGGATCTTCCATATTCTGCAGCAAGTCTTATCGTAATGCTGCTGTTTGCTGGCCATCTCTGTTGAACTGCAATTGCTCTCTTTCTTATCTGAAGACTACCTAGTTTTTAGTTTTTTATTATAGTTCCCAGAATTGGGCAAGTGGAAGCTAATGACTTTATGAGACATCAAGAATCAGTCAAACAAAATCAAAAGAATGAAAAAAAATGGATGGATATGTAAAATATCTCATTGGAAAACAACTGAACTGAAAAATAGAACCAGGAGAGATAATTTAAGAAAGACTGCTTAAAAGTCATGATAAAAAAAAAAAAGCCCAGGCAATAACTTTCAAGAAATTATCAAGGAAAACTTCCCTGATATCCTAGAACCAGAGGGTAAAATAGTCATTAAAAGAATCCACTCATCACTTTCTGAAAGAGATCTCAAGATGAAAACTCCAACTTGTAGACAAATTCCAGAATTATGGGACCATGAAGAAAATACTATAAGCAGCCAAAAAGAAACAATTCAAATGTCAAGAAGCCACAATCAGGATTACACAGGATTTAGCAGCTTCTATATTAAGGATCAGAGGGTTTATAATGATATTGCAGAAGGCAAAGAAGCTTGGATTACAAGCAAGAATCAACTACCCAGCAAAGCTGAGGATAATCTTCCAGGGAAAAAGATGAACATTCAATGAAATAGGGAAATTTCAAACATTCCTGATTGAAAGACCAGAACTGAAAAGAAAATTTAATTTTCAAATACAAGATCCAAGCGAAACATAAAAGGGTAAACAGGAAAGAAAAATAAAACATGAAGAATAAATTGTTTACATTCCTAGACAGGAAGATGATACTTGTAACTCTTGAAAACTGTATCTCTATTAGGATAGTTAAAAGAAGTATACATAAATAGAGGGTGTGGGTAAGCTGATGTCAATGTTCTGATATGAAAAAAATTAAGGGGTGAAAAAAAGGATTGTTCTGGGAGAGGAGGGACAGGGAGGCAAAATAAGGTAAATTGCATCATATATAAAGGCACAAAAGGCTTATTTTAGTAGAGGGAAAGAAGGGAGGGAGTGAATATTGTTTAAATCCTACTCTCCTCAGATTCAGCTGAAAGAGTGAATAACATACACACTCAATTGGATACAGGAATTTATCTTACTCTATAGAGAAGTAAAAGGGAAAATGGAAAAGAAAAGGAAGATGAACTGATAAAAAGGAGAAAGGATTGAGACAGTGATCAGAAGCAAAATACTGGTGAGGAGAGACAGGGTAAAAGAAGAGAGAAAAATATAAATAAGGGGAAAATGTGTAAAGAAACAGTAACCATCACTGTAAATGTGAATAGGATGAGTTTTTCCATAAAATGGAAGTAAATAACAGCATGGATCAAAAAACAGACTCCCAAAACATGTTGTTTATAAGAAAGACATTTGAAGCATAGAGATACACACAGAGTAAAGGTAAATGGCTGGAGCAGAATGCATTATGCTTCAACTGAAATGAAAAAAAGTGGGGTGAGCAATTCTGATCTCCGACAAGGTAAAAATGAAAATACACTTAATTAAAAGATAAAAGATATATAGTACCTTACTAAAAGGTACCATAGACAATAAAGTAAGATCAATATTTTATATATATATATATATATATATATATATATATATATATATATATATATATATATATATACACACACACACACACACACACACACACACACACACACAAGGATATAGCAAACAGATTCTTAGAGAAGAAGAAGTTAAGTGAATTACAGGAAGAAATAGGCAGTAAACTATATTAGTAGGAGACTTCAACCTCCCTTTCTCAAAACTAGATAAATCTCATCACCACAAAATAAACAGGAAAGAAGTTAAAAAGGTGAATAGGATTTTAGAAAAGTTAATTATAATAGATCTTTGGAGAAAAAATGAATGGGATTTTATCCAGGAATATACCTTTTTCTCAGTGGTACAAGGCATCTATACTAAAATTGAGTTATATTAGAACATAAAAACTTCACAATCAAATGAAATATTAAATATATCCTTTGCAGATCATGATGCAATAAACATGTGTAATAAAAAGTCATGGAAAGATAGAATAAAAATTAATTGAAAACTAAAATCTTAATGAGTGGGTCAAATAGCAAATCATAATCAATAATTTCATCAAAAAGAATGACAATAGCTAATATAACCTCATTGTATGAATGCAACCAAAGCAGTTCTTTATGTCTCTAAAATACTTGCACAAACAAAACAGAGAAAGAGTAGAACAATGAATTAATTGGCAATGCAACCAAAGAAGCTAGAAAAGCAACAAATTAAAAGTCTTGAATTAAATATCAAATTAGAAGTTCTGAAAATCAAAGGACCAATTAATAAAACTGAAATTAATGAACTATTGAACTAATAAATAAAATGAAGAGCTGTTTTTTTTTTGGGGGGGGGGGAGGAAGGGAAACCAATAACATAGATACTTCTTTGGTTAACTTGATTAAAAAAAAAGAAAGAAGAAAACCAAATTACCAGTAACAAAAACTAAAAGGGTGAATTCACCCCTAAGGAAGAGGAAATTAAAGCAATAAATGGGGACTATTATGGCCAACTGTATGCCAATAAATCTGACAATCTGAGTGAAATGGATGAATATTTGCCCAGATTAACAAAAGAGAAAATAAAATACTTCAATAATCCCATTTTAGCCAACGAAATTGACTAAAATATGAAATAATCCATCAATAAACTTTCTAAGAAAAAAAATCTCCAGGGCTAAATGGATTCACAAGTGAATTTTGCCAAACATTTAAAGAAAAATTAATTCCAACATTACATAAATTATTTGGAAAAATATGTGAAGGAGTCCTACCAAATTCCTTTTATGACCCAAATACAGTGCTGATATCTAAACCAGGAAGAACCAAAATGGGGATCAATTTCCCTAATGAATATTGATGCAAAAATTTTAAATAAAACCTTAGCAGAGATTACAACAATTAATTATGAGGATAATACACCATGACAAGATGGAATTTATGGCAGAAATTCAGGGCTGGTTCAATATTTTTATAGCCAGGATCTCAGACAAAGATCTCATTTCTCAAATATATAAAGAATTGAATCAAGTTTATAAGAATATAAATTATTTCCCAGGTGATGAGTGGTCATCATGAAGAGATAGTTTTCAGATAAAGAAATTAAGGGTCTCTATAGTCAGTAAGTGATAAGCAGTTTATCTCTCTGTCAGTACCATTGATTACAAACTGATGACAATAGTAATATAATCGTAATAGTAGATATTGATCTAGTACTTTACTTTGGCTTTTTATTATCTCATTGTGAAGGAAATACTCTAGACACCATACCCATTTTATAGATGAGAAAATAGAGGCTTGGAAGGATAGCATTATTTGTCCTTGCTCACACAAGGTACTACAAAATCTGGAGGCAAGATTCGAATCCAGGGCTTGTTAATTCCAAGTCCAGTATCCTGGAAGACAAAAGCCTTCATCTATTGAGTAGCTTTAAGCCTATGTCTTTTCAGGAATGATTGAGCTGTTCAGAGCTGAAACATTTAGTTTTTTCCACTCACCACAGCACTCAGTAGACACCAATAAACACAGAGCTTTGCCCACAGCTACAGTTTTCAATTCCCCACCAGCTCTGGAACAATATTTCTGGACAGTGTTGGTGATAGTTAGGGTGATCCTTCTGCACAGGTGAATACTGGTATGAGAAACAGACAGATGTGTTTGTTCACGCATAAGTGAACAAAAGAGCTTTTGTTAAGCATCTCTGATGTGCCAAATACCATGCAGAGTGAGGAGAATACAAATAGAAATTTGTAGGCATCAGGGATGCTTCTGCTTTCCAGGAGCTCACACTCTAGAATGGATCCCCCTCCACCAAAAGACCATAAGAGCTGGGGATCCTCAGATTAGATCAGTAAATTATTGACAGTTCTGGAGGTTGGGAGGGAATAAAGGCAAGGCAAATGTAAGGTCTGATGGTTCTCCTTCCCACCAGAAGGAAGAGACTTGGTCACTGTCTATTGATCTGAGCCACCTGAGTAACCAAACAGCCCAGATGAACTCTGGGAAGCCTGGAAATGGGGACAAAGGTAAGGTGAGGTGTAACGAGCTGTCGTCTCCAGAAGCTGCTGGATCGCTCTCTGAGAAGAGATCTGCTGTGTCTACTCAAATCTCTCCGTCAGATTCTTCTTCCTGTAGTGAACCGTTGTCTCCAGGCAGTTGCTGTTAACTCTTGTCCTTAGAAGTGACTTCCCTTCCTGCAGAGAACTCCGTCAGGCCTGATGTAATGCAGAGAGTCTTTCTTCTTGAATCCTGGCTCTGAATCTCCTCCAGCTCTTATCCTTCTCCAGGCCGATCTGCCCCCTGCGCCCATTGCTGTCTCTTTTTATCCTCCCAGAGAATGGGCGTGGGATAATGCAAGGGCTTCTGGGAAGAACCACCCCAGCCAATGAGCTTGCCCCCTCTTATCAAGTCAACCTGAGTTCTCACCTTGTAATTGTCCAGAAAACCTGAATTCTCACCTTGTCACCCTCCAGACAACCTGAGTTCTCACTTAGTAATCCTAACATCTCCCCCTTTCTTTTGATTTAGAACATAGGACAGTCATGACCTTGAAACATAAATCCATCAATATGGGAAGTATTACATAAATTACATAAGCACATAGTAACATAGTAACATAACACATGCTAGAAGTATATAACATAATCATAATCAAATAATCATAAATTGAAATTTTATAAATGTCCATAAGTCCATTGTCCATTAGTCTCATCTTGTGTGAGGAAGTCCAATGATTCCTGCTGGTTTTTAAAGTTCTTTAACAGTCTTCTTATTATCCATGATCTTTCAGTGTCAGATGTTTCTTAGATCTTCTCCTTTATTTTGAGGTCTTTCTCTTTTTCTGTCTCTCTCTGGTGGACAAGGCGAATATGACTCGTTGGCACCCATCTGATTCCTTCTCCTGCTGAAGAAATACAAGCAAACCCTCTCTCCCAGGCAGTTAACCTATCTAATTACCTTCTATTTACCACTTTCTAAATATCTTCTCATCATTTGGCAATTACATTGGAATTGTTTGCACTGGACACAGCCCTGTTGGTTTAAAAGGCCTGTATTCTCCCCAAGTGTAATCCATTTTTGCAATCTGATTGCCTTTTGGCTCACTTATCAGGTAATCCCTTTCTACCATGTGATTACTTTTCTGCTGGTTGATCAAATCAGAGTCCTGACCTTCTAAAGGCTCTTTAGGTGTAACATCAGCTGCCATCATGCCCCAAGTCTTTTTTGCCTGGGGCCCTGGATCTGGGCCCCTCATCCTATTTCCCTGAATTAGTTTACACTCTGATGCCCAATGGAGTCCTCTGTTGCATTTTGGACATGGGGTTTTAGGTCTTCTCTCACCCTGTCTTCTCACTGTATCTCCATACCTACACTGAGCTCTTAGATGCCCAATTTTTCCACATTGAAAACATCGCCGAGTTTCTCTAGAAGTCCCTTGCCAGGAGGGACCCTGTCTTTCCACGTTCATCATTGTCCGGGTGTAAAAAGCATTTGTTCCCACTGTAGCACAGCGTCTTATGATCTCCTCTAAAGGAGCATCTTTGTCTAATCCCCATATAATTCTTTTGCAAATCTCATTGGCATTTTCCTTAGCCAGATGTCTGGTCATTATTTCTGTAGTAACTCTTGTCCTTAGAAGTGACTTCCCTTCCTGCAAATGATGAGAAGATATTTAGAAAGTGGTAAATAGAAGGTAATTAGATAGGTTAACTGCCTGGGAGAGAGGGTTTGCTTGTATTTCTTCAGCAGGAGAAGGAATCAGATGGGTGCCAACGAGTCATATTCGCCTTGTCCATCAGAGAAAGACAGAAAAAGCAGATCTCTTACCAGAGAGCGATCCGGCAGCTTCTGGAGACCACAGCTCGCTACAATTGGCGCCCCACGTTGGGCGCCAATTGTAACGAGCTGTCGTCTCCAGAAGCTGCTGGATCGCTCTCTGAGAAGAGATCTGCTGTGTCTACTCAAATCTCTCCGTCAGATTCTTCTTCCTGTAGTGAACCGTTGTCTCCAGGCAGTTGCTGTTAACTCTTGTCCTTAGAAGTGACTTCCCTTCCTGCAGAGAACTCCGTCAGGCCTGATGTAATGCAGAGAGTCTTTCTTCTTGAATCCTGGCTCTGAATCTCCTCCAGCTCTTATCCTTCTCCAGGCCGATCTGCCCCCTGCGCCCATTGCTGTCTCTTTTTATCCTCCCAGAGAATGGGCGTGGGATAATGCAAGGGCTTCTGGGAAGAACCACCCCAGCCAATGAGCTTGCCCCCTCTTATCAAGTCAACCTGAGTTCTCACCTTGTAATTGTCCAGAAAACCTGAATTCTCACCTTGTCACCCTCCAGACAACCTGAGTTCTCACTTAGTAATCCTAACATCGAGGGAGGAAGATACTCCTCAACTAGCCCGGATGGGCTCTAGGCTGATGAGAGCTAGAGCAAGTCTTTGGGTGGGTGGACTGATGTAAACTCAAACACTAATTTTAAAAAATGCTGTTCTCCCCTTCACCCCTCTCCATCACACAGATTATTGCTCTGGTCTTAATCTATGAATAGCAAAACCTTTCTGGAACAGACCAAGCCTGGTAAAACCACTCAGCTGCGGACAATAGATTTGGTGGCCAATGTGAGGATCTCACTCCAGGCTCTCCCTCTTTCCCCCATATCCTCAGATAATCAATTGGCTCTCTGTGGATCTCAGTCTCTTTACCTGTAATACAAAGAGCTTAGACTCAATGGTTTAAGGTCCCTGTCACTCCAGCTTAATCATCTTCAAACACCAGGCACAAAATGCATTTAGCAGCATCTTTCTGTTTTTCAAGAGAACTTAAGAAACAGGTCCTTGAGGTCTTGAGAAACAACCTGTCTTACCACCTGTCTTGTGCTAATGCCCACTGTTTGCCTAATTCCTACTTCAGAAAAGCATTTTCCAGTGAAATGTAAAAATTTAAGACAATTTTAACATTCGTTTTTTTTAAGATTTTAAGTTTTAAATCCTCTTCCTCTCCTCCCCTTCATTGAGAAGGCAAACAACTTGATATATGTGCAGTCATGCGAAATATCTCTCTATATTGATCATGTTAAAGAAGACAATAAAAAAGTTTAAAAAACAAGAAAAGGAAAGTTTAAAAAGTATGCTTCAATCCATATTCATACTTCTTTAGTTCTTTCTCTGGAGGTGAGTAGCATTTTTCATCATAAATCCTTTGCAATTGTCTTGGATCATCATATTACTGAGAATAGTTAAGTCGTTCACAGTCAATCATCTTACAATGATGTTATAGAAACAATGTTCTCCTGGTTCTACTCATTTCATCTTGTATGAGCTCGTGTAAGTCTTTTCAGATTTTTCTGAGAGTATCCTGCTCATCGTTTCTTTCAGCACAATAGCATTTCATCATAATAGGGCATCATAAAGTGTTAAGCCATTTCCCCAATTGATGAACCACCTCTCAATTTCCAGTTTTTTGCCAGCACTAAAGGAGTCAATATAGTTTTGTACGTGTAGGTCCTTTTCCTTTTTTTTTTCTCTTTTGGGATGTAGATTTGGAAATGGTATTGCTGCTTCAACATAAAGAAGATCCAACTCACTTCCAGTTGATCAATGATGGACAGAAACAACTACACCCAGAGAAGGAACACTGGGAAAGTGAATGTAAACTGTTAGCACTACTGTCTATCTACCCAGGTTACTTATACCTTCGGAAGCTAATACTTAATGTGCAACAAGAAAATGGGATTTACACACATATATTGTATCTAGGTTATATTGTAACACATGTAAAATGTATGGGATTGCCTGTCATCAAGGGGACGGAGTAGAAGGAGGGAGGGGATAATTTGGAAAAATGAATACAAGGGATAATGTTATAAAAAAATTACTCATGCATATATACTGTCAAAAAATTTATAAATAAAATTTAAAAAAAGGAAATGGTATTGCTGGATCAAAGGTTTTATAACTGTTTGGACATAATTTCAAATTGCTCTCTGGAATGGTTGAAGCAATATACAACTCCACCAATGGTGCATTAGTGTCTCAATTTTCACACATCACCTCCAAAATTTGTCATTTTCCTTTTCTATCATATTAGCCTATTGATAAGGGTGCAGTGCTACCTCAGAGCTGTTCAGATTTACATTTCTCTAATTGTTATTTAGAGCTTTTTATATGATTCTAGATATCTGATTATTTCATCTGAAAATTGTTTGTTTATACCCTTTGACCATTTACCAATTGAATAATAGCTCTTTTTTTTTTAACTTTGACTCAATTCTTAACATATTTGAGAAAAGAGCTCTTTATCATAGAAAATTGTTCTAACAATGTTTTCAGTTATGGTTACCATGCATTTTTCTCCTTCCTATTTCCCTCATTTATCCTACTCACCCTCTTCTTTCACTCTGTCAGTTCTCAAAAGTGTTTTGCTTCTGACTACCACCTTCCTCAATCTCTCCTCCCTCTTATCAGCTCCCACTCTTCTCTTATTCCCTTCTCCTACGTCCCTGTAGGGTAAGATAGACTTCATAGCCAACTGAGTGTGTATATTATTCCTTTTTTGAGTCAATTTTGATGAGAATAAGATTCACAATGTCTCCCCCAACTTTCTCTTCAGTGAATTTTGTACCTCTTTTCCCATTTGACCAATTCTGAGGTTTAACATTTTCTTCTCTTCATTGTCCTATTCTGTTTTTTAAGAGATTATTTTCTTCAAATTTTTGTGTCTCCTTTACCAAGCTATTGAATCTTCTTTCATGATTTTGTTGAATCACTTATTTCTTTCCTCGTTTTTCCCTCTATCTTGGTTCATTTGAAAACTTCTTTTTGAACTCTCCTATGGCCTGAAATGAAATCACATTTTTCTTTGAAGCTTTGAATGTATCAGTTTTTACTTTGTTGTCTTCTTATGAGTTTATGTTTTAAGCTTTCCTGTCACCATAGTAACCTTTTATGATCAAGATCTTTATTATTGTTGTTATTGTTTGTTCATTATCCAACCTATTTTTAAAATTTTTTGTATTAAAGTTAGACTTTGCACAGGTTTTTTGTGCAAACGTTTTCAGAGTTAGTTCTAGGGGTATGTTAGTTTTCTGTTCTTCCAAGATGGGATGACCTAAGAAGGGGTGTGTTTACTACTCTCCTGGCTTGTGCTCTGGTCTGAGAGTGACCACAACCATTTTCTTGCTCTGGAATTGTAATAAAGGTTCCTGCTTCCCTGTGACTACAAATTCTGATATATTAGTGTTCCTCCCCACAATAGGATTGCAAACTGGGACCCAAATCTGAGTAGAGGCACCAGAGTCAGGAAAGGAACTTCTATAATGGCTGATGAATTGTCTGAGACCTTACCATCTAGGGGCTGAGAGCTCCAGAAGCCAATCCCACTAAATTTGATTCAGTCGCCCCCCAAAGACCTGGTTTGCTGGTGTACAACGTGAGAATTTGGAAGATCTCAGGCAAGTCTTTGCCTTTTTTCTGCCATATTGGTTCTGCCCTTCCTTGCTGATCTCTTCAGTTACACTCTTGCACTCACTGTGCATATGGTTTTCTTGGTTCACTATTTCACTTTTCATAATTTTATCAACATCTTCCCACATTTCTTTGAATCCTTCACATCTGTTGTTTCTTCCTCTCACTATATAATTGTGTCCATCTTGCTCTCCTCCTCTAATCTGAAAGTTTGACCTGTCTTTTGTGCTTTGGTACAAACTCAAAGATTTATTTCAGAGTCAGCCTGGTCCTTGGAAACTGCAGAGATACAGTAAGAAGAGAAGGCACTTCCCAATATTTAGAAATCAAGAAATGACTTTTTTATTTTATTAGCATTTTATTTTTCCAAATACATGCAAAGATAGTTTTCAATGAAATTCACCTATGCAAAATTTTGTGTTGCGGATTTTTCTTCCTCTCCTCCTTCCCCTCTCTTCAAGACAGCAAGCAACCCAACATAGGTTAAACATATACAATTCTTTTAAACATCATGCTGTACAAAAAACATCAAATCAAAAGGAAAAAACAAACAACAATAAAAAGGTGAAAATACTATGCTTTTTTTTTCTTTTTGCATTTATTTATTACTTTTTTATTTAATTTTTATTTAATTTTTTAATTATAACTTTTTTTTTTTACAGTACATATGCATGGGTAATTTTTTACAACATTATCCCTTGCACTTACTTCTATTCAGATTTTTTCCCTTCTTCCCCCAACCCCCTCCCCCAGATGGCAGGCAGTCTTATACATGTTAAATATATTACAGTATATTCTAGATACAATATATGTGTGTAGAACCGAATTTTTTGTTGCACAGGAAGAATTGGATTCAGAAGGTAAAAATAACAGTTTACACTCATTTCCCAGTGTTCCTTTTCTGGATGGAGCTGATTCTGTCCATCCTTAATCAATTGGAATTGGATTAGTTATTCTCTATGTTGAAGAAATCCACTTCCATCAGCATACATCCTCGTACAGTATCGTTGTTGAAGTGTATAATGATCTTCTGGTTCTGCTCGTTTCACTCAGCATCAGTTGATGTAAGTCTCTCCAAGCCTCTCTGTATTCCTCCTGTTGGTCATTTCTTACAGATGAAAATACTATGCTTTGATCCACATTCAGTCTCCATAGTTCTCTCTCTGGATATGGATGGCACTTTCAGGAAATAACTTTTGAGCCAGACCACCTTCCAACTCTGTTTCTCCCCCATTTCTCCCCATACATTATGAGAAGTCAGTGAGAGAAGAGGCTGGGTCAACCTCCTATAGTGCTGAAAGTTCCATATTTTAGTGTGAAGTGAAAAGGACATGAGAGACCATTGACTGGAGCATTGGGTTTTGTGTGGGCAACTCAAGTCCCCAAACTCTAACCCCTTTTGGAAATGAGGTTCCTGGATGAGAGGGCATGCAGTAGGTGACCAGTGGTCTAAGTGGACACGAGGGACCCAACTGAATCTTCTCTGGCAGGTCCATGTCCTTGTCAGCTGGGCAGAAGTGCAGTTAGCACCTTTTGAGGGTCTGAAAAGCAAACAAGGGCAGAAACACTGGATTTAGCCTTGAACTAAATTGGTTGTTTGACTGTGGTTTGACTGGTTGACTGTGAGTGAAATGTGTTCTCCTCCAGAGAAAACTGGACGCCCATGAGCTGTGAGGAGAGAGCAGAATTCACATGTCACTACTATTTCAGAGCAATAGCAAAGAGGATGTGTGAGAATCCTGGGGGGCTTCAATGAGAAGAATGCACACCAAAACTCCATTATGTCTGTGGCTACATCAAGACCCAAATGGGACGGTATTAAAGAGAGCTCCCATTTTGCAGAGGAGGGAAATCAGGTCCAAAACAGAAAAGAGTTTTGTCCAAAGTCACACAACTAGTCAATGAAACAACCAGGATTTGAAATAAAGATTCTTCTTTATTTGAAAAAAAAATTTCATCTATGGTGTACATTGTATCAGAAATTCTGTAAAAATTGCATGTTTATGGCATTGCATTGTGGCATTTGTAGTGGGCAGAGCTTGGTTTGGAATCAAGGACTCCATTCAAATCATGGAAGATCTCTTTAGCCCTTACTATGGGTCAGGTCCCAGGGATATAAGAAGGAAGACAATCTCTGAGCCTGAGAGCCCAAATGAGAGTTACAAAAGGAAGACAGAATAGTTTTGTGGGAGAAAAGGAGACCACACTGGGATGAGCAGGGAATGTGGTGGAGGGTCTAAGAAGTGGAAGTGAAACTGAGATTATGATACATGAGAATTGCAGCAGAGGACCTGAGAGACCCCAAGCCCTGCTCCATATTTCTGACTCATGCCTGAACTCTTGATGTGATCTCCAAATCTGACGCATTATGTTGACAAAACCGGGTCCAGGTGTGGGAAGGGACCCAGGCACGTTCCAATTCATATTCTCTCTCTCTCTCTCTCTCTCTCTCTCTCTCTCTCTCTCTCTCTCTCTCTCTCTCTCTCTCTGTCTCTCTGTCTCTCTCTCTTGCTGAGGCAATTGGGGTTAAGTGATTTGCCCAGGGTCACACAGCTAGGAAGTGTCAAGTGTCCAACTCATATTCTCTCTCTCTCTCTTTTTTTAATTTATTTTTTTAATTTTATAATTATAAAATTTTTTGGCAGTATATATGCATGAGTAATTTTTTATAACATTATCCCTTGTATTCATGTTTCCAAAATTTCCCCTCCCTCCTTCTACTCCCTCCCCCCGATGACAGGCAATCCCATACATTTTACATGTGTTACAATATAACCTAGATACAATATATGTGTATAAATACCATTTTCTTGTTGCACATTAATTATTAGCTTCCGAAGGTATAAGTAACCTGGGTAGATAGACAGTAGTGCTAACAGTTTACATTCACTTCCCAGTGTTCCTTCTCTGGGTGTAGTTATTTCTGTCCATCATTGATCAACTGGAAGTGAGTTGGATCTTCTTTATGTTGAAGATATCCACTTCCATCAGAATACATCCTCATACAGTATTGTTGTTGACCAACTCATATTCTCATTCTGATTCTACTGCTCTATGACTGAAGTTCTCCAAATTTCCAGCTTTAGGATCTCCTTATTTTCTTAAAAATTGTTTAAAACTTTTCCCCAAAGAACTTTGATTTATGTGGGTTATATCCATCTGTATTTACCATATTAGAAATAAAAAACATCTTTGTGTCATTGTGGAAAGGGTTTTGAGCTCTCTGGCAGAGTTCTCAGGGTGCCCCAAGTACCTCGGGATCACTCTTTGAGAACTTTGGTTTAGGACATGACACATGTAAAGGTCATTCCACTCATCTGCTCTCATTAGGATATGCTTCTTGAGGTGATGTTTTGTTTTGTTTTGTGTTATATGTTACGTGTTACATGTTATGTGATTCATAGACTTGGGGAGGTACCAGAGGTTGGAGTGGGGAGTCAGAAGTCAAGTCAATTGTAGAAGTAGCTGAAGAGATTGGGGGAGGAACAGACCTAGGCTTGGGCTTTTCAGAAGGAAAAATAGACAGAGAAGGTGATAGAGGAATGACCCGGGTGACGGGAATGACAATTCTGTAGCCCGGCTCATTCCTCTCTGGGGCTTCCCTTGAGCCCAGATGTCTTTCTAGGAGCAAATGATTTAACAGGGTCCTTCATAGCCCAGCCCATGGGAAAGCAGCCCTGTAAGGCAGATGGAGGAAGGAGAGAAGGAATAAGCAATATTAATGCACCCTGCTACTACTTCACAACTATTGTGTCATTTGGTTCTCACAACAATCTTGGGAGGCTGATGTTACTATTATCCCTATTTCTACAGATGAGGAAATACTGAAGGTCACATAGCTAATAAGTGTCTGAGTCTGGACTGAGCTCATTTCCTCCCATCCACTGTGTGACCAGCTGCCTGCTGAGGACAGGATTAGAGGAAAGGAGGGAAGGAGGAAAAAGAGCAGGGACATGTCCATGGTCCTGATTTCTTCAAGGGACTGGACATTCACGCTCTGGGAGGTTTGACTGGGACAGGAACAGTCTGGTGATGTCTTTTCAACCCAACGGACACATCTGAGGGGGCAGTCTGAAACCCAGTTCCTCCATCTCATAGCTTTGGGGCATTCTATGGATTGGTCTGAATATCATTGAGTTATTTCTTAAGCTTGGAGGCTTAGCAGAAAAGTGTGTGTGTGTGTGTGTATGTGTGTGTGATATAATATACATGTATAGCAGAAAAGAAGGAAGAGTCTCGCTGTGGGTAGTTCATGAACCTTAGAAGTATTATTGAATAAATGCATGTACGCCATGCTTCTCAACCAAGATATAGTGTTGTTATAAAAGAGAGTTAGCCCTTTAATAGAGACAGCCAGCTTCCTGAGAGTCTTAGAGAGCTCAGTACCTTCCTTTATGCAGCATCTGATGTTGGGGAGCATATGTGACCACTAGAGTGAATATGAGACCCTCAGTCTTTGGAAATCCTCCTGAAACTGGCCCAGGAATTCATCCATCAGCACCTCCGCTAAATGGTGAAGGGGGAGGGTTCTTTCCAAAGAATTAAATATGGATTTTAAGGCTTATTTCAGAAGTATACAGAGTTTCCAAAAATTTTATGGATTTCCCTAGAATTTTATTTCTGGAAACATTACTGTAAATTCTTAGAATTTTTTTTCCCCACTGGGAAGTCCCTTCTGAATGGAACTTTTATGTTTCATTGTACACTTAATTTCCTCAAATGTTCTAACTTTATATTAAAGCTGAAGAGTTTGCTTATTAATTTCAAAGAGTTGGCTTTAGCATTGAGACGTTATGCATTTCTCTGTATGCCATGAGCATAATTTAAACTAAAATGCATTCAGATAAATAGACGCACGTGCACAAAAATGTTTGTAGAAGCTCTTTTTATGGTAAGAAAGAATTGGAAAATGAGTAAATGCTCATCAAATGAGGAATCGCTGATAAAACTGTATATGCAGGTAATGGAATATTATTATTCTATAAAAATTAATGAACAAGCTGATTTTTAAAAGATCTGGAAAAATTTACATGAATTGATGCTAAACAAGCAGAACCAGGAATTCATTATACATAATAGCAGCAAAAATGTGCGATGATCAACTATGACAGACCTAACTCTTCTCAGTAGTTCAGTGATCCAAAGCAATCACAAATAGACTTTGGACAGAAAATGCCATCTGCATCCAGAAAATGAACTATGGAGATTGAATGCCATGTTCACTCCTTTTTTCTGTTTTTTTTTTCCTCTCCCATGGTTTTTCCCTTTTCTTCTGATTTTTCTCTTCCAACATGATTCATAGAGCAATGGGTCTTAAAGATAGATATATTAATTAAAACGAACAAACAAATAAATGCTTGCTGACTGAAAAGATAAACTAAATTGTATTCAGATATATATTAAATTTTGAATTTGGGTGAGAAATGGATTTTTACAAAGAATGTTTGATAGTAAAAGTGCCCAATAATCTTGGTGACAGAGTTCTTTCTTTTTTTCCTAACATAAATGATTTTATTCAACAGTATTCTATATCTATATATCTCTCTTTTAATAATAGCTTTTTATTTTCAAAATATATGCAAAGGTAGTTTTCGACAGTCACCCTTGCGAAACCTTATGGTCCAAATTTTCTCCCTCCCTTTCCCTCACCCTCTCTCCTGAACAGCAAGTAATCCAGTATAGGTTAAACATGTGCAATTCTTCTGTACATATTTCCACTTTTATCATGCTGCTCAAGAAAAAAAATCAGATGAAAAAGGAAAAAAAAAGCAAGCAAACAACCACAAAAAGACTGAAAATGCTATGTTGTGATCCACACTCAGTTCCCACAATCCTCTCTCTGGATACAGATGGCTCTCTCTGTCATAAGTCAATTGAAACTGGCCTGAACCACATCCATGAGAATTGATCATTGTATATAATCTTGTTGCCTTGAATAATGATCTCCTGGTCCTGCTCATTTCCCTCAGCATCAGTTCCTGTCAGTCTCTCCAGGCCTCTCTGAAATCTTCCTGCTGGTCTTTTCTTACAGAACAATAATATCCCATAACATTCATATACCAGAACTTATTCAGCCATTCTCCAATTGGTGGGCAGCCACTCAGTTTCCAGTTCCTTGCCACTACAACGAGGGCTGCCACAAACATTTCTGTACACATGGGGCTTTTCCCCTCTTTTTTGCTCCTTTAGGATATAAGCCTGGTAGAGACACTGCTGGATCAAAGGGGATGCACAGTCTGATGGCCCTGTGGGCACGGTAGGGATGGCGTTCTTGAGGATGACTCATTTGGAGCTGTGTGATGGGGGTGGCTGAGGGGGAGTGACTTCTTAGATATTTCTGAGAGGATGACAAAGCCTAGAAGTTTCCAATGTCAATGACAAATTTCTTTACCCTTAGACAGAGGAGTTAGAGAAAACATTTGAAAACTAGTCATCCACAGTGCTCCCCCCAGTGGCTAAACAGCCATAAATCCCAACACACAAATGGGAGTTGTGATTTTTGTTGTTGGAAGTGTTTTTGTATCGGGATAACCCTCACCATCCCTGGCTTTTCACCTCCCTTGCATATGTTACTTTTCCTATTAGAATGGAAGTTCCTCAGGCCCAAGGATTGTTTTTCTCTCTGCTCTTATTTCTATTTCCAGGGCTTAACACAAAGTAGGTGTTTCTTAAACACTTGTTGACTAAGTGATATCTTGTCATCCTGACTGTTTGCTTGGGAATTGAGGATTCTTTCCCTTTTGTTTAGTCCCAGACAAGAGTCAAATCCCGATATTCCCTGAGAGACCTTGGAGGAGGCGTAAGAGTCCCAAGACTGAACTTTGTAGGTGGGCTACTTGTTGCATAGAAAGTCTCCAAGGACCACCCATAGCTCCACGGTCACTCACAGTCTTCATTAATTAGTGATGTTAAATAAACAATGAAGAGAAACCTTGGAAAAGAAACGATTAAAAGCAGCATCTTTTGAGACGTAAGATTCCACTTGGAATCATCATCGACATGTGGAAAAAACTTAGACAAGCAAGCATCCCCTCCGGCAGACTATTCAGCTCTGGCACCAAGGTGGGCAAAGACTGTGGGCACAGGGGTGCCCTTGAACCCATCATCTGATCCCCAAGGGGGACAGGGAACTTGTTGAATTGTAGCATTTAGCCAAATTGAATCAACAAGCATTTATTAATTACTGACTATATGCCAACCACTGTACTGAGTTCTGGTGCAAAGCAAAGGACTTCCCTTGGTCTTGAGCACTGTGAGGCGATGCTCTAACCCAGCTTTGCTATAGGTCAGGGCCCTTCAGGGGAAGAAGAGAAAGGTAGTAGCCTCTTTATCCCTGGAAAAATGATGGTGATTTTAGCCCAAGGGGACACAAAGCACAAAAGGGACCTTCCAAACAACTTTGCATGATGGGAAGTAGTACAGCCAGAGTCAATGGGAGGAGAAGTAAGTAAAAAGGAGGTCTTGGGATAGAAGATCAGGGTTGCGAGGGGCCACAGGGCCTTGGTGCAGCTCCCTCCCACCCAGAAGTGGAGAGAAGCAGCAGCAGGATAACTAACAGTGCTGCAGGGAGGGCAGGGAGTAGGCCGTGGCCCCTGGCCACTACAGCCAGAGCTCAAATTTCCTCTTTCCTAGTCCTTAGTCAGCAGGAGCCTTGAGCTCCCTTCCCCTTTTCTACTCAGCAAAGAATGCAAGAATTAACCCTCTATATTCCCTAAATTACTTGACCTGGACTCAACTTACCTCTCTCTAGAAGTGTTTTGCAGATTCTGTCTTCTTAGTGACATAAAAACAGTTGACTTGCTTGTTTCAGCCAATCAATCAAATGGAAAAAAATACATCAAATTGGTTGTCCATGTGCTTCAAAGGTTTAAGTGATTATTTCAAGTAATCTTATGTCTTTTAAAACTCCTATTTCTCCAACACTTGAAGATTTAGAAGTCGCCTTCCTTACTGGGTGCCAATGGGCGGGCACGGTGTAAGGGTCATTATTCTCATCATATGCAGGAGACTCAAACAAGGAGAAATGACCGGTCTCCAAAGACATGAATGGACAGTTCCCCACAGGGACTCTCACAGAGCCCGGTGTTTATTCTTGCAGATCTATGATCATAGAACTCAAAGGCAGAGGTGGGGATTGAGACCCTGGCCCAAGAAAATGGGTAGTGGGGCCGAGATTTCTACCCAGAGTCTCTTACACTGTGGCAGGAACAATGAGCTTCTTCCTTGATCATTGATGACAAATAATTTTGCATAAAAGTTTTAAATGTTTTGCTCATATATCATTATAATTTCTGGATATTTCCCCCTCTGCCTTCTTTTGGAGTTAAGGAAAATTATTCAGCAAAAACTCCTGGTCCAGCTGCTGCTTCTTGCCATTTTGCAGTCACACCGCCACGCCGCCACACTGCCACGCCGCCACGCCGCCACGCCGCCACGCTGCCACGCCGCCCCTGCCCGGGGAGTGCAGGAGATGGTTTCACAGCTGGAGTGGATGTTCCCCGGCTCAAAGCTGGGCTCTGCCGAGTGACCACTTTGTAGCCACGAGGTGAACTGCTCTTAGCTGTCATACACACTTTCCCAGGTTTTCCCGAGGTCCCCGAGGAAGCCCTCTCCACAAGGGCATGACTGTGTCCTCAAATGAGAGTCTTGTCCGCAAAACTCCAGATTCACTGGGAAGATGGAACACTCTATACCTGAGAACACTTCGCTGGCCCAGCTCCATCTAGAGCAAGGCAGATGGGATTGTGGAACCTTTGGGGGTGGTAGGAGAGCCAGAGTGCCAGGAGCCCCTCTCCCCTGCAGGAGGAAGATCACTCTGGGGACTGGAGGCGGGCAGACGCCCCCCTGTGGCTCCCCACTACTGGCACGGGACCTTCGGGACTCTTCTCCTGGTGCTCCATTCACGTTGATGGACCCGGGACACGTGCTGGAGCCTCTCTGACCTCCATCACCATCCCGGCCCGAATCAGGGCAAGCGGCCTTCTGGCTTTTTCCATGGGGTTCACTTCTTCTTCCTGAGGAGTGATTGGGAAGTGCTGACATTATCCCGTTTATGGACATCTCCTCCTTAGCACAATGCCCTGTGGTACAATTTGTTTCCAGCTCTAAACTCAGAAAAAAGAGGGAATTGATGAGCAGCTGTTTTCCTCAGCCATTTGAATATAAACATAAACCTGCCAGGATTACAGCTCTCAGTCATCAGCTATAATTAAAAATATCCTTAAGGGATGAGCCCTGAGCCCTCCTTCTCCTGGCTTCTTCCCAGCCTCGACACCCTTCCTGGCCCAGTGTGGCTCCCTGGCACTCCTTCCCTTGACCACCAATGCTCTCGGGCTCATCTCGGGGCCCTCTTTCACCTCCTTCCTCCTCCAGAGCTTCTTCGCTGCCATTCATTCCTTCCAAGCAGTTTTGCCCCGGCAGGATCGGAGGGAGGGAAAGTCTCCCTCAGCCCCGAGCTGCCGTGGAATAGGAGAAGAGGAGAACTGTTATTCATTTTCCCTGGTGATCTTCTAACTGACTTTTATCGGCATCTACTTTCCTATAATTAAATCACAGCAGGCAAACAGGGAACCAATGGGTGCAGCTTGGAAGGCGCTCGATGCGGGAGCTCCTCTGGAGGGTTGGCACCCGCCTGCCTCTGTGCCACAGAGAAACGAGGGCTGGCATGGGAGAAGGCACAATTTATTATGATGGGAAATATACCTCCCCGAGGAACGCTTAGTGGGCTTTCAAGAGCTTCACAAGCACATATAGGCTCTCCAGAAGGAGAGCCGCGGTATGTGCGTGTGGTCTGCACACGTGTGTGGCCACTGGCTTAATTATTAGAAAACCAAAGAAATCAGAGAGCGTTACAGTCCTGCTTGGTCTTTGTCCACCCTCTGTTCTGGAGGGAGCTGAGCCAGCAGCAGGCTGCGGCCTGGATAGAACTTGGCCCCAAGTCATAAGCATTGGCTGAACTGAGAGGCTGGCAAGGTGAGCCTTGGAGAGCTTCTAACCAGACTTTCTCGCTCCACCTCCTTCTTGCTCTGTAAAAATATTGAAGGAGGAGACGGGGGATCTAGGTTCAGATGCTAGTGCCACGTGACCTTTGATGGACGGACAGATCTCTGGGGTCCTTAGAATCTTCCTTGCCAAAATGAAGGGATGGCCTGGGATTAGAGGCTTTAAAGGCAGAAGGTCCTTAGGGATCATCTGTTCTGACTCGTGCATTCGGAGGAAATGAAATGCCAGGCTGTGATTGGACGTGAGGGGACCAGTACCTGAGCCGGCCCTTTTCCTTCAGAACTACAGAACCCCTTCGGTCTTTAAATCTCAGAGAACTGACAACCTGAGGTTTTGTCCGTATCCAGAGACGGGGTCGGCCGTGCCATTCTTTCTGTCTGAGGAGCTTCAAGGCTTCTGTCTCCAGGACAAAATACAAGTTCCTCCCTGTGTTGATCTAATGGCATCTGGTTTTCTTGACAGGCGTTTCCCATTCCACTCTGCCTTTCTCCGTGCATGAAACTTCCAACTCTGCCTCCATGCCTTCCCCCATTCCAGAAACGTTCTCTCCTCACTTCTTCTTCAAAGATCAAGTTCTGCTCCAGGCTGGTTGGAGGGTTGGCTCTCCCAGGAAGCCTTTCCCCATTTCTCCACGTGGCCATGCTCCCCCCCAGCACAAATGGGTCTCAATTTTGCATCTTTGAGTTCCAAAGGCAGTGAGAATGGGGGAGTCTGTGTCCCCCTCAGCGAGGCTGGCCGACTTCGAGTTGTTTTTCAGATGTGCCCTCGAACTTGTGATGTCTGTGTGGAAAAGGAACATCCAAGGAAGTGCCCGGGATGTTTTTTACAGGGTGAACACACCTCCAGGCAGCCTCCCATTCAACCCTGGAGCCTTGTTAGAGGTTGAGTTTTTTTATCTTTGTAAAGCAATTTGATGGGAGAAAAATAATTTGAGTTTCTTTCAGCATTTTTATAACTTTGAAATAAACATCATTTTGATTCATTGTGGAGTTGATGATGTCATTCATTATGCAATTAGAATGTTGTTTACTTTGGAGTTGGCCCATTGCTCCTCCCTCCTCCAACAGAAGGGGAACCCCCCGAGGGGAGCCTCTGCATGGCTTATGTCTTGGTATCCTTGGGGTCCGTCAAAGGGACTTCATTATCCCTGGGCTGAGCAGTGGCGCCATTCCCGCTGTAGAGAGTGCTGCTGGGACACATGCGTGTGAGCCAGACAAAGCTTCCCACCATCTTCCTGCGGAGGCCATCATTCAGCAGGAATCCCCTGAGCTCTGCCAAGATTCAAGGCCCAGGGTCCAGATTCCAAATGCTGCCCTCTCTCCCTCACTTGGTGCATTATGATCTTGGTGGATGGGAGAGCAGGCTGAGCCTTGGCTTTGCAGGAACACCTGGCTTTGGATCATCCCCTTGACCTTCCCTGGACACATAAATCACACATTTGGGAGTTAGAATAGCACCTTTTGAGTCCAACTTGAAGGGCCGAGGTCAACCCGGGAAATAAGCCTTGAAGAATGCTCTTCAAAACTTAATTGTCATTGTTCAGTCATTTCAGTTGTGTTTGACTCTTCTTGATCCATTTGGGATTTTCTTGGCAGACATACTGGAGTGATGTGCCTTTCCTTCTCTGACTCATTTTACAGATGGGGAAGTTGAGGCACACAGGTTCTGACTTGCCCAGGTTACCCAGCTACTAAGTGTCTGAGATTTGAACTCAGGAAAAGAAGTTTTCCTAGCTCCAGGCCCAGCACCTCTGAATACTCCATTTCCCCAAAGAAATAACTAACTGGTGGTTGGTGGTGGTGTTATTATCTCATTCTCAGTTTTTGGATAGAATTCAGATGGGAGCCATTTGTAGCTGGATCACTTGGTGGCTAAAGTAATATGGCACCTGAGAAGTCACTGAGTCCAAATTCCTCATGAGGAAACTGAGGGCATACTATTGTTCTACAAAAAATGATGAAAAAGCTGATTCTAGAAAGGCCTGAAAAGGTTTTCATGAGCTGATCCTAAGCAAAATAAGCAGAAGCAGGAATGCATTGTACACAATAACAGCAAAGTTGTGCCATGATCGACCAGGAAAGACTTGGTTCTTCTCAGGAGTTCAATGGTCCAAGGTCATCCCAATAGACTTGGGATAGAAAACGCCATCTGCCTCCAGAAAAAGAACTATAGAGACGGAATGTAAATCAACACATGCTCTGTTCACTTCCTTTTTTCTGTTATTTTAATCTCTCCCACAGTTTTTCCCTTTTGCTCTGATTTTTCTCTCCCAACATGATTCATAAAGCGATGCATATTAAAAATAAATAATTTTTAAAAAGTATTGGCTGCCCATTGGACAGATGGAAATACGACTTCTTGGATAAAAGCAGCAGGACACAGGACTTTTTTTGGAGTTTTCCTGGGAGTATCTTTGGGACCGCTCCAGGGCAGACAGAATAGGGAGCAGGAATGATGGGAAATGTGTCCTGTTCCTATGGGCTTTTACTGACTTCTACTAGGTCTCTGTCTTCTTCATCACCATCACTCTCCCATCCTCATTCATTGCCACGACATGAGGCCACCCCCAGGCCAACTCGGACCAGGCTCGTGGTCCCCCAGAACTTGCTGCCCTTCTAAGGCAGGCCCTGCCCCACAGAGCAGAGCCTTGTTTGACCTGGCAGCTCCCTTCACAAAAGGCTGCTCAAAACCTGGCGTTCTCAGCCAAGCATGTGGGGAAATAACTTGATTAGAGATAGAGGGAAAGTTCGAGGGCGGCCAAAGTGAGGTCACTGAGCTCCCCTTCTCAGGAGCAAATCTCCAAGGTCACACGGCCCCGCAGGGGGGGTTAAGAGGGGAGGACGTGGCAGAAAAGAGCTGAATTTGGTTGAAGATGCTTTGGAGAAAGTGGGTTCAGGGAGGCAGGCTTTGATGCTCTGGATTTCTGGCGTCTCCCCGTAAAAGGCCCGGCAGTATTTTTGGTAATGTTAGGGGACCGGCCCGTGGTCACACAGCCAGTGAGTGTCGGGTGAGCCTCGGCCTGGAGCTTGTTGGTCGGCTGATGGGTTGGCCTGCATCTTTGCTAGGTATGATCTCCCTGAACCATTCCAGCTCAGACTCTGGTTCCATGGTATAGAGCCATCCCAGGGAGTCAGACATGGCCTCCTCGGTGGATTCACAAGATGGGGGGGACAAAGGCTTGCTGGAAAGAAGCTGAGACTCGGGGTGGAAGCAGGAATGAGGGGACGGGAAGCAGTCATCCTGGGAAAGGGAGCAACCTGACCCTAGACCCATGGGGGAGGGCAAAGTGGGAGGGCTTGCCATCTGGGTGGGAGCACAATCTCCAAGAGTCCCTCGAGAAGGTGGGAAGCATCTGACAAGGGCCCTTGCTAGGGAAGAAACCTAGTCTCCATCTTCTCAGTATCTTGGGGCAAAGCTCCTCTAGCCCAGGTTAATTATATTCTTGGGAGAAGCCGGCTCTGCAGAGAGCTGGAGGCTCATCCCTGCTCTGCCCTTGTCCCTCATGGGCTATTGGGCAAATCCCTGACCCCTAGGACTCAGTTTCCCCATGTGTACTGGACTAGATGACCGCCCAGACTTGTCCGGCTCCGGGTCTGTGAATCTGTGATCCCTGAGCTCAACAACACGGGCGCTTCCTCGCCAGGGCCCTCTCAACCTAACCGGGCTTCCTCATTGGCGAGCCTCTTGATCTGGGCTTTCCAGACGCCCAGTGGCAGGTTTTGCAGGCCTGGCCCTTTCCCCAGTGACCGTAAGCACCTTGCAGGCCACGGGCTTTGTTTTTTGCCTTTTGATCTGCGGCATCCTGCATAGCACCAGAGCACAGGAGACGCTTAATAAAATGCTTGCTGCCTGCACGGAGGATCCTCTGAACAATCACAGCTTCCATTTGGGCTCAAGGCTTTTCTATATAAGTACCAGATGATAATCTAGTCCTCACAACAGCCCTGTTAGGTGGGTGCCACAATTATCCTCCTGAGCCTCCAATCCATACCCACCCCCCGGAGGTTAAGGCGTCGCCCAAGGTGACACCTCCAGTAAGTTGAGGCTGAATTTGAACCTGCTCTTCTGGGCTCCATCAACCTCCAAGGCATCACCTCTCGAGAGAGGTCCATGCCCTTTTCAGCCACTCTTAGGCGCTCCCCTGAGAAGCAGAAGGAGACTGCACAAGACCGAGGGCTATTTTTGTCACGGATCCCAAGGTTCTTAGTCCGCTGTGTCCATCCCTCCCATTTTCAGATGAGGAAACTGAGGCTCAGATAAGTGAAGTGGCCGGCCCAAGGCCACCAATCATAAGTGATGGAGCCAGGTCCCCACAAGCCAAAGCCCACACACCCACTGATTTTTCCCGTGGTTTGAGAGACTTCCTCATGCACGAGTCGGCCCACCAGTGAAGAGCTTCTCTCCATGGCGAAGTCCACCCTTGGGGATAGAACCTCGTAGTGTGGCCCACGCCGCCAAGGCTTTGGCTCCCCCACCAGAGCCCCTGGGGGCCCGGGATCCCACCATGGCAGCCCTTCGAGGGGTAGCCGAGGAGGTTAGACACTGTCCGGTCTGCGCATTTTCTCCAGTGACCACAGCAGACTCCAGGCCCCATGAAGGCCCATCCAAGGAAAAAGGAGAAAGAAGAGTCTGGTTTTCCTCGGAGCAGAAGACGGAGCCAGGACTCGCAGCCACTTTGGCTCCTGGAGCCAATCGGTCCTAAGCAATAATAATGACTTATGCGCCTCAGCTAATGTCTCAGGGAAGATGGATCTTGTCGGAGCGGAAATTAGCAGCCCTTTCCCATCTATCTTGCTTTAGTCACTTTGGGCCAGTGGAGAGCCCAGGACTGGAAAGGCAGTTAGTGGTCTGAACCCCGGGCTGGGCCGCCCTCGGGAAAGGGAGCAGCACTTTGGTGGGCAGCCGAGGTCGCGAGAGTCACCCAGCGAGAGGTGAAATATGTTCTCTAATGACTCCGAGGCAGCTTCACAAGGGCCCATCATCCTCTGTTTTCATTCCTCTGATTAGACCCGGCCCCTCCTCCTCAGCCTGACGCCTGCTGGCTGCGTGTCCCCGGCCTGGCTGAAGAAGCCTCACACCACCCCCAGGTGAGCCTTTCTGTCACGGGGTTTGAGCCATCATGTAAGGTTTGGGTTGAGCACATGCAGCGTTCATGGTTCATGAGAACCAATCTTGACCGGCCCCCAGAGATCGGGGAAGAGCCGGGATCTTTTTTTATTCTATCCCTGGGTCCTATGTGGGAGCCCAGCTGCTCTGGGGAAGCTTGTCCCAGTCTTCTCGGATACAACCTGGGAAGCATTCTGGGAACAGCCCGGGGCAGGGGAAGGACCTGGTCTTGGAGCCAGAGTTCTAATCCTACTTCCCTCACGTGCCACCTTGGGACCACGGCCACTCAGTGTGGAGGACACGGGCCACTGGACTCGGCCACTCGTTACTTATGTGACAAGTCCCAATTTCTGTTGTGCCCTCTCTAAACAACTTCCATGGCCTGGTAAATGGAATCAGGCTCAGACAGAGCTTCCTGGAGATACTTGCCTTCTCCCTGAGCACTAGAGCAATTGCTGGGGCCTTTTGGGGGCCACCAGTCAGCTCCCATCAAGAGGATCCAGGACTCCTAGAACTTACAAGGCCACTTCCAAGCCTATAAAATCCATCTTGGGATAGTCATTCACTTCAGATTAAGAAAGGGGGAAGAAAAGCAGAAAGGGGAACAAGGGCTCCCACGGGTGCACATTTACCTTGGTACGTGTATACATCATTCTTATAATTCCTGTAATATTTTACTTTTGTTTATTTTTATTTTCCCCTTTTTTGATACTTTCTTATTGATAATTTTCATTTCTGAACATATCTTTCCACTCTCCCAAACCAAAGGAGATCCTCTTATAACAAAGATTAAAAAGAAGATATAAAAGAAAACAACATCTCATATTTTAAAAGAGATTTAAAAGAAGGAAAACAAAAGCAGTTCTACCGTTCCACAAGGCCAACCAGCACAGCAGCCCTCTGGCAGGATCTGCAGTATTTTATACCCATGGCCCCCCAGCACTGTGATGTGCGATATGCACTATTCTATACCCATAGCCCCCCAGCACTGTGAAAAAGGATATGCACTATTCTATACCCACAGCTCTCCACCACTATGAAGTAGGATATACACTATCCTATGCCCATAGGCCCTTGCACTGTGAAGTAGGGAGGCAGATTTATTTCCCTTGTTTTCTCTGGGTCAGGCTTTGTCACAAAGCTCTCCCTTGTCTCTTTTGGTTCTTTTTCTTCCCGTTGTTGTCTCATCGTACGTATGGCTTTCTTGCTTCTCCTTCCTGTTGCATCGGTTCTCAAGACTTCTTTAGCTTCTCTGAATTCTTCAGATTCATCATTTCTTTCCGAACTGTAAAATTCCTTCTCATTCGTGTGCAAGGACAGGGGTTTGTTAAGGACCACGCCCAAGTGTGAAGGGGAAGGTCGGTTCTCCAAAAGCCCCCACAGCTGTGAATCATAACAACCCTGAAGGAAGTGCAAATCGGCCTTCACTCACACAGCTGTTGCTTGTGGATTGAGAATGAGATAAATGGAGGCAAGAGGGAAGAGGACGGAGGTCAGACAAAGCCAGGGCCTCTCAGTCTCCTGTGTCATCATCCTCCTCTCACATGAAGGGCTCCATCCTGCTGGTCTGAGTGGGATCCCCGGCAACCACTAACAGGGGCTCCCGCAACAAGAGTTGGTTGGGTCAATCATCAACCCCCCCCCCCACCTCAAGTAACTAACGGATGCCCCAATACTCTGACCAGGTAAGGTCACATCTTAGTCGTTTGAACAATACCTGGCCACTTCCACTCAAACAGTGTGGAGGTTTTGTAGTCACTTGTAGGTAGTAGACTACGAGCAAAAAAAGTCTTACTCAATTTAAGTGCTTTGTCAAGCATTTGGACAGAATGATGCTGTACAAGAAGTCTGCTGAAATCAAGTCTTAGTCCTGCCCTAGAGTTCTACCATGAAGCCGGGGAGCCAATGAGAATCATGCATTTGTGTGAATGTGGAGAAGAGAAAGCCTTGCAGCTGGAAGCCTGAGAAGGAGCTGATTTGGGGGGTTGGGTGATATGAGGAGCAGAGCCTGGTCTTGGCTTGCGTCACTGTCTCTTCCCCCCCCCCCTTCTTACCTGGAAGAGAAATTTCAGACAATTGGGACTTTTTGGTCTTTGTTCTAGGACGTCCCACAAACAGCGGCAGCAACATGTGTCTACACCAGGAGCTGTGGGTAGATAAGATGGGAGGAGGAAAGGCAGGAACCCAGCAAAAAATCTGCGCCATCACTAAGGGAAACTTCCAAGGACTCTAGCCAGAGGACTCTCCTTTTTGTCCGTGTTTTCTGAGCTTCAGGTAATTTTCCACTAGACTCTGTTTATACCTTGGGATAATGGATCCTAAACTGAACAGGGGGAAATATATTAGACCAACAAGGGGCATCTGAGTGGCACAGCGCTGGAGTAGTGGAACTGGAGACAGGAAGACTTACCTTCCCGAGTCCAAACCTGACCTAGACATGCATCAGCCGTGTGACCCTGGGCAAGTCATGTAACTGTGCAAACTGTAAAATAAGCCAGAGAAGGAAACGGCAAACCACTCCTGTATCTCTGTCCAAGAAAACCCAACCCAGATAGCGTCATGAAGAGTCAGACATGATGGGAAAAAGTAACAGAATAATTTATACCATAAAGACCCTTTTATGCTAATGACTAAGTGATATACACTGAGAATCATGGAAGAAAGTACACCAGTGTGGACTCCTGGGCCATAAAGCCTTGGAAAGGCATTATTCCACCTCTCAGTGGTACTCCTAGATTATGAGGAGATAAGGAACAGCTGAGCTCTGGGCAGCCGGCCTGCCTGAGTGGGAGCAGGGATAACGGGTCCAGAGGCTTTGTTATACATGTACAACAATTTGTTTAGCCCTTCCCCAATTGACGGGTATCTATTTTGTTTTTAGGTCTTTGCTACTAGAAAAAAAATGCTACTATGAACATCTCGCTGCGTGTGGTTCCTTCATTCATGGTAAGTTATTTTTTGGTTTTTCGCCTCTATCTTTCCCCGTCTACAATATCAGATTCCAAACTGATCACTTCTTTACAGCAGCTGATGATGAGTCCTATGGGATCCTAACTGCGTGGCTCCTTGGGAGCCTTTCTTTCTCACTTTGCAGTTTTCTTTGAAGTGAAGCTCTTTGTGTTGACCATAATGTTCCTGGGAGTTTTGATTTGGAGCATTTTAAGAGGTTACTGGTGGATTCTCCCTATTGGTCCTATGATATTGGAAGATCTGGAAATTTTCTCTGATTATTTTGAAATATGATATCTAGATCCTTCTTTTGTCATGGTTTTCAAGTAGTCCATCGTTCCTTAAATTACCTCTCCCAGGTTGATTGTTTTTGCTATAGAATGGCTTATGTTTTCATCTATTTTTCAGTCTTTTAACTTTGTTTTAATATTTCTTGTTGTCTCACGGAATTATTATTTTCTATTTGGTCCATTCTATTTTCAGGGAGTTTGTTGCTAAGGTGAGATTTTGTATTTTTTGTACCAAGCTATTTGATTCTGTTTCCAATTCTGTCTTCCATAGCTCTCATTCATTTTTCCTTCCTCCTGTATAATTTACAAAAATGTTTTTCATGCCTTGATTCATATTTTCTAGAACAGCTAGCTGAACTCGTGCCCAAACTGTATTTTTCTTAGAGGCTTTCCTTGTACATAGTTGGAGTCGCTTTCTTTTGGGTTTGTCATTATAATAGCATTTCATGTTTTTGTTTTTGCTTTGCTGGCTGAAAGAATCGGTCTACTTCCTGACTTTTGACTTGATGTTAGGACTAGGCTTTGTATATTTCTGGGGGAATGTTTGTGGAGACTTTGGGTCTTGTGGGTCTTGCTCTGGCTTTATTGGGGTACTGTGTATTGTATTATTCTAGGATCTTAGGGACAGTTCAGGCAAGCTTTGCATGTTCCCAATGTCAAGAAAAAGATTGATTTTTGTCTTTCTTGTTTGAGCCCTGTAAGTTCCTGACCTGGTTTTGGGTCTGTGCGATACATCTGTGGGTTTGTCTGATCGGTAGTTCCAGCAGACTACCACTAGATTTAGCTTCTGGTAACTAGCTGGGAGGCTCTTCTGGTGCGACAAGGCAGGACCTCCGGCTCCCCTTTGGTCTGGGCTTCCTACCCTCATTATTTGACTGAAGGCATTGGGATAGACTAGAGCTGAGACCCTGCTCCACTTCTGGGACCCAAACCACAGAGAAGCTGCTCACTTCTGAACTTGCTCTGTGCTTAGTATACTGTTTGACCCCCAAGGCCCTTCCTTTCCCTCGCATGTCACCCCGAGGTGCAGGTCCCCTCCCTTGTGATCCAGAGCTGGGCAGTGAGTAATAGAGATGCTGGTTGGTACCTATATAGGAACATGACACAACTAAGTTCTTCCTGCATCCCCCTCCCCAAAGTGCACCTGGGCTCTCTTCTTGCTCTGATGTGCTTTGTTTCCCTTCCTAGAGGGAATATTCTCTGGAGCATTACTGGATAGACCCCATCCCCATGTTTACAGAGCCCTGTGCTGACCTTGGCTGGAAAGACGAGTCACTGAATTTTTTCTTGGATTTCCTGATAGGGACCAGGATGTGGGGGAGCTGTGTGTGCCTTAGAGGTCAGAGATGCTGGAAAGGAGAGCCCAGCCATGCTTCTCTTGGTAATCGACCATCTTGGTCTCCTTCATGCTTCTTATTTTTTTTTATGATATTGTACTTATTTTTCCTACCATCTGCTTCCTTAATGTTTTAAATGGGTTTATATTCTAAATCAGTAATGCCTCGGGTTCCCAGCACCCTTCTGCACAAAGAAGGGGAGGTATTTGCTGGAGAAGTCAGTTTCTGGGCCTTTTTTGGCTTCTTTATCACGGTAATTGTTTTATCTCCATTTATCTCCATTAAAAGATGGCAGGAAATGATGAAAGCATTTTTCATGTCAATGTCTCCTATTTGCAATGCCAGTTGTGCCCACGGGTCCGCTGAAGGGGTTACAATCATCCAGATCTTTGTCTTTTCTGCTTCCTGAACATCAGTTATTGGGGAAGGAAGGGAAGTCGGGAAGAACTGAGTTCCAGTGCCATTTCTGCCACATGTACACACTGGCCTCTTGCTTCTGGGAAGTTCTCCAGGGTCCTAGGTAACTTTTTTGGACCCTGGGAACTGGAAAGAGCTCCAGCAGTCACGGGCTGATAGTGACATGGGTCCAGAAGGAAGAAAAGGCCCTGACTCAACAACTGGTGAAAGCCATCATCATCACGTTCTATGGCTGACGAGGCCAGGGTGGAGCAGGGAAGGGCAGGGCATCTGAATGAGACGTGGCGGCAGAGCTAGGACAAGGCAGCTCCACCTCCCGTCCAGGGCTTGGCCCTCTGCAGAGAAATTTCTGGGCCCTCACCTTCCACTCCGTGTCCTTCTCCAACCTTCATGGCCCGTGGCCTCCTCCAAGGCAAATTTCTGTGACTGGGGTACACAGCCCTCCCCACCTCCCAAGGCTGACCCCTTGACACTGCACAGCCAGAGAGAACTTTCTTCTGCATCCTTGCTTTTCTCCTTGCCCCCAAAACTTGCCTCAAGCCCCAGAAATCATTGTCGGAGCTCTGTGGGGCAGCTGGTAAAAGACAAATGAACCAAACCAATGGCTCCTGGCCAGCTGGGGCTGCTTGGAGTCAGGGCTGATGGGGTCTTGTTCCCCGGCCTCTCGGCCCACAAGGTGCTCAGCTCTGGGTGCCCTGCTGCAGGAGGGACTTTGGCAACTGGAGTCCCAGAAGCAGTGATTTGGAGAGCTGGACATTGGCGGCCATCCTGCCCAGGTAATACGTGGGAGGAATCCCCTCTGCAACAGAGCCGACATCCAGCCCCTCCTTGGAGCCCTCTAGAGAGGGAGAAGCCCTTCTGTCAGAGATGACATCAAGCCTTTGGGCAGCTCCCCCTCCCCCCCACTGCTGACCCCCCAGAGGGTCAGGCTCGAGCAATGCTGACTCTGATGCTCAGGTGATGGCAGCCTCTGCGGATAAAAATCCAGGTGATCAGGAGACTCATTATTCCTTCTTCCATTTCTGCGGGACCCATGTGTAAGACTTTACATTTGTCCTAACGAACTTCATCTCTGATGGCCACTGCTCCGAGGACCTGTCAGGAACTCTGAGCGTGAGTTAGCTACCTCCCCCGGCCCGGTGTCATCTGCAAGTCTGAGGAGCCGACCGCTGCTGCCTTTATCCAAGTCACCAATGAAAACGTTAAGCACCCAAGACCAAGAGAGCCCGGGGTCCTCCACCGCGGACGCCGGGCCAGCTCCACGTTGCACTTCTAGCAGCCACCACTCTTTGATTCCGGCCATTCACCCACTTTGGAATGGATCTGATCGTTTGATCTTTTAATCCATCTATCTTCATCTTCTCCTCCAAGATAGTCTGGGAAACTTGATCAAAAACCTTGCTAAAAGCTGAGCAAACTCTATCCGTCTGCCAGATGAGTTATCCTGTCAGAAAAAAGGAAATGAGGTCAGTCTGCCATGACCTCTTCTTGATGAAGCCATAATGATTCTTCATAATCACCGCAGCCCCAGCGTCTTTTCTGCCAGCGTCTCCTTAATGATCTGCTGGAGCTTTTTCGAAGGCGTCCAAGTCAAGCTGACTGGCTTCCAATGGGCAGCTCTCTTCCCTCCCTCCCTCCCTCCCGCAAATGGCTCCCTTGCCTCCTCCAATCTCATGCTGCTCCTCCTGGCTCCTAGGAGCTTTTGGATGTCACTGCCAGTGGCAACAACACCGGCCCGTTCCTTAAGAAAGGAAGGACGCACTTCATCCAAAGCGGAGAAATCCAATCCATCCGGAGTCCTTGGTGCTCTTACTCACTTGTCTTGGTATCAACTCCTGTTAGACACTTTCATTCTCACCATTCCAAGTGGAAAGAAAGGTCGTTCTCCTTTGTGGAGAACACTTAGCCATCCTCACTCTAGCCACCCCAAAGCCCTGCTTCCCTTCTTTTTCTCCCAGCATAGCAACTGTAGCCCTTTCCTCAAACTTCCTTGGCTCATGCTCCATGGAGGATCAGTTGGCAATTATGGCAAATTGGGGAGGGGAGAAATGAGATTATACAGTTACAGATCAGTGGAGAGAGAGGACGTGGTGCTCAAAAGGGACCAGAGACCCAGCTCCCAAAGTGAAGAGCCGAGTGCGAATGGCTGTCGCCGGATAGGCTGGGAAGGCGAGAAGCTTCTCTCTTTTCCTCTCTTCTCTTCCTTTCTTCAGGCAATATGGGAGATTTTTCCTGGAAGATTTTCACATGGACTTTTCAATGTGCGTGTGTGTGTGTGTGTGTGTGTGTGTGTGTGTGTGTGTGTGTGTGTGTGTGTGTGAAGCTTGATTCATTTAGATAAAGACTTCATTCTCCAATGTTTTCCTGAGTGTGGCTGTAAATGCCATCCAAGGGTGGTGAGGTGGGGCCTGGGGATGGACATGACTCTGAGAAGCTTTTTATATTTCACCAAATGGCTCGGTGGTCAAGGAGACCACCTCGGGATGTATTTTATGGCTTGTTTATCCCATATTTTTTTTTGTAACGTGGCTCCCAAAGCCAGAATTGCCACAGAACCAATGGCTTCTTTCTGTCTGTCCCTCTCCCCAAGCATGCCTTTCATGTCTCTAGGTTGTAATTACCTTGTGTGGCTGCTGGAAGAGAGAGCGCCTGGAGAACTCCACAGCAGCGCCGAGAGGTCGAACAAAAGCCCTCTTTTTGTTGTTCTTATCTTTCCTTCCCCATTTCTGCTCATTCTGAGTGTAAGCCTTCCTGACACCATTTTTATAGTGTCACACCCTCATGTTCATCCTCTGTTACTCACTCTTGCTTCCATCATCTATATCTACATTTATATCTACACAACACGCACCCACTACACAACACGCACCCACAGCACCCACTACACAACACGCACCCAAAGCACCCACTACACAACACGCACCCACAGCACCCCCAACACAACACGCACCCACAGCACCCCCAACACAACACGCACCCACAGCACCCCCAACACAACACGCACCCACAGCACCCCCAACACAACACGCACCCACAGCACCCCCAACACAACACGCACCCACAGCACCCACAACACGCACCCACAACACGCACCCACAACACAACACGCACCCACAGCACAACACGCACCCACAGCACCCACAGCACAACACGCACCCCACCCACTCCTTTTAAAAACTCTAAGCGGGCTGGTGATTTTCATGTGGATCTCCACTTGTCTCTCTCGCCAAATCCCATTTTTCCCCCTCACTGGAATGACTTGCCTTTATGTCTCCAGAATTACATTTGTAATCTCCCATCCTTCCTGGGCTGATTTTTCATGAAGCATTTTACTCCCTGGAATCCCGCCCCTATTTTTCCTCTGAATTCTTTGAAATATGCTTCCTTCGTATTTAGAGTGCATTTCAAAAGATGCTCCGATTTCTTATTGTCTGTCACAAACCGTAGGCTAGAGAGGTCACTTCTCCCAAAATGTTCTCATCCTTTCCACTCCAGCAAGCAATTTCTCTTTGTTAGTGGAAATCGGATCCAAAATAAAATTTCCCTTGTCGGTTTCTCCATCTTTTGAAGGATGATGTAATTACTTCTATAGCAAGTTAAGAAATGACTCGCTCTAGTAGTTATCTGGCTAACTGAAGTGGCCGTCACTGCAATAGCAACCCTCTGGGTCAGCGTTGTAAACTGTTCCCAAACTCTCCATCTAATTCCTTTTCTGTCCTAGTGATTTCTAGCGGAACATCAGTAACAAAATCAAACTCCCTTCTCTTTCTCTGGACCTTCATCCCACTGCATCACACTTCTTCCTCTGGGGTCTGGATTTCTTCACAGGAACACGCATTCTGAATGTGCAGTGCCGTGACATCCTACTTCCTTTGCTTCCTTTGCGGACCCCTGGCTCGGTCACGGATCTCGCCCTTTGAGGATTCAATGAAATCAGCGCGGGCCAATTTGCTGCCTCATTTCAGAGTCTCCAGCTTTTGGTCTTTGTGGTCTACACTGCATTTATGTCTAGATGGCTGAGGTCATGGCTTCCCTACTGCCTCCATTCTTGGACTCGGTCTCCAGTGAGTCTCTGAATGTTTTAGATGTTAGCCTTTTGGATGGCTACTATTTACGGGAGCTAACTTAGGTTCTAGTTAAAAGGCCTTTTTGTTAGATATATACGGGACACCCTTCCGAGGCACTCTGTCAACCCCATATTGCGAGCCATGAGCTGAGGATCCCACTTTCATTCCCAGATATTGCCTTCCTAACCAGTTGTTTACTTCCCAAGTGAATTGTTCCCTTCTGTATTCCTTACCTTCAATGACCAAAAGTGAGGAAAATGCAATGTTTCCATGATCGTCAGTCTTTTATCCAACCCTACATGATTATTGGTACTATGTTAGTTAGAGTCATGACTGGCTAAAGAAATTGGGGATGGTTAGTCTGGAAAAGGAAAGGGCTTGAGAGCTGTTTTTAAGCACTTGAAAGATCATTATAAAAAAGACAAACTCCCCTTGTTTGTCATGGTCTCGGAGGGCAGAACCGAGAATAACGGGGAAAAATGAGAAGATGCAAGTGTCGGTTTGCTATCAGGAAAAGTTCCCTAACTTTTAGAGCGGGGCTGTGGTAAGGTAGTAATTCACATTTACACAGAGTTTTAAGGTTAAGAAAGCACTGAGTGGGAAGACAGGAAGTAGAAATAGTATTGTCCCCATTTCACTGATGAAGAAACTGAACTTCTGAGAAGCTCCTTGACTTTCTCTGAGTAAGAAGTGCCAGAGTTGGGGTGCAAACCTGAGGCTTCCGCCCCTAGGCCCCGAGTTCACTTAATCATGTCACCAATAGTGCCTTCAGTAATAGTGGTGGTGGGGTTCTGCAGACCCGGGCTGGGAGCCTCCCATTGGGAATGCTGTCAAGAATATTCTTGGTCAGGAACATGGAGAGCTGCCACCGACACATCTGCCAGCTTAGACTCTTGTGTTCCAGGTTCAGTCCGTTCTTTGAACTCGGCCCAATGCCTGGGAAAATGTCAGCATTCCTTGCCCTCCTCCAAGACTTTTCACAGATCTCACATATCTGAGCTGAATCCAGTTCCTCCAAATGAAAATCTCTTTTTATAGAAGCTTTTCTTGGTTAGGGGCTTGCCATCAGACCTGCCTTTGCTTCAGGGAAACGCAACAGGTCAGGTAGAAGTGGGCCAGAGCTCGAGAGCATTCTACAAGCTTGTTATTGACCCTGCAGACCATGGGCAGGTGGGGGAGTCCAATAGGTTCCGAACAGGGACAAGATGTGACACTGACTGGCTGTGTGACCGCAGATGAATCATTTCATCCTCTTGCTGTAAAATAGGGGTGATGATATAATATGCTGTGATATAATATAATATTCTAGCTTAAATTTTCAAGAACTATAAAAGTGTCATTGAAAGGACAGCCCATTTCTTCTGTGGGCTCTCGCACGTCTGAAAGGAAGGCCATTGGCCATATTGCTTCTAACTCAAGTCATATTGAGATGTGGTGAAGGGATCAGTTGGTCCTGAAATCAGAAGGAGCCTTGCTTCCCATGCTAGTGGGTAATGACTGGTTGTACAATCCTGGACAGATCACTGTACCTGAATGACGACCCTTGTGCCCGTCTCCTGGGCTGCTGTGTGAATCAGTGGAGGTACCGGGAGAATGAAACCTCCTACAGAAAAAAAAAAAAAAAATTAGCCTTAGTAGTACAGTGCGGGGCTTACGGATGGCAATTAAGGCGGTCTAAGGGTCTGCCTCAGCGCCACCTGATTTTATCCACCAGGGAGGGGAGGAAGCAGGAGCCAGGAGAGGCTCAGAGCTGGGAGGGCTGTAAGAGGCTGTGCTAGGAGGAACTAGGAGGTTGGAGCCAGAACACCAGGAGGACGGCCACGTGGACCAATGGGCAGTGATGGGGTGCCTGCCGTGTCCCTGAAATCCCTTTCAGGGGAATAAGTCTTTCTTTCCTTAGATTTCTTCATAGGTGCCTAAAGCTACTTCTATCTTAGTGTGTGTGTGTGTGTGTGGGGGGGGTTCTTTGCTTTAAAAGTTTACTAGCCCATGAATACCTGAGTAATTTTGTCCTGTTACAGACACCCCAGAATTTGCCATTTTCTTCCCCCCCACATCTTTGCCAATCTAATGAATCGTTTTAATTTGCATTTCTCTTGTTGTTAAGGATTTGGGGGATTTTTTTTTCCATATTAACCCCCTTCCTTTTACAGAAAAAGAAGGAAAGAACTAGCTCGGTCCCTGAGCCAATAAGTACCAGACATTGAATCCAGGCCCTCTGACTCCGAACTCGGGGATGCTCCATTGTGAACACTTTGCCATTTTTATAATGAATCAGTTATTTAGGAGATTAACCTGCTTGTGATTTGTTAACAGTATGAGCTCGATTTCCTTTCACAATTGACTTAATGCGAGCGTCGGTCTATTTCAGTAACAGAATTTTTTGGGAAACAAGGAAATCTGCCCCATGGGCCTGCAGCTGATGGACAGCCCCTCCCTGCCCCCCCCCCAAAGATCTCATCTTAACATTTTATGAAGACCATACTTGATGCTGGGAAATCTTCCAGTGGATATGTCAATTTTAACCGATTTTCTCCCTTTTCAGTCTAAATCCTCCCTTTATATTGTACCATATGGCTGTCATGTGAGCTGATTAAATGACAAATGGGGTTAGGAGGCCCATTTCCATATTTCAAATGATGCTTTTAGCTACGTCTGCACCTGGCGTCTCTTTAGACACCTGGGGCTTCCAGCGTAGCGAGGTGGGTGTGGTGGGCCTAAAAAGTGATATTTGTGGGAAGAGCCGTCCCCCGTTTTAACATGTGCATCCAGCTGCTGCCCTCAACCTGGGCCCGGCTCCTGTCCCTTTCAGCCGAGTAGCTGGGAGTACCAGGTTGCCACCACAGACAATGAAACGTGTGAGTTGGCAGATGTGGGGATTATCTTCCCCGACAATGGGCCCTTCTGAAGGGCTTTGCAGACGAGATGCTTCCTTGTTCCCCTTTGAAAAACACCTTCAATGAACAGAAGAAATAGTTCTATTATTTGGGGTAGTTTGGTTTTGCTGGATTCTGGTTCTGCTTTTTCCTTACCAATTTGTTATTAATGATACAAAATGTCAACAGGTAAACAAGGAACAAAATCTTCCCTAGACCTTAAAACCTGAGTTACTTCCATTTGCTTAAATAAAATCAATTTAACAAATAATCAAACTTAACTCCTGCTTCTGTTTCTGTTCTTTCCATCTGTGAATTTATAAACCCTCTGCTTTTAAAAATCTAGATTAGGTAACTTGTCCTTGGTTTCCCTGATTTTGCTTTCTTCCCTTTGCACAACTTTTGGATACATTTCTTTCCTTCTTAGAAACCTTAATATTCATTGTTCCCCCAGTATAATAGTATCTACAGCATCAGCACTATTGGATTTCTTTAGTGGCTGCAAAATTATGGCACATGAATTTATTTCTAGGGTTTTACTTTTACAAATAACCCACGTTATTACTCCAATAACAACATATAATTGAAGGCAGCCAAGTCATCTCTGGCAGGGGATCAAAATGGACAAATAGATCAATGGCACAAAAAAAAACCAGAGACTCCGATGGGTGCATTCCTAGTACACACTGCACATGGAACTGAATGTGCCATTTGGTACAACAGAAAGATCAGGAAGAACTGAAGTCAAGTCTTGCTTTTGCTACAATCGGACTGTGCGATACCGTGTGATACGCTCTCACTGATCCCAGGCCACTCTCCAAAACTCAGGTTACAGAGAAGGTGACACTGGAAGAAGTTATTTCCTCACCTGGCAAAATCACAATTCTGCTTCTGACTTTAATTTTATATTTAGCAAAAATTGTTTTACCTAATTAATTTAATTTTACCTAATTAACTTGTTTTGCTTTTATCTCAACACATTATCTGTTTTGTAACTAAATTTTTTTTTACTTTATCAAGTCTCTCCATTTTGTAGATGGAATTTTTTCCCACCCTATCCGCCTATATCATTCCACTCTCATCTAATTTTAAAATGTTTATGCATATGGTGTTGATCCATTTGAAATGGATGTTGGTGAGAGGAGTCAGCTTTTTTCTCTATGCTATCATTCAGTTTCCCCAATAGTTTTTTCTTCAATCAATGATTCCTTTCTCCAGTATTCCTTTCTCCTTTTTTCACCTCAGATTCTATTTCTAGAATCTCTCTCTCTCTCTCTCTCTCTCTCTCTCTCTCTCTCTCTCTCTCTCTCATCTATTTCTTTTTTCTCTCTCTCTCTCTCATCTATTTCTTTTTTCTCTCTCTCTCTCTCTCATCTATTTCTTTTTTTTCTCTCTCTCTCTCATCTATTTCTTTTTTTTCTCTCTCTCTCTCATCTATTTCTTTTTTCTCTCTCTCTCTCATCTATTTCTTTTTTCTCTCTCTCTCTCTCATCTATTTCTTTTTTTTCTCTCTCTCTCTCATCTATTTCTTTTTTCTCTCTCTCTCTCATCTATTTCTTTTTTTTTTCTCTCTCTCTCTCATCTATTTCTTTTTTTTCTCTCTCTCTCATCTATTTCTTTTTTTTTTCTCTCTCTCATCTATTTCTTTTTTTTCTCTCTCTCTCTCATCTATTTCTTTTTTTTTCTCTCTCTCTCTCATCTATTTCTTTTTTTTCTCTCTCTCTCTCATCTATTTCTTTTTTCTCTCTCCCTTTCTCATCTATTTCTTTTTTCTCTCTCCCTTTCTCTCTCTTTTTTCTCTCCCTCTTTTCTCTTCTCTCTTTCTTTCTCTCTTCTTTCTTTTTCTCCCTCTCTTCTCTCTTCTCTCTATTTTTCTCCCTCTCTTCTCTCTTTTTCTCCCTCTCTTCTCTCTTCTCTCTCTTTTCTATCTTTTCTCTTTTTTCTCTCTTCTCTCTTTTTCTCTTCTCTTTCTTCTCTCTATTTTCTTCTTTTCTCTCTTCTCTTTTTCTTCTTTTCCTCTTCTCTCTCTTTTCTCTCTTTCTCTTCTCTCTTTCTTCTCTCTCTTATCTGTCTTTTCTCTCTTTTGCTCTTCTCTCTCATCCATTTCTCTCTCTCTCATCCATTTCTTCTCTCTCTCTCTCTCTCTCTCTCTCTCTCTCTCTCTCTCTCTCTCTCTCTCTCTCTCTCTCTCTCTCTCTCTCTCTCCCATTGATCTATTTGTCCATTTTGATCCCCTTGGTTGACTTTGACTGTATGTAATCATGGGAGGACTCAGCCCTGGAGAAGGGAGAATGTGACCATTTCTTCATGTATCCGTGTCCATTTGTTGATCTATAGACATTTAGTAACTTAAGTCCCTGAAATCTCCCCATGCTCTTAAGGCTATTGCCCTGAGTTCCATGCTAATTTAAAAGGTAACAGCATTTTTGCTATAAAAGCTCCACCTGACCCCAGGCAGGCCTCGGGATTCCAGTTGTCCAACGCTTTCATTATTTTTGCCAACATGGCTGTAAGGTTGTCACAATAGCCACATTGTGTGTCTGGGCCCCCAAAGGGTTGCCGCATTTCCTCATGATTTTAAATTTATTTTTCTTTGCATCAGTCAATAGTAATTAAGCGTCTAAATGTGGCAGGCACTTTGCCAGGGAAAAAAGGCAAAAACCAGAATGCCTGACCTCCGTGAGCTTAAATTCTATCCATGATAGAAATGCATACAAAGTAATTTTCAGGGAAAGGAGGCACTAGCAATTGGGAGGCATGAGGAAAAGCTTTCTGAGGAAGGTGTCACTTGAGATGACATTTAAAGGAAGCTAGGGAGTCTGAGACAGAGGGAAGGAGAGAGAGCCTTCCAGGGAGACAGCCAGTCAGTGTGAGCTCTTTGGTAGAGATGGGTAAAATACAGGTGCCGTGGAGCTCTTTCTAAAGGGAAGTCTTTCTATTAAAAACCCCCGTGAGGTTTTTATCAAAATTTTTTGTTTACAAAACATATGCATGGGTAACTTTTCAGCATTGACCCTTGCAAAACCTTCTGTTGCAACTTTCCCCCTCCTTCCCCCACCCTCTCCCCTAGCTGATAAAATAGTCCAATACATGTTAAATATGTTAAAATATATATTAAATTAAAATATACATTAAATCCAACATGTATACATATCTTGTATACATATCTGAAAAATCAGATCAAGAAGGAAAAAACTTGAGAGAGAAAACAAAACGCAAGCAAATAACAGCGAGAGAATGCTAGTTGTTCCCACAGTCCTCCGTCTGGGTGCAGATGGCTCTCTTCATCATCGAACAATTCATACCTAGTGTTTTGTTGAGTCCCTTTGGATTTTTAGATATATCGTTGTAATAGCTGGCTAAAAGCACCCGTGGACTTTGGGGGAGGTGCTGCCCCCGTTTCCCTCTCCCAAGCATCTGTTACCAACACTGCTAAGAGAGGGAGCATTTAGGGGCTTTTATGTCTACATTCTTTCACTCTATTTTTATAATCCAGTTATTCCCATCAATTATCTTTACTCAGATCTTTCTACCAAAAACTTTTAAGAGGCAGTAACCCCTTAAGTCTGTTAAGACAGTATTCTTTTTCTTTTTCCTTGGAACGTTCAACATCAGTATTAGCTTGGAGTGTCTGCTACATAAACACGGGCTCTTATCCCTGAGACAAATGTCTAATAAGGATTGTCAAGCACTTGGATAATCACTGACTATCTGGGAAATTGTCCTCTCAATACTAAGACACGACTGCATTAAAGTTGCCCCTCACGCGATCAAACAAGAACGTTAAAAATGACGATCGGAAGATGAATCGCATGCTTGTTTCTGAACGATGGGTGACAATGGTTATCCCACCTGGACTTGGCTGAAGCCATGCAGATAGCCCAACTCTCATCTCAGAGAAAAAATAAAAGAAGAGGATTGTGGGTCAGTTTTCTGCCAACCAGGAGAATGTCCCAGACACTCCAGCCCCCAGAGGCTGCAGGGTCCTTACTGTGCTCTCCTCCAAAAAGATAAATATGAACTCAAAGGATATTGGTAATGAAATATTCCTTGTTGTTAGGGGCCTGACTGTTTAGGTGGCTGTGACACTATTGTCCTCAATGAGTGACACTCAGTTATCTTCTAGCTGTTTGAAATATTGTATGTATATGGAAGGGGTGTAATTCTTCCCCTTGTCCCCCTAGGTTCCACTCAGAACAATAAACAGCATCAATGAGTCATGTTGTTGGGATTCAGGAAGAGGCAACTTTCTGTCATCGATAAAACAGATTTCCCTGAATTTGGAATTGATCCCCCTTTTTGAAAAGGGGGAACAGACAAGACTGGGGGAGATCTGCCTCCAAGCACGCTACTGAACCTGGCCTGAAATAATAGCCAAAGGACTCTTGAGGACTCAGAAAGTTTGCTCATGCAGCCTCTTCTCTCCCTGTCAGACAGGGAAGTAGAGACTCCCAGTGGAACAATTGTAGAAATATTTGCTATAGAGAAACAAGACAAAGAGAGCCCAGAAGCTTCTGTTTTCCTGTTCACAAGTAGAAAAAAATGAGTCAAGGGGACTCATCTAACCTTCCTGTCAGACCAGGCCAACAGCCAGGATCTAGGCCTGTGTCAAACAGAAATGATGACAGGAGAGAGCCACCCGACTTCAGGTCTGGTTTTGCTGGGAATAAATCAGATGAGTCTGTAGTGCATATCATAGTTTTGGATTTCAAATCCTTTTAAAAATATTTATAGACAAATCATCTTACATACAATAAAATGCTTATTAATAAATATGTGCCAAGGGATCATCCTTTTTCCCTTTAGATTCCAAGCATACGTTCTAGAATAGCCAGTGGAAATGACCAGCTTTGACCCCTTTTGGAGAACTTTTGATAAGTAGGTCAGGATAATTTACTGACTCACCTCAGCTGCCCCAGAGGAAAACTGGAGATGGACAGAAAATGGAAAGAGGGAAGGAGAAGCCATTTGGGGCCCAAAGGACTCGTTGGGAAGAAAAACATCCAGGAGGGCTGGTTCAGGGGGAGTCTGCAGCCTTTAGTTACCTCCCACCTTGACTGTCAGGGATGTGTTTTCTCCTTCCCTCTTTCCATTTTCTGTCCATCTCCAGTTTTCCTGGAGGTAAAAAAGTGAGGTAAGGAAGTGACACGCCCTCACAGACCAAGGATGCTGGTCCATATGTCTGCACGTGTGTAAGTACACACAGATACTCATGTGAAGAGATAAATAATACTGTGTGTGTGTGTGTGTGTGTGTGTGTGTGTGTGTGTGTGTGTGTGTGTGTGTGTAGATACTGTCTTAGGTAGGGATGTGAATCTCTAACACTGTCAGCCCGGGCTCAAGAATAATTTTCCCACGGGTGACCAGGGGATCCCCAGGAGAGGAAGAAATAGCATCATCTGCGGGAGGAAGACAAATGGGTCAGAGGAGTAAAGCAGAGCTTAACAACAGTAGAGGCAAGCAGCCTGAAACACCAGCTGGGGAGCCAGGCTTAGGATGGAGCGCCTCAGAGAAAGACTCGCTGGCAGTGAAAGGATGCCATGAAAGGGTGCCCACCGGAGAAAGGCGGCCCCCGATTCTCCGAGGCTTAGATGCGAGTTCTTTCAGCATCAGTTACTATATGTCAAGTTTTCCTAAGTGCTGAAGCCTTGTGAAGCTGGATGCTTGTACAGCAGCCTGGTGGCTACCCGTGAGGGATTGTTGCCCACCAGAGTCCTCGGACTCCATCTGAATGAGCTGAGGAAGTAAGAGGGTGTCAGGACGTGCCCAGGCCCTTCAGATACAGCGAGGTCCTCGGACGGAAGGGTTACAAACGTACCATAAAGAGGCTGTGTTTCAGCAAAGGCTTTTATGGGATCTACTGATACAACTTTATTTGTTGTTATTTTTCTTGTTAACGTGATTTATTATACTGATTCTTTTCCTAAACTAAACTAGCATTATATTCCTGGTATTCCTACTTAGTTACGATGAAGAAAACGTTCTCATATACTGCGGCATCCTATTGGCCAATATTTTAATTTTTGTATATCGGTTGTAGATACAGACGGCATCTACGGCCACGGCTAACAGAGACATATGAGCAGCAGAAAATTCTACTCTATTGTCTATTGATTTTTTAAAAGCATTCTCTGCTCCTTCTCTTGTTTATTGGGAAGAAGCTCTCCCTGCTCTTTTCTAAGAAGCCTAATCTCTCAATTGATACCTTCAAAGTCCCATTTCCATGTTCTCCAGGACTGTCTTCCCAGACACCCCTCCTTTGTCTCACACTGTTTCAATCCCCCTCTTAATGCTGGCTCTTTTCTATCTATGATCAGGTATCCCTCCCATCCTAAAAGGGGGCCTTTTCCCTTCTAACCTTCTCAATCCCTTTCCCACTCCTTTCCTCCCCTTTCTTCTCTGGTACAGTCCTGGAAACTGCTTTGTGCATCCGCCATGTCCATTTCCTAATGCCCCCTTTCCTGCCATCCTGGTTTCTTCCCAGCAGTTTCTGAAATTGTTTTCCCAAAGATCACTAATAGCCTTTGCGTTGCTGACTCCCGGGACTTTTTCTCTTCCCCCTGCCTCTTTCCTAGGGCTGTCCCCCTCCCCACTCCTCCCTGACTTGGCAACACTCGACCCGGTGATTTTTGCCTATTCGGCTAGAAGCTTCTTTCTCCCTTGGTCATGGAGGCAGCATCATTACCAGGCTTTTCTACCCCTCTTTTCTCCTCATCCACTGGCTCACAGAACCACAATTAAGTTTTTGAAGGGTCCCCAGCAGCCATCCAGGCCAATCCACCTTTCTCAGGGGAGCTCGAGGCATGCTGACTTTTGTGACCACTGTGTCACCCTGCTGATCCACGTTGAGTTCATTTCATCCATTCTTCCCTTGCCGCTAGGAAAAAAACACAAAACAAATAAAAAAAAAAACCCAATGTCTTTCTGTGCAGGAATTATGATTCTTTTGCCCTTAAATCTTGAATGACTTCTGAGTGAAATTCTAACTCCATTTCCTGGCATTTAAGACCCGCCACAATTGGGTACCTCTCTCCAGTTTAGCCTTTCTTTCTTTCTTTATATATAAATATATATTTATGGGATGTCTTCCTCCCCCAGCCCTTTTCAGACCTGCCTTAGTCTTTTGAATTGCCATCTCTCCCTTAGACCCCAGTGGAAAGGATGCCTCTTCCAGGAAGCCTTTCCTGATCTTGCCGTTAACAGTCCCTGTTCCCCTTGGATAACACGCATTGCTTTGTTTTGTACTTCTGTAATGTGTTTATTATGATATATCGAGTAATCAAATTGTCTGGCTTTGTGTTTTATCCTCCTCTTAGGCTCTGGGCTCCGGGAGGAGCTTATATCAAGTTTGTCTGTATGTCTTCTCTAAAGTTTGTGCCTTCCCTCTGAAGAGTAGGCACTAAGGTATTTCTTGATTGAAAGAATGATTGAATAATTGAATGAATGAGTGACTGAGTGAATTTGACTCAGGAGATCAATCTGCAGCTTTGCAGACTCTCCTCACACAAAGCATCTTCCACACATACATTAAAATTACACAAGACTCTGGGGAAGAATCAGCTACTGAGATAATGTGGATCAACAATCTGCAGAGCAGTCGTGGAGCGAGGTATCCGATGCACTCCGAACGTGGTCGCCGGTGACCCGGAAGGTGGTCGGTGAGAGCCCGAAGCTTCCTCACCACGGTGGTTCATCTCTGAAAGCCGTTATTCTCTGACACCATTGCACTAGTTCTGTCAGACTCTGGAAGCCCAGGAGCTCTCAGTGCTCTAGCCACGAATACGAGGGGGAAAGCGGATAAAAAATGGTGACTTCTGGGGGTCCACTGGTACGACAGTATTTGGAAAGGAACTGCCAGTGGATGGTGAATGGGAATGCTCAGGGTGGATGGCATTTGGTAACTGCAGTCTTTCCATCATCCCAGACCGCTCGCTCGTGCAGAAGCCGATTTCTTTAATTCAGCTGTCTCCTTGGGGTGCAATGAAGCGGTGAGTCATGGAATGTCCCCATTTTAGAAGGGTAAGAAGTTAAAGGAAAATAGGAAGAAATATGGCCGACAAAGTGAGCTGTAACAGAACTGATAGGGACGCCGTCTGAAGGTTAGCTCAGAGACATCCTCAAGCCTTTATAGCCGATGACGGCCAATCCTGTCCGAGCAATGGAGCCTCAGTGCTCCCTTCTCACCCTAAGCTAGGACAAAAGCTGGAGGAAGCCCTGTGTAAGCCCTGTGTGGGGGGTGGCTACTCCAGGAGGATTTATGGACAGAAATAATTCAGGGACTCCCCTGGAAGGTCATGCAATGTCTGAAGAGGATGGTTCATGTATCTTAACCCTGAAAACCTATAGGAATCCTGCTGCCCTGGGACTCCAAGATGGACTCTCCCCTTGCAAGCACAGAGTTAGCCAGGAAATTTTAGGTAGAGGAGTAAATGAAAGAGAAATGTTCCACCCCAATAAGCACCAGTCCCCAACGCTCGACCTGGGTCTGGCTCTCTTCCTGCCCTTGCACAATGTGACTGGCAGTTGGGCTTGCCTGTGGAGCTCGGCTCCCTGGGGCTTCCTGACTTCTCCTCTAACTCTGGGTGAGGGAGAGAAGCCTAGTGTGGCTCCAGGTCCCTCTCAACATCTAACTCCAAGGCTCTTCATTGGTGAGGCTGCCCATTACTCCCAGATGTCTCTGGCTCTATCACCCTCCCTTCTCCGGCTCTCTATTGGTTCCAGCAGGTGTCGCTCACTCTGCTGGGACTTAGGGAATGAAGGAGTCCTTGGACAGTTTCCAGAGGGTCGGCTGTAGATTTTTTTCCAGAGGGTCCAGCTTTCCCTTCTTTAATCACTTAGATGTCTCTTCACCAGCTCTGGTTAAAACAATTTTTTAAAAAAATAATCTTTGTCAGATTAAACTTTCTCTGTCACAGGATTTATCTTGATCTAATGGGAGACACGTTCTCTGGGAGTAGATGGCTGACCAGTGCTGGAGTCCTCCAGCCAGAGGCTTCCTCCTGCTGTGACTCCTCCCTGTCTCTCTGCTCCCATAAGCCTCTGAGTAGGAAAGAAGGAAAAAAGCATTTAGTAAGTGTCTGTAGGTGCTAAGTGCTTTACACCTTTTCTTATCGGATCTTCACGACAACCCCAGATGCCCGGTGCTACTATCATTATTCCTGTTTTACAGTTGAAGAAACTGAGGCAGAGAGGTTAAGTGACTCTCAGAGTCATAGAGCTAATGAGTGTCTGAGATAGGGTTTGAATTCAGATCTTCCTGTCTACTCTACCACCAGCTGCCTCCTAAATAAATAGCAATTTGCCAGGAGCAGGGTTTAACTTAAGAGGCAGCTATGGGGACCACAAATGTGTTTTTACCTTTCTGACACACAGGATGGGGTCCCTCGCCTAAGGAAACACTCTTCCCCATGTTCAGATGCCACAAAGCCCCCTTACCCATCCACTCCCTGGGGAGCTGAACCCCCTTCGAATGTTACAAAGCGACTGCTCAGTGTTGTTTGGAGAGACTGTGCGTCCTCCTGGACACTATTTTTCTCATCTAAGCCTGGCCTCCACAGCAAGTGAGATCTGGGAAAGAATTATATACTTCTCTCTCCAGTGGAGGCTTTAATTATGTGCTAGAAAGTCACCACTTATTTGGGGCATTCGCATGTTAACTGATGATGATAACAAGTCAGCTCCCCGAGGAACCACTTTTCCCCCTCTATATATTTTAGCTTCCTCTGCTTTGGGCTCTTAAATTATCCATCTAAAATTGTGTGGCTGGCAATCACACAGCCTGGAACGCTTCGCTTTGTGATTCCCACTTTAATTATGATTGTCCTTTTGGAGGAACTGATTGCATCCCGGACATCATCATATTAAAGAATGCTCAAAATCATTCAGGTTTAAAACTTATTCTCATTAATAAGATGACCGGAAGATATGGACATCGGGGGCTTTATTCTCCCAAGCACTTCATTATCTTAACGGGACAGAAAACGGCAACTCTCTTAAAGCACCTGGTGAAACTGCACCTCAGCCAAGGCCGTCGAAGAGAGCCACTCTTCCCAGACTTCCCCGTAGCACTTGTGACCTCAGGACAGCATGCACCCAGTCAGCTAAATAAATGAGGGAAATAGCATGCATTCAGAGAGCTCTTTAAAGTTTGCAAGGCTCTTTACAAATATCAACTCACCTTACAACAATCTTAGGAGTCAGGTAATATCATTGTCCCCATTTTACAGATCCAAAAAAAAAAAAAAAAAAAGACAGGGAGAAATGAGGTGACTTTTGCAAAGGTCACATAGCTAATAACTGTCTAAAGTAGAATTTGAGTTCAAATCTTGCTGATTCTCCCTCCATATCACTCACTACACCTGAAGCACATTGCCCAGGATTTTGCAACCTGGAACCAACTGCAGTCAAACCAGACATCCATCATGTAGCAAGCTAAATGGGTATGAACTTACACTTTCCTTTTTTCTTGGCCAGGATTGGGGGTAAAACTACTCTCTTCATTAAAAAAAACAAAACAAAAACAAAAACAAACTTGTATCTATGTTTGGAAACAATTTGTGGGACACGGGAAACATTTATTCTTTGAAGCTAGGAGTGAATTCCCTGAATCTCTTTGGTTTGGTACCATTTTAGGGGGGCCACTGGTTGACAGAAAAGCAGTAGATCCTAGAGCTTGCCTGGGGAGAAATCATTCTGCCTCCGACATTGAACTGTTCCTGGGAACCCATTCACTTCTCTGCTTTGATTTCCATCTGGGAAATGGGAAGAACAGTAATTACTCAGAAGGGACGCTCTGAGACAGAAAACAGATCAAGGATGGGAAGATCCTTAATGCTCAATGGGAGTGTCCATTATCATGATGCGATGTCTCTTTTCTTGCTTTAGAGATCTTACATTTTAGTAGATATTTATCTGTGTATTGTAAATTCTCAAACTTTTAGTAGCAAAATACTGCATGTAACATGTCCATTTTAAAAAGAATCCATTGCTTCTTACCTCTCCTTGGCAGAGGGAACTTTTGGTGTATGAACTTCTCTCCAACGGAGGTCAGCACTCGGTCTTGGAGAGCCACCTTGGCCATGATTGTCCCGTTCACCCCGGATCATGGGTGTGCCCTCTCCAGAAGTTACTACTGAGGCCGGACTTCTATCTGTGACACCAAAAAGCTGTTACTTTCTCTACTTTCATTTCCCTCTGTTGAGATGGGATACTGTTCATTCCTAAGCCTGGTACTTTGAATTTCCAACTTTTTCCCTTCAACTTCTCCTTTGCTTATTTTAGTGACCTTTTCAAATAACCCGTAGAATGCACCCATCTTCGGGCAGGGACTAAGATTTTCAAATCCTTGTAGCGGCACTATCTAACAGTGCTTTGGACTTTATTCTCTGCTTTGTTAATTTGGCTGTATTTTACTAACTCACTTTTTCTGTCTCCCTTTAGTACATCATTTAATTCCTTTCTACTTCATCATCACTCCTCGTTTCCCTGTTCCTCTCTCATTAATTACGGGCATTTGGGGCAGGAAGTTTACTCTGCATCCTGCTTTGTCCAGATTCTGTAGATTTTGTGATACAGTATTCAGATTGTCGTACCTTTGAAAGAAGGTTACTAGTTTTATAATTCACTTAAGTAACATTTGACAAATTACATTAAAACTTCACTTAGCCCTAGCTTTCCTTCACTTTGTGATTATTTACTTCTAGTTTTGAGTGATAGTTCATAAATGCCATGTATAGAATTTTTTCCCTTTTGAAATTTGCCGACAACTTCTTTGTGAGCAAGAAAATGGTGATCTTTTGTGAAGGCCTACTTTGGTTTAAAAAGGAAGGAGGCAGTTACTTATTTTTCTGTTATTTCCTCCACATGCCTACAAAATCTAGTTTGTTTAGTTAGATGTTCAAATCTACCAGTTTTCTTTTGTTTTATGATTATGGGATATTGAAATTTACTGCTAATCCTAATCTTTTATTTCTTCTTGGAAGACTATAAACATTTCCTTTATACATTCAACTCCTATATGACTTAATGCACACTTACGCTTCAGAACTCTGATGAATCTATGACTTCAAAGATAAAAATACTCTTTCAACACTGCAGGTAGCAGCCTCTCTGGAGCAGGAACAATATTCTAACCCTTCCCTCCATTCAAGCCAAGATAATTATTATTTAAAAGACACTGGGACCTTCCCTTAGTCTTGGTTGTTTTAGAAAACGAAAGATTCAGGCAGAGGACTCATTTCTCTATTACCTGAAGACAAAACAGCCACAAGGAACTCCAGAGGCCTGGAACCTCATTGATGGATGCTGATGGACATCTCTGCCAAGGGAGATTTGCTAACTTGAACCAATTGGACGTATCCTCAAAAATGATCTTTGAATACTCTTCTTCTGCTGTGCTCTAAATCTCTTTTTATTAATTGTTACAAGAGTTTTGGTCTCTTTTTTATTTTTTCAATAGGAGGAAGATAGAATTTCTGTTTATTAAAAAAGAGTGTATTTTTCAAAAAAGAACTTTTATCTTCATTTAATTGAGGCACAAGAGGAAGATTGGGAAAAAGGTAAAGCTAGGCTTCTGACTGCTTGGAAACTTTGGAATGTTTTTTGTCTCTGACTTGCAGGCCACGATAGATACCAACTTTGCTCGGTCTTCCTAGTCCCAGCTTTGTTCTTTGCGCCGTCTCTTCCTAACCAATTTTTGAGGTGGTTCCTACCAGAAGCATGCCCAAGATAGTTGGGCAAGACAATAAAAACATTAGCATGACAGTTGCCCTACCAGACAAAATACTCCGTGACCTCAGATTCATGTCTTTGATGTCCTGTGCCAGTCTGAGCCCAATTGCTCTCAGGCTGATTTTATCCACCGCTCAATGTTGGATTATTGTTTTGGGTACTTTTGTATTCTAAAAGAATGTTAGTGCTAAAAAAAAAAAAAAAAAAAAAAAAAAAAGGTTCTGTTTCTAGAAGCAGCTTGAGGTTGTTGAACCGTTCCCAACATGGTTTAGCTCTCTGACTTCTTCCTAATCATTTCGGGCCCACAACTCATCGACGATGTCTGTGGCAGTGAGGAGATGTTTCTGATATTCTGGTTCTACATGCTGTTGATCCAATGTCAGAACGGAGCGTTGGACTCGGAATCAGGAATTCTTCCTCCTCTTGGCTTTTCTGGTGAGTTTAGCCAAGTTCTTGCTGATGGCATGAACACTCTCGGGCTTCCTTCCTGCAAACAGGATGAAGTCATTTTCATGAGTTTGTCACATCCCATTTCTATTTGGACATTATGCTGAAAATCCCACCGTGATGGGAGCTAACCCCAGTGGTAACCTCCTGTATTTCCCATCGTATTTCTTGCCTGATATTAATAAACAGTAAATTTGTGTTCTTCATGGAAATTTTAAACCTCTGTACCTTTAGGCTGCAATTGACGGAGGCAAAAGGGGCATCTTCCTAAAGTGCTAATGTGTGGGGCTGGGGTCTTCTTTCCCAGCAGGGACACTTTTGGGGAGAGGCTGGGCTTCTTCCCCATGGCATAGTTAGTCCACTGGCCCCCACCATCCTGCAGCATACCAGGACCTCGTTGCCTAATCCATCGTTCGGCACTCTTTCCGAAATCCTGAGAACTGATCCCTTCATTCCCTAAAATTTGTGCTGCTTCCAGTGCAGACCTACCTCCTCGTAAATAACTGGTGGGTTTTTTTCCCTCTGTTTCTCACATTTGTTTTCTGTGGTATTGTTTTTACTTCCACTATGGGTGGGGACTATGATGTTGAGCCCATTTACGGCTGCCTTTCTGTTCTTGGTGGAAGAAAGATAGCTCGTTAGAGAAACGTCAATAAAGTGTCTCCATTTTTCATCGATTGATGTTCCTTCACGTTTAAATCTCTGAGAAACTTTCAACAAATCTGTTTTTTCCCTCTAGCATGTCTCATTGTTTTATGATGGGACATTACTCAAAATCTCCTACTATCTCCCCATGCAATATTTTACAACTTAGTTTGTATCTAAGACAAGCATTTCATTTGACCGCCACTTTTCTGCGTTTGGCAAGGAGATCAAATGTTCATGACTGAGGCAGTTTCTAGACTTAGTTAAGTATATACCCATGGAGCCACATAATTGTGGGCGGAAGAAAAGGTCTCATCGAGTCAACATTGGAAAGTCTGTTGGAACTCTGCTCAGGCATCCTCTGAAAAATTATAGTTTACAACTGATATCAAATTACCATCTATCTGTTTGAAATGAACCACCCCCATCTCCTTCCTCCCTTCTTTCCAGCCCAGATATAGGAATCAGGAAGGAATGGTGATGGTGATGATTCCCAATGGTCTTTGATTCAAAATTGACATCTTCCTTGGAGAAGAGACATTGCCTTTGGCAGAATAAAAACTCCTTGAGGGCAAAGATTATTTGATTTGTGTCTGTGTAATTCTCAGCATATAGCATAGCACCTATTGCCTGGTAGGTGTTTAATAAATTTTAGAAAACTGACTTGAATTTCTGATCTCTATATTTAGATCTTTATAATGGCTTACTATTATAATGTTACAATATATTAGCTAAGAACTTCCCCTATAGTCCATGTTCATGATAATGTTCACGTAACGACTGAATTTGGAGAGTTCATGGGATTGTTCATGATTCACGATTCCCGTTCACGATTTAATTTCAGTGTGGCAGTAGATCTCCACTGGAGCACCCCAGGGATCCTGACCTTGTGTCACCTGATATTTTTATCAGTGGCTTACATAAAGGCATAGCTGGATATGCTCGTCAAATTCTTAGATAACATAAAACTGGGAGGGACGATTAACACTCTGGATGACGGAGTCAAGATCCCAAAATATATTTTCAGGTGAAAACGTGGAGTTGAATGTAATAAGATACAACTTAATGGGGGGAATTTCTCATACTTAGAAAAAAAAATCGACTTCCCATATAAAAGATGGGGAAGATGTTGTTAGATAACAATTGTTCTGATCTGGGAGTGGATGCCATGTGAATCAGCTGTGGGATACGGTAACTGAAAAGGCTCCGTTGGGAGAAGAATGGCTCCCAGAAATTGGGAAATGATGGATCTTCATCACAACAGATGTTGAAATGTGGGTCACAGTTCATTCAGAAGCTGGAGAGTATCCCAAGAAGGGCACCTAGGATAGCATATGAAGAGCAGTGAAGAAAATTGGGGCCGTTTCACCAGAGAAGAAGACTCCAAGAGACCATGGTGTTTGTATTCAAGTATCTGAAGGATTTTTGTGTGGAGGAGAAATAGGATGCATTCGGTTTGGGCCCAGGAGGTAGAACCAAGGAGCCAATTGAGGCTTGACTGTGATGAAGAGCTTCTTAATTCTGCTGCCCTCAAGTGGAATCGGCTTTCTGGAGAAGTGGCGGCCTCTTCATCCTTGGAGAAGCCTCGGGTAGGGACGGATGGCTCGGCTGGCGGCTGAGATCCTAGCCACCTGTCAAATCCGTGATTCTCTGCTCCTCACACCAAGCACCTTCTGCTTCTCTCCTTGACAAAACTTTTCATGGCCTACAGGTGTGGGGCTCCCATGTTGTTTACATGTCTTTGCTCTAATTTCTTGATTCTAAACTATATTTACCAGCATACTTTTTACCACCTTCAGCTATGAAATTGTTGAGTTTTAAAATAGATGTGAACTAGGAAGCTTTTTTATCAAAATGTTCATATTATTTTTCTACCATCTCATCATCTGCAAAAGAATGTTGGCCCATAAGCGGCAATTATCCTCCAGGAAGTCTTTCTGTTTGTGCTCATCATGATGTTTCCTGTTGCTTTTAGATGCGTGCTAAAAATCTAAGCTTCATAAATGCCTTTATTTGCTTATCCAAGGAAAACCTGTGAGCCATGTTTTTGTTTAGTTATAATTTTATTTTTTCCTCCATTTCATTTAAAATGAGGCTATCTTTGAGAGGATGCTCTAAATCATAAATAATGAAAGAAATGTAAAATTCATTCCACACCCAGAAAATTGAAAATGGTTTTTTTCAAGTTTAATTGATAATGAAAGAAATGTAAATATCATTCCACACCCAGAAAATTGAAAGTTTTTTTTCAAGTTTAATTGTCAATATAGAAGAGATCATGAAAGAATGAGTCCACAGATGCTTTGTTGGTGAAGTTGTGCCTGGATCTGCTCATTCTAGGAAGAAAGTAATAGAACAAAAATAGTTATCAGAGATCCCTCTGCCTCCCTGGGGAGGGCAATGACCAAAACAAAACTAAAATTACATACAACAAAATATTTACAATTGCACTTTTTAATTTGAAATTTGAAAAAAAGATTGGTAACTATCATTGGGGAAAGGTTAACCTGTGTAACTGTGATATAGTGGGACTAATAATCAGCTAGAATATGAAGGAATTTTACTGCAGTATAAGAAAAGATAAATATGCTGCATATAGAAAAGCATGAAAAGATATATTAACTGATGCAAAGAAAAATAAGTAGAACCAGGAAAACCATCCCAAAGAGTGTAGCAATATAAATGAAAAGAATGACAAAACAATCAAAATCGAATGCTGTAAAATTACAATGGCCAAACTTGGGTAATGTGAAAAGTTAGATAAAAGGAACCTCCCCCTTCTTAGCAGAGATGAAGAACTATGGGTGTGGGAGTCTGCATATAATGTTAGGCATTTTGGAAATGTTGGTTGGTTTTGTTGAACCATTTCTATCCCAAGGAAGTCAATGTCAGAAAGAAAAAATCTTTTCATAACACCCTTCATGGTACCAAAAAGCTGGGGACAAAATAAGTGTCCATTCCAGGAGATCGTTGTACACTTCAACAACAATACTATATGATGATCAATTCTGATGGACAAGGCCTCTCCAACAATGAGATGAACCAAATCAGTTCCAATAGAGCGGTAATGAACTGAACCAGTTACACCCAGCGAAAGAACTCTGGGAAATGACTATGAACCACTATACAGAATTCCCAATCCCTCTATTTTTGTCTGCCTGCATTTTGGATTTCCTTCACAGGCTAATTATAAACTATTTCAAAGTCTGATTCTTTTTGTACAGCAAAACAACTGTTCGGACATGTATACATATATTGTATTTAATTTATATTTTAACCTATGTAACATGTATGGGTCAACCTGCCATCTGGGGGGGGGAGACAGGGGGAAAATTGTAACAAAAGGTTTGGCAATTGTCAATGCTGAAAAATTGCCCATGAATATATCTGGTAAATAAAAACTATTAGTGTCCATTGAGGAAAGAAACAAAATGTGCTGTATGACCATAATGGAATATTATTGTCATAAAAAAGTGGCTAGTATGAGGAATTCAGAGAAAGCTCAGAAAACCTGTAGAACTGATTTAAAGGCAGAAAGCCTTTAAGGAACAATATGCCCAGTGAGTGCAGTCATGGAAATGATCCAATAAAATAAATAATAGAATTGTTCACACTAATAAGCAATCAAAGCTTGGTGAATCATATCTCTTCATATGGAACAATTTCCATCCTGTAGATCTAATAAGGAAACGTCTCTTCTCGGTAGAATGTGGGAACTATCAGTGCAGAGTGAAGGGTAGACTTGCTAATTGTGACTAGTTTTCATTTCTCCAGGAAGGATCTGATAATGAATGGTGGATAGGGCTTAAAGGGAAAACACAAGTAGCATAAATGCAAAAAGTGGTGAAATTTTAAAATAATAATCTGGCAAGATTTTTTTTCTTTCTAAGATTTTTTTTCAATCTAAATCACTTAGGCTCTGTTTCAAAATTTGATTCGATTGCCTTCCTGGGTGAGGTTTTTCCCAGGGATTTAGAATCGTGATGTTTTCTTATCCAGGTGATGATGTCTCCCTTAAGGGGTATTAATATGTGAGTAATTTGTTTGTCAGGTACATCCACTTATGAAACAAACTGTAAAAACATCCTCGGGAATCTGATGGAGCGGAGTAGAAGAAAGAACAGTCACCGAATGAGCAGAACTTCTTATCACACAAAATCCAACCGAGCACAACATGGCATCTGAGGCAAGGGGGTCACGTGGTTCGCCTGCTGGACTTGTAAGGGTTAAAATAGAACTTTGTGTGATGTGACAAAACACGGAAGCTAATTCAGCCATTTAGATTGGGGTTGAGAAGATAGAAGCTACTGGTACAAATGAATCGTTCCCTGTTAAATTCAGCCCAAATTGAGTCTGTGTGGGGAATGTGGGGACCCCTGCCCTGGATTTTTCTCCTGAATTCATAATTATATCCACACCCCAAAATGGAACTTGAGTCTGGCCCACTCCGAGGCTCTGAAAGGATATTCATGGTGAGGAGCTCAGGGGCTGGTCAGCACCAATGCCCCCGGACAGCGTTCTTCCTTTGCCCAAAGGCGGGACCCAGAACATAGAAGATGTGGTGAGAGTGACAAGTCTCCTGCCAGGCCTTTCCTGGCACCCAGAGCCAAGTGCCCAGCCACGGCTGAAGATTCTGTTCATAACATATTAAACATCTGCTCTCAACAGAGCTGTCAAGTGCAAACCCCAGCATCTGAATTATCCATGAATAAAAGCAGCACTCGGAGCATCTTGCCAGGGCTCCAAGCTCATCACAGAGCTCTCGGCTCCATCTTGGTGCTCCGCATGGAGGGCATAGATGGGGCCAGGAATGCTGCCCCCTTCTGTGTTTCTAAGGCCTCGGAATGCTGATGTGTTGGGAGCAGAGGTAGCCGGCCCAGGGAGGGGGATTGTGGGCCCAGGAAAGCTCCAGCTGGACCCCAGCTTCTTCAGCTTAAGCAGCAGCATCAATCTGGACATTGCTGGGGAATCCGAGGCCCCCGGCCCCCCGGCTGTCTGCCGGCCCAGGGAAGGGGACGTGACGGGTGGCCAGAGCATCTTTCCCAGGCGAGAAGCAGGAGAGGGACGGCCCACTTTCTCTGTCCAAGCAGAGGCAGGGCTCTTTCTGCTGATGCAGATCAGCATCTGAGCCACAGGTTTTGTCTTGGAGTTTCCAAGAACAGAGAGAACCAGAGTCAGTCTCCCCCGGCTTCCTCCAAAAAGGATCTGAAATATCAGGGCGCAGTACGTGGGAGTGATTGCCATCGGCCATGGGTCGGATGAGGCGGCTGCTCAGATTCTGCAATTCTGCACTTCGCTTGAGAGGGTACCAGCCACAGCCCGCCCCATGCTGAAGGCACAGGGACCAAAAGTAGTCCAAGCCCACAAGCAGCGAGCACTTTCTAATGGGAGACAAGATGGGGCGACCAGCCCCACGCTTCCTTTCCTTGGGGCGCCGTCTCCATCTTCCAAAAACTATAATCCAGCTCCAGGCTGGCTCTTTCCCCCGTGGGACCTCCCTCTCCTCTCTGGGCATCTGCACTGTCCAACTGTCCATCATCCTTTCACTGTTCAGCCCCCTCATGTCTGCCTCTGAATTTCCCTGTATTCTTTTTTTCCCCCTGAGGTCAATGGGGCTAAGTGACTTGCCTAGAGTCACACAGCTAGGAAGTGGTGACTGACTGGTGCTCTATCCACTGAGCCATCTAGCTGCCCCCTCCCCGAATTCTCCTAGACATCTCAGAACCCACCTTCTGCAAGAGTCCTCCCCGGCCCACACTACGAATGCCTTCCCTAATAACTAAAGCAATAATAATAACTCTGTTACACCACGCTTCAAGGTTTGCAAATATTCTCATTTGATTCTCTGGGAAATTGGTGCTATTTTTATTCCTATTTTGCAGATGAGGAAACTGAGGCAGAGGGAGGGTAAGTCACATAGGTAGTAAGTGTCTGAAGCTGTCTTCATGTCTCCAGGTCCAGCACTCTATCTGCTGGACCCCCAAGATGCCCCATCACATCTGTGGCGTCGCTGACTGGTGTCGTCAGAGTTTCTGTTAAACCGTCTAGCTTGGCTGGCCCGGCGTCTCTGAGAGGGCACTTGGATGCTGCTGCGCTTTCAGATTATGGTGAAAAACGATGGGTGTGGGAGGAGGAGGAGGATTCATACTGAGATGAATGAAAAGCTTTCGGAGAGAGAGCGGGATGCATCTCAAAGGCCTGGAAAGTAGAGCGCCCACAGGTGGCCAGCCCGCCCTTCTCCCCAGCTATCTCATAGACAGAAAACTCCTGTCCTTCTCTAAGGGGGGACTTGGGCGTTTCCTTGGTCTCCTGGAGGTTTAAGGACTATAGAGTCGGTCACCACAGGGGGAGGAGACCACAGCTCGGGCGCACTTTCCTGAATGTGGGTTTGCCACTGAGGCACTTTCCAAATCAGAGCTTCTGGTTTCTGTTGCCTTCCGCAGTTTAAAACCATCTCAAGGACCTTGGAATCATCTGAAGTGATTTTATATTTCACCTGGATTATTATTTTTTCTCTGAGGCAATTGGGATTAAGTGACTTGCCCAGGGTCACACAGCCAGGAAGTGTTAAGGGTCTGAGGCTGGATTTGAACTCGGGTCCTCCTGATTTTGAGGTTGCTCTATCCACTGCGCCCCCAGCTGCTTCTTCACCCAGATTCTTAATGACTTCATCTTAATTCCCCTCCTTATAATATTGCTTACTTGGCTCACATAATGGCATCTCAAAGGGGGTACAAGGATATGTTCCCTTTGGGAGTCAGGAGATCCTGGATTTGGACTCTTCATGGCTTCTCCCATTCGAGGCTAAAACTGGTTGGAGCCAATCCCGTACCAGCGTATGGACTCCAGCCAGTGACCCAAAGCTAGTCCTGGTCCGACGCTCAGCTTGGGCCTGGAAGCCCCCCCCAAAAGATGTTGGCTTTTCAGTATTTCTAAACTGGGCTCCACCCTCTCCTCAATCTGAAGTTCTCTTAAAGTATATGGGGGGGGGGACAAGAGTAGCTGACACTACCCCCTTTTAAAAGCCTGGTTTCTGAGCCGATCCAGCAAGGTGAACTTCTGGGTAATATCGATGGGAAAACCAAAATTCAAGGCGTTCAAACTCACCTTGTTCATGTTTGATTTTCACGTGTCGAGGAGCCCCTTGCCTCTTCTATAAAAGCACGAGAGATTGTCCTGGAAGGATCCCAGGTCTGGACCTAAGAGGTTCTTATTTCTTACCTGTTCATTTCACAGCCGAGCAAAGGGAGAGTCACAGAGATCACATGGTTTCCCTATGGTCACACAAGACATTGTTCACGAGACATTCAGGGTTAGGATTCGAACCCAAGTTCTCTCTCAGTTTATTCCATTGCACCTGCCTCCAATCTGCAGTTCGGAGAATATTTAGTTGCAGATGAGTGTCAGGTGGCTGCTGGGAGCCGTGAGTAACAGTTATCCTCCCACACCAGCCTCTCCAGAACACCTCCTTTCCCGTGGCCCCACTTCCCGTCTCTTCCCCTCCCTATCCCCCTCTCCAGAGAACATTTCATGTTCCTGGTGCCTGCTTTGAAACACTTGCAGGAACCAATCAATATTGTGATGATAGTAATGAAAATTAGTTAGGAATCTGGGTGAAATTCTGGCCTATTCTCAGGGAAGGGGTGGACCCAGGAGCATCTCTGTGGTTCTGGGAAGAGTGATAACCTGGCCCAGCAGCCCAGAACTGGGGAAAGCCCAGGAGGGAACAATGGTCACTTTGCCGCTGGGGTGATACACCGGCTAAGCAACGTCTTCTCATCGTGTCTGAGGAGGAAGAGCTTTTCTCTAGCCAAGTGTTTTTTTTTTTTTTTTTTTTTTTTTTGGAGGCTGGGGTTAAGTGACTTGCCCAGAGTCACACAGCCAGGAAGTGTTAAGTGTCTGAGATCAGATTTGAACTCGGGTCCTCCTGAATTCAAGGCTGGTGCTCTCTCCACTGCGCCACCTAGCTGCCCCTTCTAGCCAAGTGTTCTTGTCTGTTCATTGCATCTCTCAGTTCCGTGTTCTCCGCCATGCTGGGCAGCCCACTCACCCTGACCTTTCTGGGCCACCTCCTCTTACTGCTCGTTCAGCTCCCCTTTCTCTGTGTCCTCTTCTTCCACTGGAAAATAGATTGCTTACGGGAAGGAGTTTCTTTCTTCCGTCCCTATCCCCATCCCCAGTGTCCGGCACTTCATAAATCAGTGCTGACTGCCCGGTTCTCCGTTTGCAGGTCTCAGAGAGGCTGCCTGTTGGGGGCAGAAGAAGATGCATATGGAGTCACCCAGAACTTCAATTTAACAGCAAGTTTTAGGTGTTTGGGGGGCTCCAGGGGGATTGGCCCCTCTCAGGTATAGATTGGCTCATTCACCTTCGGCATCCAGCTTTTACCCAACCACGACCTGTGGCTCCAGGAAACACACCCCAGGAAAACTGTTTTTGTAGGCAGGCCAAAGTCAGTTGAAGGTAAGGGGGACGTCCCGAGCATATGAAGAGCCCCTGCAGAATGGTCAGGTGAGAATAATTCCAAAGGCCATCAAGGCAGCTGAGAGCTGGTCAGCCATTGGCTGCATCCTGGGCCTTCACCAGTCATCTCGATTTTGGCCTTGCCATTGGACTTCAATAATTGGAAGAAAAAGGGAGGCTGATGACTTTGGGCAGCTCCATCAAGCCATCGCTGTTAGGATGTCATTGGTCCTCTTAAAAAAAAGAAAAAAATGACAATAACTGCAGTTTAATGATATTCATGCTTTCAAAATAATGAGCCTTGCAGAACTTTGAAACTTTCCCTCCTTCTCTGGAACAATGAGTTAGAATTTACTTTGAATAGAATTGAGAGGTAGTAATTCCATCATTGTCAGAAGACAGATGTTACCTGCAAAGAAGAAAAGAACCATCGACAGAAGTAGGAAAGGGAAGCCCTTCATCCCCCAGTGGAAGGGATGACAAAGGGGCCGGAACAACAGATGACAATGGGAAAATAGTTGGGTCTTTGTTGGCAAAGCAGAATGGAGGTGATTCTCCAGGCAGCAGAAGGACCACAAGCCTTGCCTGGGGACGGTGTCATCTGGAGAAATGGAGCTCAGACAAGTGTGACCAGACCAAGGTCACTCTGCAGAAAACCTGCCTTCCTCGAGTATAGCACTGCTCTGCTCTCCTGGAGTAGACAGAGGGCTCAGGGACGTGCATCTGCCATGTGAGGGCTTCTAGCCAGGGGTTCCGGATCAATTTCTAGTCAGGTATCAGTGATTCTATTATTTTAAAAAATGTCAAATGAGATTTCTTTTGTGAAAATGCTTTCTTTGATGGCCAATTCCATGGGCTTAATGGTAAGGAAAGCATTTATTCTTTACTCCCTTAAAGGCAGCCATGAGGATGGATGTCTAAGAAAACTACCTTGGAAGGCTAGAAGGGCTTCATTTCCAAGTAAAGGAAATGAAGATTTAGCATGAAAAGCTGGGTGTTTTTACTTTTGAAATGGAGCTTGAAATAGCAGGTGAGTTCCCTAAGTTTGTGGGATACAAGTTATGTCTCCGGAGCAGTTAAATAGAGAGCAAAATGCTGGAGCCTTTGCCCTTTCTACAGCCAAGCAAAGGATTGTTGACGTTCATGACTCCAGAGACCACCAAGTCCAACCCCACACCCCAATTTATAGATGACAAACCTGAGAATTCAAACAACTGGCCAAGACCACACCAATTTTTTTTTTTTTAATGACTTCTAGAGGCACACGGAACTACATTTGCACACCTTTTAAAACAGGGGTGAATTGTCTTGAATCAGTCATAGCCGAAGTATTAGTTTAAAACACTTAAAAAAAAAAAAAAAGAAAAATAAATTCTACACAACCTTAGATCTTTTTATAATTAATTGGTTGGAGGAGTAATTAAGTCAGGAAACGGGCACCTGAAAGCCGGAGTGTTCCAGAGGCTTCTGGGACAGGCTCCCGAGATCCGATCTAACAGTCAGCTTGTCAGTGGGAACATTGGCTCGATGGAAATCTGCAAGTCAGAGCCTGATGCTCTCCTAGATTTAAGAAAGGGCTGGAATTTGGAACTATCCTCAAAAAGTTATCAAACTGTGCATGCCCTTTAACCCATCAGGGTTACTCCTAGGCATGTATCCCAAAGAGATCTAAAAGAAGGGAAAGGGACCTGGATGTGCCAAAATGTTTGTGGCAGCCCTTTTTGTAGTGGCTAGAAACTGGAAGATGAATGGATGTCCATCCGTTGGAGAATGGTTGGGTAAATTATGGTATATGAAGGTTATGGAATATTATTGCTCTGTAAGAAATGACCAGCAGGAGGAATACAGAGAGGCTTGGAGAGACTTAAATCAACTGATGCTGAGTGAAACGAGCAGAACCAGGAGATCATTATACACTTCAACAACAATACTGTATGAGGATGTATTCTGATAGACGTGGCCATTTTGAACAATGAGATGAACCAGATCAGTTCCAATAGAGCAGTAATGAACTGAACCAGCTACACCCAGTGAAAGAACTCTGGGAGACGACTATGAACCACTATAGAGAATTCCCGGTCCCTCTAATTTTGTCCGCCTGCATTTCGGATTTCCTTTACAGGCCAATTGTACACTGTTTTAAAGTCTGATTCTTTTTGTTCAGCAAAACAACTGTTTGCTCATGAGTACATATATTGTATTTAATTTATATTCTAACATATTGAACATGTATTGGTCAACCTGCCATGGGGGGGGGGAAGGGGAAGAGAAATTAGAAGAAAAGGTTTGGCAATTGTCAATGTTGTGAAATTACCCATGCAAATATCTGGTAAATAATTATTTTTAAAATGCATTAAAAAACATAAAAGAAACAAAGAAAGGACTGGACCCCAATGAGCCTCCTACAGCTTCAAATGCATTTCCAGAGAGTGGCTGTTAAAATATTTCCCAGAATACCCCTGGAAGTCACATGTGGTGTTAATGACAGCCTGCCTTCAAAACTTCTGAAACACAAAGGCCAAGAAAGGGGTCCCAAACCCAGAAAAGGAGAAGCAGCTCAAAAGCGAGGCTTTTACTCTCATGTCAAATCTGGGATCTCCACATCTCGGGCTTGCCTCTCACGGACCCTGGGGCTGCCTAAGGCACGAGACGACTGGCCAGGGAAGGAGCTGTGTGAGGCAGATCTGGAGCTCTGGGCTTTCCCGATCCGGGGAGGGGGAGGTTCTCCATCCCCGACACCACGAGCCCCTTAGGATGAAATGAACATGGGAAGAATATGTTTGCAATGAATTCTACAATCTCCTCGAGCCCCTTGATGGTTGAATGAGGAAGTTTTGGAAGAGCTTCTGTTTTCAAAGTTCAATCATAACAATCATAATAATCTAATCATGATATCATAATATAATAATCATGATATCCCATAATAATGGGAATAGTCGTCGCATCTCTATGGAGCTTTAAAGTTTGCAATGAATTCTCCAATCTCCTGGAGCTCCTCGAAACCGCTGTGCTGAGTTCTCCAAGTCCTCTGCCACCCATTTTATGGATGAAATGTTCAAGGTCAGACAGGTTAGTCACGGGGAGTGTTGGACGTCGAGTCTGGACTCAGGTTTGCCTTCTCACAAGCCCATGGCTCATTTAGGGCAGGTGTTTGCATCTCCACTAGGTGGCGGGAAGAGCCACTGCTAGAAGCTCCCCCTTTCCTCCACAGTCTCTGCTGATGCTGGTCATCCCACCGCCCAGCAGGAGTTGCTAGGCAGGAATAATAATAATAACAATATTATTAATAAAGCCGTTAAGGTTTACAAAAGCTTTACAAATATCTCGTTTTATCTTCACAACCGTTATGGAAATTAATGTCTCCATTTCACAGATGAGGAAACTGAGGTAGGCAGGTTAAGTGGTTTGCCCAGATTCCATGGCTTTCTGGTCGCTCTCCCGCCTCAGTATCTCCCCTCTCCAAGCAGGCCTGCCACCCAGCGCTGATGAAGATGGAAGTGAATAGTCCAAGGGCTTGGGCTTCAGCCTCCAGTCTGCTTGTCTTCCCTGGCCCTGAATGACCTGAGTTTGTCTGAGCTTATGTGGTCTCTGATCATAGGTGTGAATCTTGTGGAACTGTAGTGAGTACTAAGTGCATGCACTGAACTAGAGAACCGTTAAGCACCAGCTAAACAACCGTTGTCTCTATCAATTCCACTTAGTGCCTTGTAAGCATCCTTTGTTTCAGGCTTAGAGTTCTGGCCCCTAACAGGAGTCTCCTGAATTATTAGATATGACTTTATTAAAGGCAAAGACTGGTTTTGCTTTCCTGTATCCTCAGTTTTTAACAGTGCACACTGTGTACAATGGCACCACCCAGCCACTCTTCCATCCACTAAATTCTGGGAAGAGTCAGACACGGGGTGCCATCACTTGGATAGCTAAGGGGAGTGGAGTGGGATGCCCGGACTACCTTCTGGAGGATCTCTGGACGGGCCTCAGTCCTTAGATGGAAAAGTGATGAAGGCAGGAGAGTGACCACGAGGCTGGTCTAACTGAGGTCTCTTTCAGGTATTAATTATATTCATTGACCTTTCTTTATATTGACTTTATCATTAATGGCTGAAGTATCAGTGATTCGGAAGATTCTGTGATTTTGTTATATCTGGAATACATTCATAGTGGTAAGAAAAATCCCACCAGCCATAATTCCCAAGGCACTCTAGATTTCCTAAAGAGTGAATTGTCTACCATGGAAGTGTTCTGAGGGGCCTTTAGAGCAGGACCAGGAGCTCTGGATCCTCTACCCCGTGCCTGAGGGCATCCTCCTCTGAGGGACTGTTAACAGGAGTGACTGTGATCAGACTCTGTGTGTGTTTGTGTGTGTGTGTGTGTGTGTGTGTGTGTGTGTGTGTGTGTGTGTGTGTGTGGCTCTGGCTCTCTGTCTCTTTCTCTCTCTTTGTCTATGTCTGTCTTTCTCTCTATGTTTTTTCTCTCTCTTTGTCTGTCTTTCTCTCTATGTTTTTTCTCTCTCTTTGTCTATGTCTCTTTATCTCTCTCTGTTTTTTCTCTTTATGTCTGTCTTTATCTCTCTACCTCTTTTTTTGCGCTGTCTGTGTCTCTCCTCTGCCTTCTTGTTTATTTGTCTCTCTGTCTTTCTCCTTGTGTATCTCTCTCCTGTGAATGTCTCTCTGTCTCTGTTTCTGTCTTTTTATCTCTGTTTTTGTCTCTGTCTTTGTGTCTGTCTCTCTTTCTCTCTTTACCTGTCCGTCTGTCTTTCTACCTCTTTCTCCTCTCTTTGTCTCTCTGTCTCTATGTCTTACCTCTGTCTCTGTCTTTCTCTCTGTCTCTCTGTCTCCTATGACCATGTCTCTGTCTTCTCTCTCTCTCCTGTTGGTTCGTACTTCTTCCTATTGCATCCAGTGAGAGAAGATTCCAGGTTCCCCACAGCATGGATGCCATGAACTGAACCAGTGAGAGAGGAAGGCTTTTTTTGCCTATTCTGAGAAATGGGATGTTTATTTCCACTTCAGGTACCAGTGGGGATCCCTGCTGAGGAAGTTTTTCTGATTCCACCCAGTTTCAAGCACTCCGCTCTCCCAAAATGGACACTTGCCACTTTTATCGCCCTGTTTTTCAGATCACTTATTTGTGTCTCTATTTGATTTATTCTTGTCTGCCATTTGTGTCCTCAGTGGGCTGGAAGCCGCTTGTGGGCAGGAACCATTCCTTCCTTGCCTTTCCATTCCCAGTACCTGGTGCATAATTGCCACTTGATCAATGCTAGAATTGTCTTGCTTCCCGCCACAGAACTCTGTCCACCTTCTGAAGCTCGTGACTTACAGAGCCTTCTGTCCACCTTTGGTACCGTGTGCACCGTGAAAACGGAGCCTCTCGGCCCCAGAGCACCTCGGGACTCTCCCTACTAGAACTTCTAATGTGTTCGCTGCTTCAGCTTGTTCTCTGTGCAGTCGTTTTCAGTGCAACAGTAAGATCTGTATGCAGAGAACACTTTCCCCCTTTCTCTGAAATGCAATTAGAAATGATTATGTTTGTAAGGCTACTGGGATTCCAAGTTCTTCCAATTACCGAGGCTTTTCCCTAATTTGAGATTTGTCCCCCCTTGTGGACCCCAGAGAATCTTTACCAACCATCCCAGTGTTTAACTGAGAATTAGAACCCCAGAAATGTCCCAGAGCAGGGAGATACCAAGCAGGGATTTGAGGTGTAATATTAAGGCAATAAAAACATTTCAGGCCATATCAAAATAAATAAAAGGGAAAAAAGAGCCAGGAATGAGCAGCGTGCTAAACAGGCTGCTATTGTAGCTATCCAGGGAGAAGAGAGTATTTCTGAGGATTCTGCGAAGGGATTAGGAGGAAGTGGATAAAAGGTGTAGAAGGGGCTGTAGCGCCCCAAGTTATGGCCCAAGTCAAGGCCCAAGTCGGGCGTTTCTCCTGCTTCATTTGTTATCGCTCTCAGGAATGTTCCCACCAACTCTTCAATGGAAAGCCTTCTATTATTGTCCATATTCCATGGCTCATTGACCTTATCTGAAAAACTATCACAGGCCCAGAAGATGGGAAAGAAGTAGCTGGAAATGCCCTGCTTTGTCAGGCTTCTGGGTGGGACTGGACCAGACCACATAGTTCTTTGCCTTTGCTTATTCCTGGGCCATCCCAGTATGTAACCTTAAAAAAGTTTAACTGCTGCTTTTAGTTTGTCAACTAAATCGTTTCCTGATCGTCACTTAACTCTGTTGCAATAAATTAAAGACAACAAGCAAAGTGCCCGCAGGTGACAGCACAGGGAATATGTTATATCCTGTGGTCCCTGACTTCTGCCAAGAAAAGAGAGGTTTGTTTCAATTAACCAGAGCCTGGCTCCCCTTTTTGTATCGTTTTCATTGATACCGTTGAAGTCATTTTGTAAATTGTTTTCTTGGTTCTGCTTGTCTCATTCCTCCTCTATTCATTCAAATCTTCCCATTTTCTCTGGAATAATCATAGTTACCATTTCTTATGTTATAATAATTTCCCATTACATCTATATCCATAAATGACATTTTTGGTCCTTTATTTAACAACCATCTCTCTAGGGAGATGGACAAGGGAGACATCCATAACAAGTGCTGTTCTGAATTATATATATGAAGTTTTTCTTTTCGTCTCTGGCTTCTTTGGTGTATGATTATTCTTTTTTTTATGATATAAGTAGAAATAAAAAATTTAAAAACACTGAACAATAAAAACAATGTTCTACAAGAAATCTCAAGCAGGCTGAAATGTATTTGAAGAGAATATGATTATCAAAGCAGGTGCTTTGATTATCAAAAAGCTCAACATGCTCAAAAACAAAAACAGAAAAGCAAACACAAGCAGGCTCAACCTAATACATCAGCACTGAGGGAGTCTGCAATGTTGACTGCCTCTTTGGCATTTCCAGCAGTCTAGACTGGTTGCCAATTTGGGATTCCGGGAATGCAGGGCTCAAGAGTCTGGAAAAAACCTAAAAATCCCACCCTGGAGCCTTTCTTGGTTCAAACACAGGGAGAGACTTAGACTGAGGATGAGGTATTTTTGCCAGTTCTAGTCTGAGCCTGAGCAGCTTCTTGGATGCGACACATTATACCAAGAAGGAGGGCATTTTTAGCAGATTCTTACAGGGCATTTTGAATTGGACAGGAGGAGAAAACATCGTTTTAGCTGAAGGAATGCAGGACATTTTCAGCTCCACCCCTGCCTCTCCGTTCTTGCTGAGTGAACTTCCAAGGTAAAAATCTCTGTGGTTCCAAGGTAGTCTCTGGAACTAAATGTCACTGTCACAGGTCATGATGGGAATCGAAGGAATTCATACACCCAATCCCAAATAGAAGGTGGGCATAGGAAATTTGTGGCTAAAGTGAAAGGCGGGCAATTTAAAAGACAGATTGGACTTAAGGGCTTCTTGCCATGCTGGCTGGGTACTACTATAGGTCTGATTCATAAAAAAGCTAGAATATCTTTCAGGCCACAGGGCTATCTCACGAAAGAGTTCTGACGATTATCCAGCCAAGAATAATCTATACTGCAATTGTAATTGAAAAGAGAGACATCCCATGATAGTAATGGCTCATTAGAGAACCAACCAGTAGCAATGCATTTGGAGAAAATAGCCCACTAGTTGAATAGTAAGTAGCTTGTAGTCCAATAAAGAAAGCAGCCCTATAAATGGACTTAGCAACACTGAGGGAGAACAACAAACAGCAGCTTTGGAAGCAGGGAAGGGTTCAAGCTGGGATGCAGCCTGAGGTGGGTGAATTCTGCAGGCTTTGGTCTGCCCTATACATGTTCCCTCGCTCAGCTGATGGCAAGAGTAAATATGTCCCTTATGTATATGGTTTGGGGTGTGGTGTAGATCTTCATTACCATTCTATTCAATTAAATAATACTTCGTTTTAAAATTATGTGAATACTAGTTTCTTCTCATTAAAAAAAAATATTTCAGCGAGGACTTTGGAAAGATGTTAATCCAAGAAATGTCATTTACGTCAGTGCTATTTCCATACCTTTTATGAAAAAATAACTGACAGCTAATGTGTCTGATTTGAAAACTTTATTCTCATCTATTGCTTGTCTATTGTCCTCCTTCTTTTCTACTTTTTCCAGATCTTTTCTATTTTTTTTTCTATTGTACTACTTCCAGTTTCATTTTTAAATGGCCTCAGAACAAATAATGGAGCATGTTATCCACATCCTGATACAGAGATGGGGATTCAAGGTGCAGAATGAGAAATATATTTTCAGACAGAAAAGACACCAGATACCAGAAGAATTTATCTTTCTTATTTATGAGTACTTGCTTCAAAGGCTTTCTTTTTCTTCTTTTCCTTTTAGTTTGGAAGGAGAGGAAGATTAGAAATAAGATTATCCAAAAAAGAAAAAAGAAAAAGAAAGAGAAAGCTAGAAAAAGAAAAAAACTCATCAAAGTATTTTCAAGTGAACATAAAAAAGGTCAAAAGGAAATAGAGACAAGCAAGACTGCTCTTTAAAGCAGTCACCTTTAAGTGACATGTTAAATTTATGATGTCCTTAAAAGGAAAAGCGAATGGTACATAATAAAGATTTATTGTTTCTTGTACAAGTCTCTTACTCTCTTTTACTTTGTTTATGGAAATTCTCATTGTCTTTGGTGTTAAGTTCAGAAAAAAAATAAAATAACATTGAAACAATAAAGTGCCATTAGAATATCTTTGTTTATTTGGGTCTTTTGCCAAACAGAAATTTTTCTTTTCGCTGCTTCTTATCAGGCAATGTTGATAATATAATTGTCCACCCTCCTTCTCTGCTGTGTATTACCAGTGAGTATATTCTGAGCTGTTGTTGCCCTTCACTGTCGTATTTTGCTACTTGGATGGAAAGCCAAGTATTTGTTGATTAGGTTGTTGGCTAACTCTTCATCCTGATGATTGATTTATATCATTCAACTGCTGCATGTGATTTCAGTTTTTGTGTCAAAATATTCATTTCAATTTTTTTGCATTAATATCTTGGTTAAATAGGTTGAGTTAGAATGATTTTAATGACCCAGATGCCTTTTTCTTTCCTCATTTTAAAATTGTTTCTCTTAGATTTATATTCATTTAGATTTTTTGCTTTACAAATTTCTGGTTTGACTGTGGACAAAAAACTGGTCCAGTAATGACCTCTACATTGTTAATGAATTGTTTTCTGTCTGCTAATATATTACCAATTTTACATGTAATATGGTTCTTGCCATGTCTAGTGATTTCTAATTTTTTTCCACAGAAAGTATCTAATCTCTAAGTTATAGGTGAGAGGCTTCTTATAGTCCACAAGGTTTTAGTCATTCTGGTCCCTTACTCCTAAAGCATATTGTCCAATAGTCCAGTCTTCAAAGTGTTAAAGAGTCTACCCAACTGCATTTGTGATCTCACGGAGGTCGGGTCATCATTTGGGACCCTGTATTCATCACAATTCACCCAGGTAAACATGGATCTGCCTATCCTGCCCACCCGTGCAGGAGTCATGTCATGTCTTCCCAGAAGTTAAATATGGAAGCTCCAACTAAAACACCTTAGGTAGACCTTCCTCACTTTCCCTGACATGGTGAGGTTACCAAAGCACCTCAAAACAAATGAACCTGCATTGATTTATGGGATCTGAGACTCATAAATCTCTAGGACCAAGAGGTGCTCACATCCATCCTGTTTCAGCATCTCTTGGAGCCCAACGGCCTGTCCTCTCCAATCACAGAGCTTCTTCTTGCCCAGATTAGAATCGTGTCATCCTTCTTGTGGACTATTACATCAGCCTCCTGATCGGCTCCCCACCCCTTTTTTCCAGTCCCTCTTTCCCATGGCTCACAAACTGTTATTCCTAAAATGCAGACTTGACCTTGTTACTACAGTGATGTCAAAGGCAAATAGAAAGAGGCCATTAAACCCTAAATAAAGTTCCCTGTGGCAGCAGACTGTCTTAGAAAAGTACGTGGTTTTTAAAGGTCAGTCATGAATTTTATAAAATTAAGATTGATTAGATCTCTAGAAATTACTGAATGAGAAGAAAAAGGAATATATACATTTATTACTTGTACATTGTACCTTTGTGAAAATTGGCCATGTATTAAAGCATAAAAACATGAAAGAAAGAAAGAAAAAAACACATGGTAGTCTATCTGTGTTCTATTGTGTTTTTTATTTGTTTTATTAAATATTTCATAATTACCCTATGAACTGGTTCAGAGGTAGCCCTTAGTGGTCCAACATCTGCTCCAGCAGTCCCCCATTGCTTCTAGAATAAAACATAAACACCTATCACTGAACACCTTCTACAGTCTGACTCCAACTCCTTTCCCAATCTTATTTCATATTACTACTATTCATATTTTTTTTTTGTTTGGTCAGCAAGACTTGCTAGTTATTCCCTGTTTTCAGTCTCCCGTCTGCCACCTTTATGTATTTATACAAGTGGTCTTCCATTTCTGGAAGGTTCTTCTCTATTACCTTGAAGAATTTCTGGCATCTTTCCAAGCACAGTTTCTATGCCCTCTCCTCCAGGAAGCCCGTTTGGGTTGCCTCCTTGTCTCTTCTCTATTATTTTTGTCTTTACTCTGTACTTATTTTTGTGCATATTGAATTTCTCCAATAGAATGCAAGCTGCAAGATGGCAGGGTTTGATGCTTTCATCTTGATATTCCCAGTGCCTAGGGATTGGGACATTGTAGTTACTTCACAAATCCTTATTGAAACGAATCAGTTTTATAGGAATGGAAGTGAATTGAGGGAGAAGTTAATAAAGGAAGAATTAAGAAAGTTTTCCTGGAGGTGATGGCAATTCACTTTAACTTTAAAGTAGATATTTAACAAATTAAAAAGGGAGGGGAATACCTTGAGGCTACCTGGAAGATAAAATACTGTGAAGTCCAGAAGGTCCGATTTCTTAATTGCTAAATCAAATGATTTTTCTGTCCTCAATCTTCTTGACCTTCCCAACCCTTTTGGATCCTCTCTGCTCCATAAGATTTGGGACACTAGTCTCTCCTTGTTCTCTTATCTCTTTGACCAACTCATTCCTAGTTTCCTTTATTCAATCATCTGTCATCTTAAACTTCCCCTTGCTTAGTCTTTGCGTTATGTCCAGCTGTTAGTGCCCCTGTGGTCATTGGGAACAGCAGCACTGTTCCAGGTCCTAGTCCAGGTCAGGAGGAGCATGAGAAAAAGTGATGACCCTAGTCATAGTTCCAGGACAGAAAAAATTGCTTGTGATTACTCACAGACCAAGAAAGAATAACTACCTTTCTCTTGATCCTGGCCCCTTGGAAAAACTGAAATTAATCTCAGGCCCAAAAAGAATTCCTAGAAGAGCTCAAAAGGTATTTTAAAAATCAATTTGAAAGATAGAGGAAAAAGTGGGAAAAGAAATCAGTGTGGCAAGAAAATCCTTGAGGGGAAAAAGAGTCAACACAATTCCAATAGACTTGGGATGGAAAATACCAACTGCATCCACAGAAAGAAACTGAAAGTGAATTGAAACATTACATTTTTACCTTTTTGCTTATTTACTTGGTTTTTCTTTCTCACGTTTTTGACCTGATTTTTCTTGCACAACATGACAATTGTAGAAATATGTTTTATATGTATTTAGAAAAATAAAATTCTATTATTTTTTTTAAAAAGAATCAATAGCTCTGGAAAAGAGAGCTAAAGTAGAGTGAACTACCTTAAAAATAGAATAGGCCAAATGATAAAAAATGAGGCACAAAATTCTGCTGAAGAGAATTACTCCTTAACAAACAGAATTGGTCAAATGACTAGACAAACAAAATTTCTTTAAAAGAACTTCTTAAAAAGTAGAATTGGCCAAATAGAGAAAAGAGGTACAAAAAACTCACTGAAGAAAACAATTCTTTAAAAACCAGAATTGGACAAGTTGAAGATAATGATTCCATGAGATGTCAAAAAAAATCAAAAGAATGAAAAAATAGAAGAAAACATGAAGCATCTCATTGGAAAAACAACTGATCTGTTGATCCAGGAGAGATAATTTAAGAATTATTGAACTACCTGAAAGCCATGATCACAAACAAAAGAAGTCTAGAAATCATCTTCCAAGAAATTATCATGAAAAACTGGTCTGATAGTCTAGAACCAGGGGATGAAATAGAAATTGAAAGGATTCACAGATCACCTCCTGAATGAGACCCAAAAATGAAAACTCCCTGGAATATTATAGCCAAATTCCAGATCTCTAAGGTCAATGAGAAAAATATTGCAAGTTGCCATAAAGAACCAATTTAAATATCACGGTGTTACAGTTAGAATAACACAAGATTTAGCCATTTCTACATTAAAGGATAGAAGGGCTTGGAATATAATATTCTGGGAGGACAAAGAAGTTTAGGAATATAATGAAGAATCATTTACCCAGCTAAAATGGGAAAATGGATATTTAATTAGAGGATTTGCAAGTATTCCTGATAAAAATATTTTGAAGGTATTTCTTTGAAGCAGTTTTACTTGTCCATTTTGTGAGACACAGTTTCATTACTTTAGTTTATTTACCTGGGCATGCGGTTACTGTGGTTTGTTGAAATATACTGAAAAGGAACCTGTGAAAATGAGAAACCAATGATAATCACGCAGTATTCACAATTTTGTCTCAAGACACACTTCATGATTGTCTGGCACGTGGACCATGTGAAGGTGACAATGTTGGTCAGAACGTTAAATATTAATAATGCTTAATTATTTCCTTATCATCTTTAGATAAAAGTAAACAGAGCAATTTTTGTATTTTCTTTCTATCGATTACAGGACCATTTTGAGAATTCTCTGGGGTATGCACACTCCACTTTGGGGGCCACTGCTCTAGTCCAATTCCCTTCTTTTGCAACTGAAGAAACTCACCATAGCTGACCCTCTGGTTCTGTTCCGGACCCTTTTCTCTTTGCCCTCCAGACTACTTCACCTGTTGATTTCATCAGCTGCTATGGATTTAATTGCCATCTCTATGTTTCTGATTCTTAGGTCTACCTATCCTGCCTCCATTTTATTTTTTCCTGTTGACCTCTACTCTTGACTCTCCAGTGCCTTTCAGAGATATTGAATGGGATGTTCAACAGACAGATTCTAGATCTGGTTTAAAAAAGGCAAAACAAGTTTCTGTGCAAAACTCAAAACTAGGGCCCTTGAGATCTTTGAGCAAAGGGATACGCAGTGATCTGGGAATCATCCAGATGGTAGGCACCATGTGCTCCATGAGACAGGAAAAAACTACTTTTCCATGGATTTTATAGCTGTTCTCTCGATGTCTTTCTTTGCAAGCTGCTTGTATCATGTGACAGTCGTTCTCAAACTCTTGCTTCCAAAGGAGCCTTTTACATTTTGAAAGATGATTGAGGACCCCAAACACTTTGAATTATAAGAGCTATATCTATCAATATTACTATATTAGAAATTAAAATAATGATTATTGATACTGATAATGAAATTAAAATATAGTAAATGTTTATTAATTTGCTTTAAAATAACTATAAACACATTACATGCTAACTGAAATTATATATTTTGAAATGAAAATAAAGTGAAAAATAACTATTTTACAAAATTTTTAAACTGTTTAGTGATGAGGGGCGTTGCTTTACATTTTTGTAAATTGATTTAATTATTTAAAGGTGTAATAAAAGACAGCCAGAGTCCCCAATCTGCATTTTTTCTGCTGTGATGTGTCAGTCAGGACTGCTCATGGACATGAAAGCCTTCAGCTGTCTGTTACTGTTTCTTTCTAAATGGGTGCAGGTCATGGGTCCAGTAACGAGCACTCTGGGAATACAAATACCGGCAGAAAGCCAGTCCCTGTCCTTGAGGGGGTTCCAGGTCCAGGGAAGAAGGCACTATCTGCAGCTAGGGGAAAACTGATAGATGTGTAGGATAATTTAATGTACGTGTGTGTGCAAATAGGCATATACAGATGTGTACAACTATTCATCTAGACGTATTAGTATTTAATAGCGTCCATCTTACTGGGCGGGGTGGAAGAAAAAAGGGAAAGAAATGGACATGATGGTTGTGTGGTATATTTGAAAAGAACAGCCGGTTGTTCCTGGTGGATTTGCAGTTTCACGTACAATCATCTTTTTTCCTGTACTGTGTTATGGAGATGCTTGCTCTGTTCCATAAATATGCATTCGTGTAAGAAAAAGAGGGGAAATGGAATTTTAAAAGACGCCCTAGAACGGGGAGCTGAGGCACGAGTCTGGGTACAGATCCTAGGCAGAGAAGGTCTGGTGGGGATGAGTCAGCCATGGGAGGGGAGGGTGACCGGAGATCCACCAGTGTAGGAGCTCCTCATTCAGCCTCGGTCTGAGCCCCCACACCCAGAAGCCCCCTTGGGTGCTGTGGACTTTGCCCGCACTGGCACAGAGACTTAAACATGCCCACACAGACACACACACACATACACACACACACACACACACACACACACACACATACACACACACACACACACACACACACACACACACACACACACACGCTGACCACTCTCTCCTGGTTAAATGCCCGTGTTTTGTGGAGGGCCTCTCATACCAGGTCTTCCCAGCCTACAGCAGGGTGTGAGACCAAAGATGGTGGCCAGACCCCCCGGGCATCTAACCCTACCTCCCTGCCCTTTATAACCCGCCAAGCTTCCCTTCCCGGGAAGGAAGCCCCTGTCATCAGTTGGGGAATGGCTGAATAAGTTAGGATATAGGAAAGTAATGGAATATTATTGTTCTATAAAAATGATGAACAGGCTGATTTCAGAAAGGCCTGGAAAGATTTACACAAAGCAATGCTGAGTAAAATAAGCAGAATCAGGAATACATTGTATACAGTAACAGCAAGAATGTGACATGATCAATTATGAAAGACTTGGTTTGTCCAGCGGCTCAGTGATTCAAGAAAGTCTCGATAAACTTTGGATAGAAAACACCATCTGCATGCAGAAAGAGAATTAGGAAGATCAATCAGTGCACGCTATGCTATATTCTCTTTTTTTCCTGTTTTTTTCCCCTTCTCTTGTGGTTTTTCCCTTTTGTTCTGATTTTTCTCTCCCAACATGATTCACAAAGAAATGTGTAATGAAAAAATCAATATGCACACACACAAAATAAAATACATATGTAGCAAAACTAAAAAAAAAATGGATGCTATTATTAACCCCATTTCACAGATCAGAAAACAGGCTCAGACCCAGTTTAATTGAGTTGCTCAGGATCACACAGGGCCTGTGGAGTCTCCTTGCACTGTTGAAATCACAGGTTTGGACCACACACAAAGTGTCCAGCAGACTCCTGTTTCTTCCCTACTTTTGTTAACCCTAGGAACAAATCCTGGAGAATTTTCTTATTTCTGCATCCTCTTAGAAGAAACTGCTCCCCTTAAATGAAAGTCTCTTTCACCAGGTGAGGGATACTTGCTGAATGTTGTGCCCTGATGATGACTGCGCAGACGATCTGGAAGAAGTGGAATCTGAATCTCTTTGAAAACCTGGCCTTCGATTTTTTTCCATTGGATTCCTAATTTTTTTGTGATCTTGCCTTATGTGATTATCAAGACTAAAAAATCCCCTGTTGTTGAAGAAGAACTGCACAGCTCTAGGAAATGCAGATGATCGCATAATGACTCACAAGTACAGGACACAGGAAATATTTCAGGGATGAGATGAGAATGGCCAAGATGGGATTTACACTTAAAAAAAAATATATTCACTTGCTTTACACTGGCTTCCTCCCCCATAATGAGCTGGTAGTTGCTTACTGCCTCGAAGCTTTTATAGACTAATAAATAATGGAATGAGAAATTAGTCACAAGAATAAAAATATGAAGATGCTGATAGATTGATTTGGTCATATTTTGTCCACTGTGTAAATGGAAGGAGTGCTTGCCTGTAAATGAAAGCACCTCTGGTTTCCCCCTTTGCCTCGAGATCGTGTCCTCTCTGTTCTCCCATGACCCTTTGGTTCCCCAAGCCACAGAGGGAGGCAAAATTTGCAACGTGTGGATACCACTTAAAGACTCAATCGTATACATGCATTGTGTTATTGGAATAATATTAGATCAACACCCGGCCAAGTGCGGTGTCACAACAAGCAGATGTGCAATTATGAGGGCAAAAATACCCCAAGGAAATCACCGCAAGTCTTATTAATATCCAGCCCTGCTGAAGACAACTGTCAGACAATTGGTCAACAAGCTACCTTGTACCGGCTCGATACGGACTAACCCATTATGATCTTTATGAAGTGTCCTTGTGGGGGGTCTAGATCCTCAAATACGAGTTGGAAGACCCTTTCCTTTTATTAGTTGCTAAGCTCTTTATACTTTTACCATATTGCGGCAGGTTAGAAGTCTAAGCTTTATTGTCTTATGTTATTGAAAATCCAGATTCCTGCAGCCTTCTCCCTCAGGTCAAGATTTGTCTGCGAATACATTCTCATTTTTCCTTGTACAAAGGCTGTCTGGAGAGAGGCAGAAAAAGATTATGACTGTAATATACTTAAATCCAATTTATTTGCCTGACCAGAAACTTCCACACTTCACAATTGCTTCCTACCAAAGATTTTGCATTTAATTCTTTTATAACAATAAGAAGTAAGAATTAGCCTCGTTAACCAACAGGTGACATAGACACATACATGTACATACACACACATGTATATAGAAAATTATATGTGTTTATATATAGAAAATTATCTGAAAGCAAAAGAGACCTTGGTAGAAACATCCCTATTGGAGCTATTTCTTAACCATTAACTTTTTCCCTCATTTCTAAGTGACTAATTTGTTGTTTAGAAATAAGTGCTCAAGTCCCAGGCTAAATGTGAGTATTTGTATATCACTGGAGAATATAAGCTTGTTCAGCAGTCATTTTGAGCCGGCTCTCTTCACTTTGGTGTGATTCTGTTTCCAAGTGTCTTTGTCATGGCCCCCATCAGCGATGACAAGCTTTGGGGGTTGGTTCCCTCCTAGCTTCAGCTAAGGACTTTATTAGTCTGAGTTAATATTTCCCTTCTGGCTTTAACTCAGTATACAAGATTTCAGCTGGGAGAGAAATGATTTGGGAGGGGGAAGAATTATTTTCTTAATTAGTGTTACTCATTTTAAGTGACTAGAATGCAGATAGAAATCCAATAGTCCAGACTGGATCCTTCTGAAGGGACTGTCCTTTACAAATGAAGTAGGCAATCTGTCAACCCAGAGGGGGTCCGTGTTGAGCTTTGGCCTTCCCGATCTTGAAAGTGGCCACGATGGCTTCAGATGGGTTCGTGGCTTGACCAACGTCTGTCACTAGAACTGTCAAAACTCTCAGCTCCCATTTTTCTTATTCCCAATACCAGTGTTGCCTTTTTAATGCAAGATACTGGTACGGATTGTGCTGAAGCAATTCAGCCTTAGTATTAGAAAGCAGGTGATAAAAAATACTTCCTTCTTCTTGGCAAAGAATTGGGGGAGGGGAGATTTCCACTACATCAATCAGCTTCAAGGATTTTTTTTTTTCTTTTTTAAAGAATTAGATTCTTTGGAGGAAGGTGGACCAGAGTCAATATCAGGAATAATCATAATGCCTCTTCCCCCCCCCCAAAAAAAAACCCAATATTTTTTAGGAAGTTAGGTTGATTTTTTTTTTTAACTGCTTTTTAATATCCTTTAATCACAGAGAAATGGGCCATTGGTCTTATAAATTTGGGGCAATTTCATATGTATCCTGGATATCAATGTTTGATGAAAAAAATCTCATGAGGATTTTAGTCTATCTGCCTTAATTTTGTCCATGCAAAACTTTTAAAAATTAATTTAATAAAAAAAAATGTCTGTTTGTATCATGATCAATTGTAACATTTATTTGGTCAGGAATTCTATTCTTAGGGGCAGCTAGGTGGCGCAGTAGATAGAGCACTAGCCCTGAAGTCAGGAGAACCTGAGTTCAAATTTTATCTCAGTCACTTAATACTTCCTAGCTATGTGACCCTGGGCAAGTCACTTAACCCCAAGTGCTTCGGGGGAAAAAAAAAGGAAACTATGCCCCAAAGACCCCCAAACTGTAACTTTGGATCCAGCAATACCACTAGTAGGTCTGTATATCAAGAGATTTTTCTTTTAAAGGAAAAGGATCCATATTTACAAAAATAAAAACAAACTTTTTTGGTCCAGCAAAACATTGGAAATTGGGGGACACACCTATCAATTAGGGAATGGCTGAGCTAATTGAGGCATGTGATTGTGACGGAATACCATGTACTTTAAGAAATGACAAGCAGGATGCTTTCAGAAAAGCCTAGAAAGACTTAAATGAACTGATACAAAGTGAAGTAAACAGAATGAGGAAAACATTATACACAATAACAGCAATATTGTATAATGATCATCTATGAATGACTTAACTATCCTCAACAATTCGATAATACATATTCTGACAATTCTGAAGTGTAGCGAGCTGTCGTCTCCAGAAGCTGCTGGATCGCTCTCTGGGAAGAGATCTGCTGTGTCTACTCAAATCCTTTCCTACAGATTCTTCTTCCTGTAACGAACCGTTGTCTCCAGGCAGTTGCTGTTAACTCTTGTCCAAAGAAGTGACTTCCCTTCCTGCAGAGAGCCCCGTCAAGCCTGATGCAATTCAGAGTGTCTTCCTCTTGAATCCTGGCTCTGAATCTCCTCCAGCTCTTATTCTTCTCCAGGCCGATCTCCTCTCTGCGCCCAGCGCTGTCTCTTTTTATCCTCCCAGAGAATGGGCGTGGGATAATGCAAGGGCTTCTGGGAAGAACCACCCCAGCCAATGAGCTTGCCCCCTCTATCAAGTCAACCTGAGTTCTCACCTTGTAATTGTCCAGAAAACCTCAGTTCTCACTTAGTAATCCTAACATCTCCCTCTTTCTTTTGATTTAGAACATAGGACAGTCATGACCTTGAAACATAAATCCATCAATATGGGAAGTATTACAGATAATTACATAAATGACCTTGAAACATAAATCCATCAATATGGGAAGTATTACAGATAATTACATAAATTACATAAGCATATAGTAACATAGTAACATAACGCATGCTAGAAGTATATAACATAATCAAATAATCATAAATTGAAAATTTATAAATGTCCATAAGTCCATTGTCCATTATTCTCATCTTGTGTGAGGAAGTCCAATGATTCCTGCTGGTTTTTAAAGTTCTTTAACAGTCTTCTTATTATCCATGCTCTTTCAGTGTCAGATGTTTCTTAGATCTTCTCCTTTATTTTGAGGCCTTTCTCTTTTTCTGTCTCTCTCTGATGGACAAGGCGAATATGACTTGTTGGCACCCATCTGATTCCTTCTCCTGCTGAAGAAATACAAGCAAACCCTCTCTCCCAGGCAGCCAACCTATCTAATTACCTTCTATTTACCACTTTCTAAATCTCTTCTTATCATCTGACAATTACATTGGAGTTGTTTGCACTGGGCACAGCCCTGTTGGTTTAAAAGGCCTGTATTCTCCCCTAGTGTAATCCATTTTGCAATCAGATTGCCTTTTGACTGACTTATCAGGTAATCCCTTTCTGCCATGTGATTGCTTCTCTGCTGATTGATTAAATCAGAGTCCTGGCCTTCTAAAGGCTCTTTAGGTGTAACATCAGCTGCCATCATGCCCCAAGTCTTTTTTGCCTGGGGCCCTGGACCTGGGCCCCTCATCCCATTTCCCTGAATTAGTCTACACTCTGATGCCCAATGGAGTCCTCTGTTGCATTTTGGACATGGGGTTTTAGGTCTTCTCTCACCCTGTCTTCTCACTGTATCTCCATACCTACACTGAGCTCTTAGATGTCCAATTTTTCCACATTGAAAACATCGCCGAGTTTCTCTAGAAGTCCCTTGCCAGGAGGGACCCTGTTTTTCCACGTTCATCATTGTCCGAGTATAAAAAGCATTTGTTCCCACTGTAGCACAGCGTCTTATGATCTCCTCTAAAGGAGCATCTTTGTCTAATCCCCATATAATTCTTTTGCAAATCTCGTTGGCATTTTCCTTAGCCAGATGTCTGGTCATTATTTCTGTAGCTGAATTTTCTCCAATAGATGTTAGGATTACTAAGTGAGAACTGAGGTTTTCTGGACAATTACAAGGTGAGAACTCAGGTTGACTTGATAGAGGGGGCAAGCTCATTGGCTGGGGTGGTTCTTCCCAGAAGCCCTTGCATTATCCCACGCCCATTCTCTGGGAGGATAAAAAGAGACAGCGCTGGGCGCAGAGAGGAGATCGGCCTGGAGAAGAATAAGAGCTGGAGGAGATTCAGAGCCAGGATTCAAGAGGAAGACACTCTGAATTGCATCAGGCTTGACGGGGCTCTCTGCAGGAAGGGAAGTCACTTCTTTGGACAAGAGTTAACAGCAACTGCCTGGAGACAACGGTTCGTTACAGGAAGAAGAATCTGTAGGAAAGGATTTGAGTAGACACAGCAGATCTCTTCCCAGAGAGCGATCCAGCAGCTTCTGGAGACGACAGCTCGCTACAATTGGCGCCCAACGTGGGGCAAGGACTTTTGCTTATCCTGACAAGAGGAGCTAGACCAGACCTTCGCAATTTGGCGCCCGAACAGGGACAGACACAGTCCTGATTCCAGTGGAAAAGCTTCCGATCTAGATCTCAGTCTCTCTGACCCAGAACCGTGAGTAACGAGGAAAACTTTGTTAAAGATTAAGTAAGTGTGCTAATAGATAAATAAGGAACTTGTTAAGGGCTAAACCAGCAATCTCTTATAGTGAAATGGGGCAAACACCTTCTGTTCAAGGAAAATGTTTAGAGAGCATCATCAAGGTTATGAAAAGCCAAGGATTGATTATAATTTTAGAGGAGATTACTGAACTTTTAAGAACTGTGAAGGTCATATATCCTTGTTTTTCTCTGGAAAAAGAATTGGATCCAGATGAGTGGAAATTAGTAGGAGAGCAATTAGGTGAGCACTACAATTGCCTTTGTGACATTTTACCCTTTGGTTCCAGACCAAACTCAGTTTCCAAAGATACAATTCATACCTACAATTTAATCCAAATGGCTTTAAAAAATGTTATTCTAAAGGAAGAGATGAAGGAGCAAAATGGGGAGGTGTCAACTAAACTAGGTGAAAAGGATGAATCAGATAACAATGAAGTTAAGTACAATTCTGAGCAACAGCAACAGGAGCACCTCCCATCTCCTCCCTCAATTAACCCTTCAGGGGTGGAGCAAGAAGGAGGAGAAGAAGAGGACTCTGAATTGCATCAGGCTTGATGGGGCTCTCTGCAGGAAGGGAAGTCACTTCTTTGGACAAGAGTTAACAGCAACTGCCTGGAGACAACGGTTCACTACAGGAAGAAGAATCTGTCTGAGAGATTTGAGTAGACACAGCAGATCTCTTCCCAGAGAGCGATCCAGCAGCTTCTGGAGACGACAGCTCGCTACACTGAAGGCTTTATGATAAAAGATGCCGTTCCCCTCCAGAAGAAGAACTGATAGAATCTGAATGCAGATTGAATTATTTCTTTATTATTTCTTTTTTAAAGGGTTTTTTTGTGCTTTCTTTCACAACAAAAATGCATGATTGTGATTTTCTATATTTAGATTCCATATTCATTTGGAATTATTGTGGTATATGGTGTAAGAACCCAATATATGCCAAACTACTTTCCAGTTTTCCCACAATTCTCATAAAAAGAAGCTGAGTTAATTTATGTTCACGTACTGTATGGTAATTTTTGATTACTCCTGAATCTTGCTTAGCTTGTCTGTTCCATTGACTTGTTTTTCTATTTTTTAATGAATATCAAAAAGTTGTAATGACTTACAGTTTAAATTATTATGGTATGAAGCGTGGTAATATAATGCCTCTTTCATTACAACTTTCCTACCATTATATTCCTTGAGATTCTGTAACTTTTTCCCCCTCCAAATGAATTTTTAAAATTTATTTTGTCTTATTCTACTGTATAAACTCATTTGGCAACTTATTGGTATAGAAACAAATGTGTATATTAATGTAGGTAGTTTCATCATTTTGGCTCAGCCCAACCAAGAGCATTGAATATATTTCCAATCATTTGTCTCTATTTCTACCAAAAATATCTTTTTATTTATGTTTGCATATATCTTGGGAATGTTTGTGGTTAACATTCACTTATTTTATAACTTTCATAGTAATTTTGAATGGAATTTCTCTTATTATGAGTCCTCCCTGGGTTTTATTTGTATTATATAGAAATACCGATTTTATTATGGATTTACTTTATATTCTGCTATTTTATTGAAGCTACTAATTATCTCAATTAACTTCTCTGAAAATTCTCTGAAGAGATCATGAAAGGGAAGCCCAACTCTGAGTAAATGAAAAACCAATAATGAACATTCTTGGAAAAGAAATAATGAAAAATATCTCGCCCTCTCAGCAGAGAAATGGGACAACTCTGGCAGAATGCAGGATAAGGTTCTGGGCAGGCTGAGAGTCACAGTTGGAGGATTGGCACTCAGTCATTATTTGGAGAAGTTTGCCTAACTGTTTTGCTTTGCTATGAGGCAGGGGAAGGCAGGAGGGTAATTTTCAGAAATTTTTGTTCTTGTTCTGCTTTTTTAGATGGGTCTCACTCTCCATGACCCATTCCGGATTTTCTTGGCAAAGATACCGAGGTTGTTGACCATTGCCTTCTCCAGCTCATTTTACAGATGAGGAAGCTGAGGTAACCAGACTAAGGTGACCTGCCCAGGATCACACAGATGGAAGTGTCTGCGGCTGGATTTGAATCCAGGCCCAGTGCTTCATCCATTGTTCCCCTTGATTTCTTTATTGGAATTTCTTTAATGGAATAGCCAGGGCATGACAAAACATAGTTTTTTGTTGTTGTTGTTGTTGTTGTTTTGTTTTGTTTTTAAAGCACACTACATAAAGAGGTCATCCTTGAGTATTTTTAAGGGCTTCATGGGTACCAAGCACTGTGTTAGGAGCTGGGAGCACAAGTTAAGGCCTCGAGCTCTCAAGGATCTCACAGTCTAACGGGGATCACAACCTGCAAACAGGAAAAAGGGGAGCCCCCTGTCAGAAAGAAGGCCCCAGCATTAATGGGGGTGAGAAAGGCTTCCTGAAGAGACTGGATCAGAGCTGGCACTCGAAGGAAGCCCAGGAAGCCGGGCAGACTTTTCCCTCGTTGTATCCCCCTGAACTGGATCCCTTCTCTGAGTTCCTAGGAGCTCTGTTATCAGGAACCTCCCCTTGGGCCACGTCCCATCAGCGTCAGCACTTGACCCCCTTGGTACCCTGAGCCGCTTCTGTTTCTATGATTGAAGAGAACTCCTCTCAAGCTTCCATTGAAGAGAGGGTTTCCAGGCTCACCAGCTCTTCTTTTCTTTATACTGGGCTCCATTGGGTTCGCTTCCAGGACCTTCCCTTCTTCCCATCCCCTTTTCAACTTCTTTGCCTGTTTTCTCAGTTAGAGATTTGTTTGTTTTTCATATGTTTCAGCACAGTACTTGGCATACTGTGGGAGCTTAATAAATGCTTATTGGCCAACTGAATAAGGAGGGAGGTAATTTCCAGGCATGGGAGAGACAGGGAAAATGCCCAGAGTTTGCAGATGAATTGTCTTGTGTGGAGCCCAAACACATGAGATGGAGGGTAGGGATGATGTGAAAGCAGAAAGAAAAGCGAGGAAGGGGCCAGCAGCAGATCCTGGATTAAAAACAGCATTTCTGAGCAACCAAGATCTCTGAGTTAAGACAGAGCTTCGGAAACCTTCCCCACTCATGACCCCAAGAAATGTTTATACGAGCTCGCATCCACCACAAAAAGTGTCTCATACAGGTACATAAAACACAACCAGACACACCGATAATAAAGCGTGACTTCGTGCCCCCCATATTCAGTTATGGAACCCCATATGGGGTGGCAACCCAAGGTTTAAAAAGCTGCTTCGCCGACCCCATCTTCCTTGTCCAGACGTTCTCTCAGAAACGATTTTTCCTCATTTGTCACCCGTGGTTTTCTCCAGGCTCGCCTATCTAGTTTCTTGTATTATTCCCATAATCGTTCATTGTACTGCAATAGGAGACCTCAGTGGGCATCCAGTCCTGAGGCGGTCCGTCAGCGGGGCATCCGTGAGCTTATTCTCCCGTGCTCGGAGCCGAGGGGGCACAGAAAGGCAAAAGGCAGTTCCTGCTCAGGACTGGAGGGGAGACAACATGCAAACCAGATAGACGGACGGACGGACAGATGATCTTGCCAACACATGCGTTTTGCATGTTGCGGTATACACGCATGAACACAAACATACCGCAAAGAGTCAGAGCTCTTGGGCTTCCACTGGAATATTGAGGAAGAGCCTGATTAAGTGGAAATGGCTTTGACGTCGAGGCAGCAGCTCAGGGCAGGAATTTCCCGTGGCCCTCTCCGTGGTAGCGGAAGGGAGAGGGCTTTCTGGGGAGCTGGACGGTGTAGGAGAGAATCGCCGTCATGTACGGATACTAGAGGTGTGTACTACGGGGACAGCTCGTTGTGACTTACTGGGCTATTCTGTCTTCATTAAACGCCCTCTACTTTGGAATCCAATGGGAAGGAGAAGAATATCTGTACTTACTCCCTCACAGAGGGAGAGAGAGGGAGGGAGGGAAGGAAAGAGAAGGGAAAGGAAAAAAAGAGTCATTGAGGGGACTTTTGTAAAAATGCACAGAGAAGAAAAAGGAGCTCAAAACAGGGCTAGCCAGGCAGGGCAGCATAACCCGTTTCCAAGCATCCTTAAAGCATTGAGCGACATGGTTTAAAACCCTTGTGCCTGGAGTGGAGGCGGCTCCGTCACGTGGGGAGGGAGACCCAATGGACAGTCTGGATGCTCTGCAGTCATCCGTGGGACACAGAGAGCAGCTGAGGTGCCCGGATGTGGAGCAGATGCCGGGGAGCGTGGAGGGCCGAGGGTGGCCCCATCGGGGAGATGGCGGGCACCCCCAAAGAGCTGCCGACTAAGCCCGCCCAAATCTCCCTCTGGGTATTTTCCCAAAGTGGGGCTGGCTTCCTTTGTCCACTGGGCCTTATCAGGACCAGCAGCTGATAGGGGACAAAGGGCTCCTCTTCTAAGAAAGTCTAAAAGAACTCAAGGGCAGGGGGATTTTTTAAAGAAACTGAGGGAGATTTGGGGTGTGCCTTCTGCAGAGTGCAGCCATTCTAGAAGGACCAATACTTGTCAGGGTGGAATGGAGCAAGCATTTTAAATGCCCCCCTTCCCCCCTCCTCCAAACAGACATACACACAGTCTGGCTGTGCCAGCTTCTATTTCCCAGATCTTTCCCCTCCCAGATTTATTGATTTATTTGGATTTTTTGAAAAACTAAATGAAAAAGGCCATTCTTTGTCCCTGTTCCTGTCTAGCCTTTATCTTTGAATGGGTATTGCCTCAGTCAAACTGAAACCTGTCAAACTTAGCTTAAAAAGGCCAACATCTCTCACAGCATCTGGGGCCATCCCCTATATCTGGCCACCCGACCCAAATGGCTCTGGAGGGGAAAGTGAGGCAGGCGACTTTGCCTGTCTCTTCATCACTTAAATTTAATTCACTTGCATGTCAGGGGCATCAGTTCCCTGAGGTCATGGTCCTCTTGGAGAGCCAAGGACAACAAACCAGTTAACCCAAACCACACAGCAAGAGGGTGAAGTGGCCAGAATGCATCATGGGTATCCCCAGGTGCTAGGGCTGGGTTTAATGCCTGCCATAAGCACATCCCATGAAACATCATACCTCCTTTTATTCCCTCTCTCCCTCCCTTCCTCCCTCCTTTCCTTCCTTCCTTCTTTCCTTCCTCCCTTCTTTCTTTCCCTCCTTCCTTCCCTCCTTCCCTCCTTCCTTCCTTCTTTCCCTTCTTCCTTCCCTTCTTCCTTCTTTCCCTCCTTCCTTCCTTCCTTCCTTCCCTTCTTCCTTCTTTCCCTCCTTCCTTCCTTCCCTTCTTCCTTCTTTCCCTCCTTCCTTCCTTCCCTTCTTCCTTCTTTCCCTCCTTCCTTCCTTCCTTCCTTTCCTCCTTCCTTCCTTTCCTCCTTCCTTCCCTCCTTCCTTCCTTCCTTCCCTCCTTCCTTCCTTCCTTCCTTCCTTCCTTCCCTTTTCCTGAGGCTGGGGTTAAGTGACTTGCCCAGAGTCTCACAGCTAGGAAGTGTTAAGTATCTGAGGTCAGATTTGAACTCAGCTCCTCCTGATCTCAGGGCTGGTGCTCTAACCACTGTACCACCTAATCGCCTCCGCCTCCTTTCCTTTCCTGACATTTAGCTCAGTGACACCAGCCTCCTGATGGGAGCCAAGTCACAGTGACCGTGACTTTCATCCTTCACTTCATCTGTACCACTGAAATCAGGAGCTCTTCTCCCATGAAGGAGCCCAAATAGCAGCTTCCGGTCATCCCCGATGTTGATTGGAAAAGCCTCGGAGCAGCAAAGATTTGTGCCTGGATGTCTGACCTGTGCCTCTGGGCTTCCCAGGATGGCCCATGGGAGCTAGTACTTAGCATGCAGGGGGGCTACCGTCCTATGTCCCCTAATGGATACGGCAAGGGGGAAGTTCCCATCCACATCCGGAAGCCAGGCTGACAGCTCGTCCTTCAGATTTGGGAAAGGGGGAATGCTAATCCCACCGAGCTCCTCTCTGATCCCGACTCCCAGCTAATGCGATCAAAGGCTCCTTCCCCTCTTCGGAGGCAGGCTGATAAAGTAGTTTGATACAAATAAGTTGTATATTAGATTGTAGAAAGCACATTTCCCTAGTAAATCCAATTTTGCCAAAGATTGTTTCTGCCACAATATTAGTCACTCGGTAATGTTACAGCAAATGCACTTAGCCTGCTTGGGCTGGAGGAGCCAGAGAGCTACTTTATCCTAAGATGGGGAATAATGAGGCCGGGGGTCTGGCTGAGGGGGCAAGGAGCCTCCCTCACACGCGTCCCTCCGGATCCTTGGCTGGCCCGCCGCCCGGGTCAGCGACGACGAGAAGCCCCTCGCCGCGGCCGCAGCTGCCCTGTCCGCAGGCAGCTTCCCGTCCGTCAGCTTCCCAATCTGGGCCCGCGTCAGGTGCGGACACCAGACGGTAAATCTGTGTGCCCAAGTAAAGGCCTCCAACAGCAATTTATCTTAATTACGTGGCACATAAAAAGACCACCTACAGATGAGACAATACAGCTGCAAGACTCAAGGTTACAGTGGGGAATACTTCATAACTGAAGTATGTTTTCCCCAAGGATTTATACTACCATTTGATTTAATTTTTAATTTTTACATTTTAATCAAAAATAGATCAAATGGTATGGCTGTCTCCTGGGGAACATACTTCAGACACGAAGCAGTCCGTGTTCTTTTTAAATATGGAAAGCTGCCATTTCAGTGTAACTCGCAAGTGACGCCCCGTGTCGCCACAAGCGCCGCATGGGCTTTCTGGGACGGTATTGTGTTAACAGTCACATGGTAATCACGCCCAGAGAGCTCCACACCCACTCACACTCACACATGCTCACACACACACACTTACACACAGACACACACACAGACACACACACACATACGTTCACACACACACACACACACACTCACACACACATACTCACCCTTGCCCATGTGGTCTGGTCAGGTTCTAGAAACAGAGTATATCTGGAAAATGAGAGACAGAGACAAGACAGAGAATGAGGCAGAAGCAGAAGGAGACTGAGCTAGAGAAAGAAGGAAGGAGAAAAGGAGGGAGGGAGAGGGACAACATACCTGGGACTGGGGTTGGTGCTACATATGTAGCACATGGAGATGTATCTCCTAGACCACGTGATCTTTTTCTAACTAAATACCCCCAAAGGTGGATTTCATTCTCTTTGTTCTATAGTCACCCCCCTCCCCAAGCTTATGTAGAAATTCAGTGAGTCCTTGGCTGAGGGGACATTTCCATTAAAGGGCAAGGGGACCCATATCAACTAAGGAACAACTCTGTGCTCCTCCCCATTGAAGTTTTGTTTTTAAGAAGCTTATTTTTTAAAGTACAAATAGAGTGACATTTCACCTGGATGTTCAACCCGAATTTAAAAAAAAACAGACACTTCTGGTTTCAGCTCCCCGCTGTAAAGCTCCATTTGGACAAGCACTTCCCTCCGCTCAGCTCTTGTTGTGCCACGGGTTCTCTTTTATTGTCCTCAGTTTCCCTAATCGGTTTTACCTCCGCTTCCCTAAATTGTTCTGCCTCAGTTTCCTTAACTGTTCTGCCTCAATCCCTTTAGTTGCAAACCCCCCCTCTGGTTCATTAAGACTGAGGGCCACCTGCTCTAGGGTTATAAATTGTTAGTGTAAGACTAAGATAAGGGGGACTTCACACTTCCTGGTTCCTAACTCCTTCTGTCCGCAAGAATTTATGGCACTACCCCCCTTTAAATATTCCAAAAGATAAGACTATCTGGGACACCTCATTGACATCTTTACTTCTGTTTATCCAGAGACTCTGGCTTCCTAGTTTTCCCCCCTGTCAGAAGCAGATTGATAGTCCGTTCCCACCCTCAATGTTCTGACTCCGCCCCTGTAGCTGAGCCACTTGGGTACACATGTCCTTGAGAACTCACATTCACCACCGGATACTTTGAGACCACAGTCCTGTCCAGTCAATTAAACTCTCCAATTAAAAAATAGTAAAAACTCTCTAACCTCTATCTTGCCTCAGTTTCTCCGGCATTACACTCTCAGCACAGCTCCGCGCCCACTCTCCTGCCAGGGCCAGCGATGTGGCTCCATTTCCCCTTGGTGGGGGGGCTAGTTGTTAAGCGCTGATAATCTTGAGGTACCCAACATCTGTGAAATGGCTCCACTCTGGAAAGCCTGGGGCATGTGCTGCAAGTACAAGGACAAAAGATAAAGTAGTCTTTCCCCTGGAGGGGATGGGTCCAAGTGGCTACGCTTACTTCCCCCCAAGGTGCCATCCCTTTCTTTGGTTCTCCTCCACCTGAGGCACAGATCGCACAGGCCCTCGAATGTTAGGGCACCGAGAGACCTTCCAGACCTGATCCTCGTCTCCCGCCATCATAACCCCTGAAGCGCTGAATGGAGAGGGACCCAAGCGTTTCCCCTTGCCTCTTATCCTCCCCGCTGCTAGAACTGTTTCCAGCATGCCAGCCCACTTCTGAGGCAGTAAAACTCTGGGTACAAAAAAACAGAATTGAGGGAAGGTTTGTAAACTCCAAAACTCTCCAGATCTCTAGAGCACAGATCACTTTTGTTTCCTATGTGATATAAGTGAAATAAAATTGAGGGTTAGAGTGTGAGGCAATCCCAGAGAGAGCCCAGGCTCTCAGGCAGGAGTGGAACAGGAAGAAAGCAACCAAAAAAAAAAAAAAAAAATTAAAAAATGAATAAAAAAAGAAAGAAAGAAAGCACATTCTCCAGTCTGAAGCCAGGTCCATCACAGAGTGCAGCAGGACAGAGGGATCGCTGTGGGAGGATAATAACAGCTCCCAGCCCATGTGCTTTTCCCATCAGCATCTCGCTCCCCTGGGGTTGCGGCTTTGGAACATTGCTGTAGCAATAAGATAGGAAAACCCGACGTCCTCAGAGCCAACATCTCCACTGCTTTAGAAATCCCTAGATGTTTTATATAAAGTCCCTAATTTGATTTTCAGAACAACACTCTAAGGGAAGGACTATCCCATATTAGCATCCTATATTAGCCCATATTAGCATTCCATATTAAAGAGAAGGAATCTAAAGTTCTGCTCCAAGAGATTCAATGACTTGCTCAGGGTCATAAAACCATTAAATTTTTTGTGGGAAAGGATTGAACTCTGGTCCTTCTAGAATAGCTAGATGGGAGAGTAGATAGATTGCCCCACATAGAGCCAAGAAGATTCATCTTCCTGAGTCCAAATCTGACCTCGGACACTTACTAGCTGTCTGACCCTTTAGTCTTATTTGCCTCAGTTTCCTTATCTGAAAAAGTGAGATGGAGAAGGAAATAGCCAACTGATCTAGTATCTCCCCCAAGAAAACCTAAATTGGGTCTTGAGGAGTCGAGTCTGACTCAACAATAACAAAAATAATTTCTTTTGTAGGTCTTTTTTCAGACAACTATATAAATATCGTTTGTGAAATTGATTTTTTGAACCCAAGGATCAGACTTCATCTTAATTTAGTCCAATGCTGGGGCAGCTAGGTGGTGCAGTGGATAGAGCACCAGCCCTGAAGTCAGGAGGACCGGAGTTCAAATCTGGTCTCAGACACTTAACACTTCCTAGTTGTGTGACCCTGGGCAAGTCACTTAACCCCAGCCTCAGGGGAAAAAAAAAAAAGAAAGAAAAAGAAAAAAAGGAAAAAAATTTAGTCCAATGCTCTAGCCCAGTTATGTCCACTGAACTGTACATAAGGATTCCTGGGGATTGCACAATGACTTAGAAAACTACGTTAACACTATCTACGTCCTATTATGCTTTTATGTATTTTGTTAAATATTCCCCTACATCAAACAAATCTGTGTCTGGCTGCACCCAGGACTTTGGGCACCAGGAAGTAGGTTTAACACCGTGCGGTAGGCCCTTAAGATTTTGTGGGATCCTGATGCCATCATTGACTGTGTAAGCTCTCCCTCTCCCTCCATGTTTTGGGCCATCCACAAATTTAATGAGTCCGTGTCTTTCGCCAAGTCGCTGACAACAATATGAAAAAGCACAGGTTTCTATCATGGGACCTTTTCCCTGAAGATTTCCTCTTAAATTAAGACTCAACCATCTACACTCTGAGCCTGGCCATTCCATGAGTTTTGAATCCCACTGAATTATATTATCATTTGTATCCTTAACCCTTACCATTAGGCCTGCTACTGGCACATGGTACTTCATAAATGTTTGAGAATTAATTGATCATCTATCTATCTATCTATCTATCTATCTATCTATCTATCCATCTATCTATTACCAAGATGTTGGTAATGTCTGAAGCATTCTCCTTATTTACCAGTTTAGAAACAAGGAAACAAGGGTTAATCTGGTATGGCTCTTTTTAAAGATTGCCCTGGCAGTCGCTGCTTTCCTTTCTGGGGATTCTCGAACCCCTTGTTTAATAATATGTTCTAGAATTTCCCCAAGAATCCAAGTCACACCTCCTGGTCTAAAGTTTTTGTCTCCTTTTTTTTTGGGGGGAGGGATTTCCCTCTTGGATTCTCCCCCCCCCCCAGGTTCCATGAACTCTGAGATATTCCTGCTAGGGGCTCAGTAAGCAATTGGAGTTCTTTCAGTGTCAAAGAATATAATGCATCTGAGTCAGCTGACTTGGAATTCATTCATCAATCAACAAGTATTTATTAGATGCTTACTATATACCAGGCACTACCTTAAGAACCAATGTTACATTGGAAAAAAAGCAAGAAGAGTCCCTGCTTACAAGAAACTTATATTCTAATGGACAGTAGGAAAACGAGTATTTAAATTGGACTAAGTGCCCGGTATCGGGCTGAAGCCTTTAGAAATACTATCTAGCATGAACCTGGCAACCCCTGGAGAGGGAGGTGATATAATTATCCCGTTCCGCCTTCTTTTGACCTTCACTTAATTTCTCGACACTCTCCAGTCCCCCTCTTTATTTCCTTGCAGGTGTATACTTTTTCTCAATGGACAAGCTTATCCCGCAGCCCCCTTTATTTAGCTCATTCTTTTGAATAGGGTTGATCCAACTAGAGCCATCATCGATCATGAAGTTTTCATTTACTTCCTGCCTTAGTTCCTCCTTCCTGGTCTCAAGTTCCTCTTATTTGTCCCCTGAACTTTGAGCACTTGTGGGCGGACATGTCGGCCCGGGCTCTCTTCCTTGCCAATTGGCTCCTTTCCAAGTTTGTCTTCTAGGAACTCCTGGATGTTCCTTCTTCTTCATTGTAGCTGCCACTGTGTGCCGAGCTTGTTGGCTCTCTAGAGTCTTTCTCCCCTCCTTTCCTTTATGCTTTCTCCTTTAAAAAAGATCTAGCCCTGGTTTAAAATCAGAACCTCTTCTTTGAACTGTGCCCCCCCCCCCCCCCCCACACACATACATACTGGCTTCCTGATTCTGATCGAGGAGCTTCGTTTCATTGTGCTTCATTTCCCTCATCTGTAAAATGGGAAGAATAATAATATCTGTATTTACTTCCTCACAGAGTTATTGCAAGGATCAAGTGAATCAAGGTCTATATGGAAAATTCTTAGTAAATCACAAAGTGCTGTTAATGCAAGAGCTCTTATTATGCAACATTTCAGGAGATCCCTGATTTCTCAGATGTGGGAGCTTTCTCAAATCAATCAACAAGCATTTATTAAGTGCCTGCTGTGTTCCAGGCACTGTGTTAAGTACTTTGTAAATATTATTTTCCTTCTCAAACTCTGTGAGGTGGGTGCTGCTATTCCACTTTTACAGATAGGGAAATTGAGGTAGCAGTTGAGACTGCCTGGATACTGCATCACGATTTACAAAGGCCTTTACAAATAAGGTCTCACTTGATCTTCATGATTACCTGGCAGGCAGCCACTATTATTATCTCCCTTTTATATTTATTATACATTGAGCAATATAAAGATAATAAATAGACTGATAACGATAGCTACCATATATAGTGCTTACTAAGTGTCAGGGCCTATGCTTTACAATCTGATCCTCACAATAACCCTGAGGTGGGTGCTATTATTATCCCCATTTTACAGATGAGGAAACTGAGGCAAAGAGGTTAAATGACTTGCCAATGGTACACAGAAGGCAAGTATCTCCAATCATATTTGAACTCAACCCTGGTGCTCTAGCCACTAGGCAACCCAGGGTAGGGACTCATCACCAAGGAAATTCCAGTCAAAGAAACCATCTGCAGCCAAGCAGGACAGTGGCTCAGGAATTTCATTGTCCAGAGCAATAAGGGGTTAAATAATGTCTGTAAGTGTAAGGTCTCATGCCCTCGCCATAACTTTCTTTTTAGGGTCTTTAGTAGCTGTGGCTACTACCTGCAAAGGAGTGTCCATTTTGATTCCTAACAAGTTCTCTTGGGGTTTGCCAGCTGACTTCCTTCTTAAGGACCATGCCTTAAACCCAATTCACTTGGGCTCTCTTTGGCCAATAAGAGGTCCCAGATCAGGCCCCACTTTGGACCGGATTGGCTGAGAATTGAAATTAAATAGCAATTGTTTCTGTTTTGGCCAACTTTGAGGGTCTCCCCCTCCCCTGACTGATTTTTTTTTTTTTTGGCCCATTTTCTATCTCACTTTTTGTCCAGCCTGAATCACCGGTTGGGCGTTGCCTCAATCAAACCTGTTAAAGACCTTAGCTTAAAAAGCCCTGATCTCCCACTATATCCAAGGTCATCTCCAATTGTCCGGCCACTGGCCTCAGTTCCAAAGTGAGGCTGCTGACCTTACACAGCCCTCACTCAGCTCCAATTCATTTGAGGGAATTTTCCTAGCCTCCCCTCCCCAATGTCACGGTCCTCTTCCCGAATAAATGACAAACAATAAGACTTGTTAGGTTGGGTCAAAGGCAAGACCTGCAGGTCTTCTGGATTTCCACCCATTATACAACAGGATTTTTCTCAAGGAAATTCACTTGGAAATGGGGACTAAATAGGGGAGAGTTCAGGATAAATAAGGAAAATTTCATTTCCCTTCTTGCAATTTGGCCACTGTGAATAAATGCCATCCATCCTCCTGCCTAAAAAGCTACCATTACACTGCCCCAAATGCTTCCACGGTTCCTTATTAGCGCTAGGACCGAGTCAGAATCATCTATTTTGCTTTCAAAGCTTTTCGTAGTCTGGTTCAAACCTTTCTTTCAATCGGGAATCCCCTCCATGCTCCCTCTTTGCCAAATTGGCCCGCTTGCTATCCCCCTTGTAGAATGTTCTGACTCCTGACAGCTTCCCTGGAAGCTTATGCTTTATTCAGAAGGATCCAAGAGGGAAAGGTTTGCAGGGTTACTGCAGGGGGAACATTAACAGGGAGGGGGCCATAAAAGGTAAGCCCATAATCAGCTTGATGAGCATACAGGCTGGCCAGCCTTCATTCAGAATCTTGAAAGCACTGCCCTCTGGGAACTGCGGCCTTGCCCACCGGCACCTTTTCTGAGGATAAAAGCTCTTTCCTGATCAGGTCTCAGAAGGATCGAATGGGAGAAACTCCCCAGGAGGTAGAAGGGCAAATGCTGCCCTGATCGTTACAGAAAGTAAGAGAGCAAAGACTGCGAACCTCAGATCGTTGAATTTGACTCTGGCTGGACAAAACTGAAGAACACGACTGAGGTCAGGGTTAGGGGACGTCTGAAAAACAAATGCTGACTCCGGAGAGCCCGGCAGAGTGTGGGCGAGAAGTTAAAGTGGGTTCGTCCGGCAGATACTGAAAACACCATTTGGCCAGATTTTGCCCAGCAAGTTTTGAGGAATTTTAACAACCCGTTCAAAATCCTGGATGTTGTTCTTGTGGAAAAGGTGGGGAGGTGGCCAAAAGCAGGGAGTCACCTTCAACTAGATCCACTTTGTGCCTTCGTCACCACAAATCACCATTACTTGTATTGTATTTTCATTTACATTGCTAAATGCTTCCCAATTATATTTTCGCCTGATGTAGGCAGTATTCTTATTATAATTGCAATACCAATTATCGCGGGCTAAGTTCCAAAAGGGAGTTAGCAAAGAACCAGGAGCAAGAGGAGAAATTTATAGGAAAAAATTAGAGACCAGGTGCTTTATGTCAGGCTCATTTTATGGCCTGAGGAATGGTTTGGTGGGCAGAAGACCTTGCTACATCTCCCCTAGAAGCTGCACCCCAGCAGTCTCAGGCGTGACATGGGACAGGATACTTAAGGAGGTTCCCCATCAACTAGCCAGGGCCTCAGCATGGGTGCAGTGGGAGAACAGTGAATCTGGAGGAACTCGCTTCCAAACCAACTCTGGATCCTTGAAAGAAATCATTGACTCTCTTGGAACTTGTGTTTCAAAATGGAAACGGAAAAGCTGGTTGGCCAAATGATCTCCAATGTCCCGTTCATCTAGAAGTCTGGATCTGACAGTTGGCTTCAGCTTCAGATGCTGAGCCACTTGACAGAGCCAAGGACTCTAAAGAACTTTCTTTTCAGGGTCTTTAGTAGCTGTGGCTACAGCCCCCACGGGAGCCATTGCCGAGCTGCGTCTCCCAAAGATCATCCCGGAAGGCCTATTCTTGGGTATAACACCCTGGGGGATTTCCAACAGAATTAAGGGGCGATAGGGGGCAGTGGTTTGACCTGTCTGGCACACCCTGCCTTCCCCCATTTTTCCCTTAGGTGCTCCATGGCCCCAGCCACATGGACCTTCCTGCCCTGTGAGTAGCGGAGATGGCTGGGAACGTTTAGCCTGGAGAAGCCTTTGCAAAGACTCTTCCAGTTTTGCAGAGTTCTCACAGGGGGCAAAAAAGAGCCTTTTCTTTTTTCCTTTTCTGTTGAGCTCCAGAGGCCACAAGTGGGAGCATTTAAGTGGGAATTTCAGAGGATTTCTTGGCTTGACAAAAGGAAAAAAATTCTTCACAATTAAGTTACCTCAAATGGGAATGAAGTAAAAGGTAGTGAAGGTGGGGAGGGCTTCAGGCAAAGGTAAGATGACCACTTGTTGGAAGGGAAAACATTTGGAACATGAGGTTTTGCAAGGGCGAATAAAAAAGCTTTAATAAAAATGCTCTGAAAAAAAAAAAAAGAATTGGTGCTGTAAAAAAGTGACTCTTGGTGAAATACATTTATGAGGGCAGGCAATGAACACCACGGAATAAATGGCTACACATATTGTGTGTGTGTGGATGGTTACATATGTTATATGTGTGGCTACATGTGTTGTATCCTATGGATGGTTACATGTTATATGTGTGGCTATGTGTTGTATGTGTGTGGATGGTTACATGTTATATGTGTGGCTATATATGTTGTATCCTGTGGATGGTTACATATGTTATGTGTGGCTACACGTGTTGTATCCTGTGGATGGTTACATATTATATGTGTGGCTATATGTGTTGTATCCTGTGGATGGTTACATATGTTATACGTGTGGCTACATGTGTTGTATCCTATGGATGGTTACATATGTTATACGTGTGGCTACATGTGTTGTATCCTATGGATGGTTACATGTTATATGTGTGGCTATGTGTTGTATGTGTGTGGATGGTTACATGTTATATGTGTGGCTATATATGTTGTATCCTGTGGATGGTTACATATGTTATACGTGTGGCTACATGTGTTGTATGTGTGTGGATGGTTACATGTTATATGTGTGGCTATGTGTTGTATGTGTGTGGATGGTTACATGTTATATGTGTGGCTATATATGTTGTATCCTGTGGATGGTTACATATGTTATGTGTGGCTACACGTGTTGTATCCTGTGGATGGTTACATATTATATGTGTGGCTATATGTGTTGTATCCTGTGGATGGTTACATATGTTATATGTGTGGCTATATGTGTTGTATCCTGTGGATGGTTACATATGTTATACGTGTGGCTACATGTGTTGTATCCTATGGATGGTTACATGTTATATGTGTGGCTATGTGTTGTATGTGTGTGGATGGTTACATGTTATATGTGTGGCTATATATGTTGTATCCTGTGGGTGGTTACATATGTTATGTGTAGCTACATGTGTTGTATCCTGTGGATGGTTACATGTTATATGTGTGGCTATATGTGTTGTATGTTTGTGGGTGGTTACATGTGTTATGTATGTGACTACATGTGTTGTATCCTGTGGATGGTTACACATGTCCTATGTGTGTGGATGGCTACGTGTTATATTATGTGGATGGCTATATATGTCCTCTGTGTGTGGCTACATATGTCCTATATGTGTGAATGGCTACATATGTTGTATGTTTGTGGCTACATCTGTTGTGTGTGTGGGAACATGTGTACCACCTGGATACACATGGATAATTAGTGGAATGGAAACAGAGTTTCTCGATAACAGAACTTTGGTTACAATGAATCACCAACACCACTGTGAGACACTGAGGCAGCAATATGAAGCTCTGTCTATACTATGACAAGTGGTGAGTGCTCCTCTGCCTGTCTCCCCCTGCGTTAATGGGGTACAAGAAAATGAGCGTGGAACCCTGCTTCGCTTTGTTCATGGGGGATGGGGATGGGGAGCACATCACAATGGCTTTGAGAACCATGTTCCTCCACTCCAAGGAATCTGTGATTCCCCTCGGGGCAGGCCTCCTGTTATGTGGACCTCAGCCCATCCACATCTATTCACCTTCTTGCCTCTTTCCAAATCCTTCCCGAGACTTCCCACAAGGAGGGCTTTCCTCGAATCCCTTTGACATGGGAAGGCTCCTCCTGGACCATGTGGGCTGTCCTGAAGTTAGTTATCCCTTTCTCTCTCCACAGGCCTGCTCAGCTTTTTGGTCCTACATCATCAAAAATATTACTAAAATTTAAAAAATCTCCCAAACTCAAATCCATCCAATGACCCAGAACTCCGGCACCAAAACTCGTCTTTTCCTTGATGATTGTAACGCGCTTTGTAACGGTAGCGAATCCTGATCACAAACAATGGCAGATTCCCTTCTGCCCATCGGATTGCCTTCGACTTCTCCCCCTTTCCTAACATGAAAGGGTCATCAGTGATGACCTGTGGGCTGGACTTTGAAAACTACAAAACCATAGCCCCATGGGAATGCCACCCTGACAGCCCAGTGAGTACGAGCGCCTCCTTCCCTCTTCTGACACAGAAACATTCAGGGATTTGAGACTGATGGAATCACTTCCCACTGCTTACAGCCGAGCAGGGAGCTGCCTGAGGCAGCTCACACCGAGGCCTTCCCCAACCAGTCCCTACGGTGGGAACATCGGACATGGGAGCAGGGAAGCCCTGGCACGTTTCCACATGACCATAAACATGGTCTTCTGCCTTCAGCCAAAAAAAGGATCACAAGCAGGAGGAATTTCTCCATTTGGTAAAATTCAGTTTTATGTCACAGAATAGAATCTCACATTTGTAATATGAAAATAACATTGTCTCCTCTTAAAAATGGACACAAGCGGTCTCGAACACACACAAGTCAGTGCTCTTGACAAAATAATCTAACAGGAGCCAAGCGGGCTTACTCCGGGGCGCAGCCTGGGAGCCGCCATATTTCTACGAAATTCCTTCTTGTGGAGGAACTGTCCTCCTGACCACCTTTTCTTCTTTAAAAAAGTAAGAAATTGATCATGATTTAAGGAATCCACACTCTTCTGTAAAAAGACGTATTTTAAGAGTGCGGAGTGACAATGTGGAGGTTATTCTGAAGTGGCGTTGATCTTCTGGGCCCAGAACGGAGAACTGGGGGATTAGCTGAATGAGAGAGCAAACAGTTTCCCAGGAAATAACATGGAGGCTGTTCTTTGAACAGGTGGGTCTTAAATCCACCCGTAAGATATTTACATTCATCATCGTGTGGAGGATTCAAGCCCGAGATTGGATTCGACCGTCTCTGCCAACTTGCGGCTTCTAACAGTTCCCGGTGTGGTTAAAATGCCCCTGCAACGATGAAAGAAAAGACCAACGTCACTAAAAATGATTTCACATGGACAATAATTCTATGACGGCTGCGGCTAAGTGTGCATGGAAAGAGGCATGATTGGGCCTTCGTGGGGATCTCTCACCTAAACCTCCATTTGTCATCATTTAATCTGAAAGGTCACATCATTATTCATCAGGACAAGAGTGAAAGCGTTGATTAGCCCCCAGTACAGAGCAGCCACTAAAAGCGCCGTTCTCCATAGAACAAATCCAGAATTTACAGGGATATACGGTAGAAGCCACCCCAGTGTTCGAGTGACCTGAAGCACAGAAAACCTGGTGGACTGGCCAGCCCCTGTTCATGCTTCAGGCTGGAGCCAGTGGTGCATCATAATTGCACAGCTCCAGAGGCGCCAGGGCCCAAGGCCACACAACATTACTTTCTCCCTACAGTCCTGTGGAGGGGGAGAATTAGGCTCATTTTACAGATGAGAAAATTCAGGCTCTGAGCAGTGACTTGCACAGGGTCACACATCTAACATGACCGCAGCAGCAAGCCAGGACCAGGGGCTTACTTGCCAGGCCCTCCTGCTCCTCACAGTATGGAAAATATCAATAATTGATGTGTCCACGAGACCACAAGGGGTGAAAATAGCACTGGCACAAAGCTCCCTGGCACCCAAGAAATGGAGGAGTTTAAAATCAGCATCTGAGGATTCCTTCTTCCCCTGCACGAGCCATGATGCTGTCAGGAGGCCCGACTTCCAAACACTGTTCCAGGGGTCAGGTCCCGCGGCCCGCTGAGGCTCACGCTCAGTCTCCTCCTCTGTGGAACGGGCGGGAGGACCTCTGCTTTGCCAAACCCCGCCACCACTGTGAGGAGTAAATGACAATGAATGTGAAAAGCCATGTGAACGCCCACGGGCCGTGTGCAAGCGGGAGCCACGGCTACGCTCTTTCTGGAGGCTCCATTCCTTGGCTGAAAACCATGGGTCCCAAGGGGGGGGCAGGGCTGCAGAAAAACGCACACCTGCTAATGCTCTTGGCAGAATGGGGGCAGACAGGCCAGGCCCTGCCTGGAGCTCCTTCCTCATCCTCTACCGAGGGGAAAAGAACTATGCCTTCGGAAAGGCTTTGCCTCCAGCAGCAAAGTCCGGGTGGGCCTGAAGAATAAGGAGTCTCTCAGGCACCGGGGCAGGATCCGCTTGTGGGATCATGGGATCCATGACCAAGAAATGTGAGAGAGAAGGGCGCCCAGAAAGGGCACCTGCCCCAGGGCAGTCCCAGCCTGACTTTACAACTAAAACTAGCAATAGCAATCCTGTGATCTGCTTCTCTTTTAAAAAAAAAAAAAATTTCCTATGGTGAGACCACTGGGGTTACGTGTCTTACACACCTAGTACGTGCTAAGTATCTGAGGCCAAACTTGAATTCAGGGCCTCCTGACTCGAGGGGTAATGCTCTACCCATTGGGCCACCTGGGCGCCTCTCTTACCATTTTTAAAACGGTGACTTCAAGAATTATCCACAAACTTGCCAGATCTCCAAGAAGAAAGGAGTGGGTAAGAAGTCACCGTGTGCACCTATTAAATCACCCCCATACCCACCATCCTTTGAGACTTGGTCGTCGCTCTCTCAACTCCCCAATCCAGGGAGCTTTCAGGCTCAGCTGATTGCAGACTTCCACCATCTCTCTCCTGCTCCAGATGGGTTTGTTCCCATCTCCCCCACCCCAGCTCCTCCAGGGCAGGGACCATAGGCTTGCCTTTCTTTGTATGCCCAGAGGCTAGCACACAGTAGGTCGACACGACTACTTGCCATGCCCAACCCGTTTCGGTTCATCTCTAAGAAAGCTCAGATGAGGGGCCCAGCACCGCTCCGGGACAACTCTCCAAAGCTCTTTATGTTACAGAGAGGATGGCTACAGGCACTGGTGGAGGGACTTCCCTCGTGCAGGATCTCTGCAGAGCAATGAACTCCCACGTCCGCCTCAGGTCCATCTCAGCGCCCTCAGCTCCAAGCTCCACTCCTTGTGCCTCCTCGGTCCCCCCAGCCAATCAATCTTCAAGGACCGCTCATTCTCTTTCCATAAAATCTCCCGTCCATGTTGGTTCCCCATCTGTGACCTATTGATCTTCCATGTTGGAACAGTCTGTTCCCCAAGCCCGGAACGCACCCGCTCCCCCCCGGCTCCCCCCGGTCAGACTGGGTTTCCTTAACAACATCCGTGCCATTTCTCCTGAGAGAACCCTTGCAGACAGACCATCGTTTCCTTTGTCTTGAGGAAAAAATATGAGGGACAACATAAGCACCTCGGCCGCAGGAGGTGATCACTCTCACTCCGACTCCGGCACCCTCGATGATCTCGCGCTTCCAAAACCAGCCTGTCTCTGTTGTCCAATGGTCACAGCCGATCGATGCCCGTCTCCCAGCACGACCGTTCCCAGCGGACATGCTCTTTGGGGACATCCCCGGAACGGTTCCAGCCGTCCTTCCCGAGCCTGGGAAACCAGGTGTCTGCCACTTTGCTGAAAAGCTCCCATACCAATACCCAGAACTACCCTCTGCCTGGCTCTGCTTTCTGCACTAGGTTTTCACCTTCTGTGGGGCTGATGGTAGTTTGCCCTGACAGATCTTCGCCAACTTGCGCCCGCCTCCCCCGTTACAGCTGGTCCACCCTCGCACAGGCTCCCACGGCCACAAAGCAAAAGTGCCTTTCTCTGTGGAGACCCCCGGGAAAGCTGACACGGAACTGTGACCCTGTCCCACTTCGGAGAGAGAGAAGAGAGGGAGCTAGAGGAAACCTTGGAGGCAAGTTCACCCAGACCCCATCTCATAGAGGGGGAAACTAAAGCTGAGCGAGGGGCCGAGAGCTGCCCGCACCTCACCGCCGGCCTGCACCTGGCGTAGGGTGAATGGGGCAGGGCCGGGGTTCTCCACTTCCAGTCTGAGCGCTTTTGATTGCTCGCCTGCTTTTTTGTCTCCCCAAACGCCCTAAGTTTTCATTTGAAGTCCATTATTCCTTCTCCTCAGAACATTTAATTTTCAGCCCCTTGTGATTTCTCTGGAAGCACAAGTTGGGCTTTCTGCTTTGAGTCTTCTGCAGGCCCCCAGTCTCCCAGACTTCCTCCCTCTGGCTGCGAATTAAGTGCTTTTACACTTCAAAAGATTTCGAGCTCAGGTAGAACCCAGGCCTCTACGTGGGGGTCGGACTCCACCACCATCTTCCCCAGCCTCTCCCCCACTCCTCTGTGTCCAGACTTCAGAAAATGGCACCTAGTAATGAAACAAATCCTGGACTTAACTAATACTTGTAGACTGTGACCCTAAGGTTCATCACCTGGTGGGTGACTGCTGGGAAGCCAGACTCGGTCACTGAGCTGCACCGGACGTGTGGGGAGACCCCCAAGGCGATCTGGTGGTGGGAGGAGTCATCCCTGCCCTGCCCCTGGCTCCTTCACCAGCGAGGCCTTCCACGGGACACAGACGAAGAGCCATGGTCTGTTAGGATTACCAGGTGAGAACTCAGGTTCAGCACACTACAATGGTCGGCAATCTTGTTTCTCGTGAGATGACGACCCCTAACTGTCCACCCTGCTGCTGGGGCTCAGGGACCTCCTGACCTCACAGGGGCAAGGCGTCTGTGCCCTGCCCATCTGTCCTGCTGACCCTAAGAAGTCTCGGGCTCCCGCGCAGCATCTGTGGCTGAGCTTTCTCCCATGAATCATCTCCCCTGTGAGGACGGGAGCTCCGGGAGTGCAGCCTGAGCAGCTTCTCCAAGCTCTCCCCGTGGCTTGGCGGAGGGCCGCCCTATCCCAAGTGCTCGACCATCGCTCCTTCAGTTTCCTCCTTCTTGCCTCTCCTCCCTTTCTCTCTCAGCAGGGAGGTGGTGCCGTGTAGAGAGCCCTGGGTTGGGGTCCGAAGCCTGATCCCGGGCAAGCTCACTCTGCTTACATGGAAGTTAAGGCCATCCCGGCACTGGCCTTTCAAAGTGGCTGCAAGGGTTAGCCACAACAGCCCAGGGCAAGCGCTTTGTGAAATGCTGCGCTGCTTTCCTCCATCAACCACCCGCTCACTCTCCGCCCCGCGCCCTGTGGGTGCCGCCACATCCCCACTAAGGACCGCACTAAGTGAGCCACAAACAACCGCTGCCGCTCCCTGGGCCGCAGGGCGAGCCGAGAGGCTGCGACGCCATATGACCAGGATGGGACCTTTGGCAGATCCCTCGTCTGCCACCGACTTGCATTAAAAAAAAATCACTATTAACTGAGGCTGATTCTGCTCCCAGCCTCACCTCAGAAACCTCCCTGGCTTTTCCCAATGCACACACAATCACACACCTACACGCACTCATATGCACACACACACACACAGTGCACACACTCACATGCACACGCACAGACACACACATGCACACACTCACACGCACACAGAAGAGTAGATGACTTGATCCAATCCCATCATGGGGGGACCATGTCCCCAGAACATCACCCTGCCTCTAAGCACTGGTGCTCTGGTCACGTCTGTCTCTTGGCGAGCCCCTTTAGGGGTCTCTTGGCAAAGCTACTGGAATGATTTGCCATTTCCTTCCCTACCTCATTTTATAGATGAGGAAACTGAGGCAAACAGGGTAAAGTGACTTGGCCAGGATCACATGACTAGTGTATGACGCCAGATTTGAACTCAAGTTTCTGGATTCTGGTGCTTTGGGCACCATATTCGTGAGCTGACTTTTGGGCATAAAACATCCATTTCTAAGGTCGCCCTTTGAGTTGAGGGGATACTTCCGGCTGGAAGCCCAGGTAATCCAGCACCCCTGGAGTGGCTGCTCGATGCTCCAAACATTAAAGCATGTTAGGCCGGGAAACCTGAAGCTAAAGAGGAGAAACATCGAGTGACTCCCGGCCCCAACTTTTCAGAGGAAGGAAGCTTATACAGTGTGGTACAGGAGGCAGGGTGCCCAACACAGAGGCAGGAGGACCTGGCTTTACAGAAACGTGTCACTTCCCCCTGCTGAGCCTCAGTCTCCCCTTCTGTAAAACGGAAAGGATAATTGACTGGGTGTCACGACCCCTAGAGGCCCCAAGCGGGACACAGCATGTAACTCTTCTGGTAAATCTACCTCCCCCAAATCCACGTCCACCGTCTGCTCTACAAGACCCCCTGAGCTGTCTGGATCAAACTACCCCTTCTTTAGGAGGACTCTGACAACGCTTTTCTAGTCTCCAATAATGGCCGATGGTGGAGGGGTAGGACGAGTCTCTCCCTCCCCTCTCCAAAGTGAGCCCCAGCCAGAAATGGGCCGTCTTCTTGGCCTGGACCCCCTCCCGCCAAGTGCTCTTTCTCAAGCCTTTGCCTGTTGATTTTGGGGCCTTTCTGTGGGCCTAATTAAGCCTCCCTAATTGGCATCGGCCGGAGCTCCCCTAGATGAAGGAGGGGAGCAATGCCTTTGTTACAGCTGGCCGCTCAGCCGGCTCCTCACCGACCCCAAGGCTGGGAGTCAAGGCTGCTTTGATATCAACTGCTCAGGAGGCCGCTCTTGGCTATTTCGGTCTGCCAGGCCCACTGGGGAGCCTTCCCAAGGAGATCGGGGATGTTTGTGGAAGGAAAGGGAAGTCTCCCGGTTAAGGCAGGAGCCCGGCTGGCTCGACTTTGCTCCCGGGCTCTCCCAGCTCACCCGGCCTCATGTGGGTAGGAGCCCACCTAGGCTACGCTAGGGCTGGGGGGTGGAGGATGCTTTGTGAGAACTTCCCAGGAGCCGCCCTGCTAAGTGACTCATCTCCGGCCAAGCCCACAATGCCATGGGGAGAGAAAGTTCCAAAGGGCCCCAAATAAGGGCTGGGGGGCGGGGGGGGGCAGGGCTGCGAAGGGCAGGGGGTTTGCTTTCCATTTTTCCAAGAAGAATTCCTTTGAATTAAAAAAAAGTTAACAAACCCAAGCCCCATTGATTATTATTGTTCTTCATAATAGCTACCATGTGTTTACAGCTGAACATGTTTTACATCCATCCTTATGATTTAGGGGATGTTATTATCCCTTTTTACTACGGAGGAAAGGAGACCCAGAGAGGCAAAAAGCCCAGAACTAACAAACACAAAACTTGCCCAAGTCCTCAAAGTGAGCCCCTGTCCACAGAGGGCCTCGCTCCAGCCTGTCATTCTCTCCCCTGGGCCTCCAAGCTGCCTCTCACGGAGCCCGCCACGGAAAGCGGCCACGGTCCGAGCAGAAGAGGATAAAAGGCGATCTCTTCTGCTTTCCAAATTCAAACTTCCAGCTTGATTTACATAAGACTTAGAACAAGTGGATGCAAGCACTGAGACACCCCTGCCTGGTCAGATTGTGCTGAAAATAGCTACAGACAGAAAACATTGATACGAGGCTCCCAGCACCCCACACATCTCGAGCATCGATTTCGGAAATGGAAACGGGAAAGCAACTGGGAAGTTAACCACAAAGACCGCCTCTTCCCATCCTGACTAGCTCTGAATAAGGGAGATTGAGGATTGATGGAGGAGGGAATCCTCGACCACCCTACCCCTCAGCAGCAGCGGAGGATGCGTCCCCAGGGGCCCGCAGTCCCTGTCCTCAGAACACGAGGGGAGTGCTCTGCACATTCACAAGCCATCATGAGGGGAGTGGGCTGCACAAAACAAAACATGCCTTTTGTTTTTGTTCAAAAGCCAGTCCAAGGGTGGAGGGGGAGATGGGAAGGGGAGCGTCTGCCCTTGGCCCCCAGCAGGTGCTTAAGAAGATTTGCTGGATTGGGCGGAATGTGACTCGGTCACAGACCACTCGAGGAGGTTCTCCGGGGTGTCCCCTCCCTCCCCTTCCCAGCACGGGGCACAGCCGAGACTAGCCAAGCCCACTCTGGGGGACTCGGCTTGGCCCTGGCCTCCCCTCCAGCTTCCCCAGCTGGACAAGCCCTTTTGGGAAGCCCCGGCTTTTGCCAGAGGGAGTTCAGCCTGAGCTCATTTCTTCTTGCAGAGGGGCAGAAAGCCCTTTCTCCGCCCGGGGGCCGGAGAGGTGGCTGGGTGACAGCTGTCAGTCAGCTCTCCCCAGCCTCTTCCTCAGGCCATTCCTAGCACTGATCTTTCTGAGGAAGACAGAGGACACAGAACCTGGTAAGGGAGAGCGTCCGGAACCCGGCGACTACCGCTCTGTCGAGCCAAACAGAAAAACGCCTCTTCTCTGCGGACGGGGATTGTTAGGGAAAATCTTTCAAAGAAAACCCCAAACCTTGTCTTCTGGGGAGAAGAGCATCTGACTCAGAGGCCTGGAGGTCCAACTCAGTATTTAGATTGTGGAGGGCAGATGACTTCCTTGGGCCTCAGTTTTCTCATCTCTACAATGGAGCAGCTGGACTTGAGACCCCAAAGTCCATTCCAGCACTAGATCCCCTAAGGCCCTTTGATCTTCGGCAGGTTGAGGCTCAATAACCGATATTGAGGCCTCTGACCTAACAATCGAGGGGAAAGGGTAGAAACCTGTTGAGGGCAGAGATACTTGTGATTTCTCCTGTAGCCCAGGACTAGGCCCAGCATTAATAAAGGGCTGCAGAATGGACCATTCTGGCCTACTGCAGAAACACGGACTGGCGGAGGCAGCGAGCCCCTAAAGGGAAAGCACTGCTCTCACAAGAAGGGAGTCCTGGTTTCAAATCCTGCCCTGTCCCCGAGCAAGGCTTGGAGTCTCTGCGCAGCCCAGGGAATTCCCTGGCTCTAGTTGTACATAAGGGCAGATATCTGTTAAATAGGAAAGTTCCTCGCAGGGAGTTCCCATTAATAATAAAATCAGGTATCAAAGACACTGACATAATGTGCATACAAACAGGAACATACAACATACACAGCATGTATGTTTTATACGTGTATATAAGCATGAATGCACAGCATACATATGCCTGTATATTTTTATACCCACACACATTAATTCGCTCTTCTGGCCACTTTAATGGTTACAATAAGGGCCCTACCCACAGTGGCGCTGCAGCCCCCATCCTTAGTGTGAGGCACGGGGGCAAGATGGGAGGGGTCCAACGCCCCAGTGTGAGACACAAGGAATCAGCAGAGTGGACAAACACAAGTCCCTTCATCTCCCAAACCTCAGTTCCTTCCTTAATCCAAGGGCTTGTAGTCCCCCACCAGGTTCCTGGCAGAGGCTATCTGGCTCCTCAGAGTGCTCGAGAGATGCGAACCGTTCTTCTGGACCTTTTATCGTATGGGGGTGCAAAACGGGGGGACTGAGGTCTCACACTGGAGCCCCGGAATGAGCAGAAGGCTCAGTGTCTTCTTCCTTGCCGAACCTGGGGTTTATCTGCTTTCTTTGGGGGAGGGGGGTGAGAGGGAAGGAGTTTGGAGAGGCTCCTCTGAACCTACATGTGTGTATCCGAACCTACCCATCCATAGATGTAAATATGTATGTCATAAACAGTTATAGATTTCTAGATTTCACTAACATACTCTCAGGGAAGCAGCCTAGGTCCTTTCCTCGGGGACACTCTTCCAAGCCACCGGTTTTTAGCCAGTCCTCAGGCCGCTGGGCAGGGCTCTTGTGTCTCCCAAACCGGCCGCCTACTTTCCCAACTGTGCTTTTTAGGAAACTGTAAGAGGCTTCTGGGCCTTCTTTTTCCAAGCCGTAGCCAGACACCCAGGAGTAGGCTCCCGGCTCCAGAAAGGCTCTATCAATTCTCCTGCTCTTATTGATGTTCCTCATTCCAGGGAAACATAATTGTGGTTTTTATTAACTTTGCTTTATGGATCTAATATTTAGGAACAAGCCTATCTTTGATGTCACAGTACGGAGGTGAAGGCACTTACAGACTCGCCGGCGAGACAGCGTGAGCAAGGCTGGGTGGGCCCCCTTCCATTGTTGGCAGAAATCTATTTAACAAATCACACGGGGATGAATCAGAACCATGATTATTGATGCTTTTCGTGAAAATATTTAAAATCACATTGGGGAGAACGGGTACCTACCACCGAGCTCTGTCCGCCTCGCACATTTCCAGGCAGGACTTCCTGGGCAAAGAAGCCCTTTGATTCGGAGACCCCGTTTAAGTTAGTCCAGCCCGCCTGGGCCAGTCCATTTTGTCCCTGGTCGGCGTCCTCCCCAGCACCGCCTTCGATGCTCCTACATGCCCGTTTCTGAAACAAACAAGCAAACCAGCTCATAAAGCGTGAGCCTTTCTAACTTAATTTGCTTCCTGAAAACTCCAACAATAACCCCAGACCCCTGCGGAGCCAGAAAACTTGGCGATGCATGGGAGGAGCTCGCTTTAAACTTTATCTTTTTCAGAAACAACAACTATCAATTATACATAATGTTATTATTTCCAGCACTGCCGGGATATCTGGTTTTATAGGACCAAAGAAGGCGCTTCCAAGTACCTTCTCCGCAGCTCCGACAACAAACCACTGTCATTAGATTATTGATATTGAAAATGGGCCAGAGCCATTCGTTTTGTTCAAGATGTCCCGTGAGCAGCTCGCACCATTTTACTTAAATGTCAGTTCAGAAAGGATTGGACAGAGAGCAAACAGGAAGACTCCCCCTCCTTGGCTTCCTGCAAGTCGGGGAACAAGTGAATTACTCACTGGGTATGCTCAGTTAATCTTTGGGAAAGCCAGCATTCCAGTTTTCTTTTCAGAAATCAGTTTAAGAAGATAAATGGGAGGAATTCTCTAACATTATGGGAGGGTGGGGGAACCATTTAACCATGAAATATCCTGTGAGCATTGGCCGCGGGTCCTCACAGCTAATCCCAGCCACGATTATTGTTAATAATCATAATAACAACAAGAGTTAATACGTAGTGCTGTATGGGTTGCAAAGTGTTTAACAGGCAGCACCTCATAGGTGGAGGACCAGAGAATTTTAGATGGGCAAGAGATAGAACACGAAGACTAAGGTGGGGAGGGGGAGAGTAGAGGGGTAAGAGATGGGGGGTGGGGAAGAGATAAGCTCCTTGATGCTCCCAGGATAAAATTGCAGATAAAACTGGATCTCTCTCCAGCCCTCAATGTTTTTTCCAGAAGTGATGGGGATAAAGCTGGATCTCTCCGGCCCTCAATCTTTTTTCCAGAAGTGATGGGGATAAGGGCCTATGGATATGGAATAGTGCCCACACTGCCAGGAACAGCTGGTGTGTTAGCTTCTCTGAGCTTTTCTCCGCTCTTTAAATCTTTGTTATGAAAGGTCTTGCTAGATAGGGAAAGGAAATTGGAAGAGGAGATAGATGAATAGATATAAAATTTGGAAATGAAGCTACTGCAAAAAATATATCAACCAAGATAAGACGCTGAGAAAGATTTTACCTGGAAAGAGCTTGTGTGACACTGTGCCAATCACACGGCTCTTAAAGTAGGCCTCAGTTTCCATCTTTGCCGACTGAAGGCTGAGTAAATGATGTGTTCTCCTGCTTCATCTTAGTTCTCCAGATTAAATATTCTATTTCAATTCAAATGACATTTTTAAAAGCATGTGATCTTGCAGTGGATGGCTGCGCCAGGCAGCAAAGATCAAAGATGAAACAAGGCTGAAGTTCCAGACCCCAAGGAGCTTCCAATCCCCAATCCAGAAAGCAGGGGCTGAACAGGCCCACCCATAACGAGGCTCCATAGTCAGTGGATACATCTATACATGGGCATGAATATATGTGAAGGTGTAGAATATAAATATACATGGAAGGACAGGCCCAAAGACTCAAGAAGGAAGATACTCCCCATAGTAGAGAGTAGAAGAAATAAGGAAAAGTGTTTATGTAGGACCTTGCAGCTGAACCAGACTCTGAAGATTTCATTGCAAGAGGTGTGTGCGTGTGTGTGTGTGTGTGTGTGTGTGTGTGTGTGTGTGTTCCAGACAAAGGAGACAACAGTGTGAAAGAACAGGGCAAAATCTGGAAGGGATGAACAGCAGCTGGGTATAGCTTGATGGCTCCAAGAATATCAATTAAGCCACAAGATCCCAAAGTCAGGGCTCTAAGGGACCTCAGGGGGGCATCTAGCTCAATCCACTTGTTTTTGGAGGAGAAAGCCAAGGCTCAGAGATATTAAGTGCCTTCCTCCAAGTCCGACCCAATCGGGAGCAGCAGATTTGGGGTTGGAGTCCAGCTCCCAACTCAAGTCAGTGCTTGTTCCCATACACGCCACCTGTATTTGATTAGGATGGGGCAATCTCAAGCAGTCTATTCCCAGTCAGAAGAAAAGCCAGGAAGGAGTCAACCCTATTGCTAGGCATACAAGACAAAATGGCAATGGAATATAAAAATAAAAAAAAAAAAGGCGCAAAATCAGAGGGTTATTATAATTGTTTTCAAAGAGAACAAACTTCAGAGAGCAAAGGGTCATTCCAATTTGGCTTTGAGGGAACAAAGGGGGACTTGTTGATGCGTCACCTACTGTGGGTGTCTAAGTCTCCTAGTCCAGAGCATTATATCACCGGGTTCTGATAGAGCTTGCAAACATATTTGTTGCATTGTTATTGGTAATCTGTGAGGGATGCTGGGAAATGAAAGCCTGAAGCCTGACTAGCTAATATAACAGTTTCTGAAGGGAAGAAGTTGTAGATCGTGAAAACTACAGGACGGAGGGCTTGACGTCAACCCTGGCAAAGCTGCCCGGAGATGGACTGAGAGCAGGCACTCCGGTGCGTCCCAGGAGCCAGCAAGGGCTCATCACTAAGTACCAATGTCAAGCTAGCTTCCTTTTATTTCAGTCACTAGCCTGAGTCTATTAAGATACTATGTGCCTTGATTTCAGGGAAAAATGAGAGAATCATGAGACAAGTAAGTTATATTTGCAATTGGCTCTGTGACTGTATTCAACATGTGCTAATTAATGAATCAACATCAATGTCCCAGGAGGGAAGTTTCTAGTGGCAGACTGGAGGACGCTGTCCTTGGTCCTGATATACTCAACATTTGCATTAATAACTCAGATGAAGACACAAAAGGCAAACAAACTTATCAAATTTGTCAATGATACGAAGCAAAGAGGGGGAGTTAATATGGTGGATAACAGAATCAGGACCCAAAAGGGCCCTGACAGGCTGGGCTGATGGAGCAAACTGAACAGGCTTAAACAAAGAATTCTATGCTTAGATTTCAAAAACAGACCTCATTTCTCTGTCTGAAAAAGACAGAAAGCTCACTGTGAACCAGCAGTGTGTTAGCTATTAAAAATCCAAAGCAATCTAAGCCTGCAGTAAAAGTATAGGGTGAAGAATAAGAATGCAGGAAAAAAAGATGAGGCTTGTACAAGCTCAGTCACTCCTGGGACCTTCTGTTCGGCGGTCACGGCCGTGATTTCTGTGGATATAGCTGTGAACTGGAACATGCCCAGAGAAGGGCTACCAAGTCGAGCAGGGAACAGAAAAAGACATCAGGAAGAGCTTAAGGGCCCGGAAGGGCAAAGAAACTTGTATGACCCATATCTTCAGATGATCTGACAGGAGAAAGTCAGAGAGCTGAAGTGTGGGGTTCAGGGAGATAGAGGAGAATCTTATAGCAATGAGGGGTCCTCCAAAAAGCAGAATGACCAGCCTGGTGAGTCACCTAAACTCTTCATAGTGGGAAGAGGTCGTCCTGGTAAGAATCAGATGACAACATTTTAGGAGGATCGAGAGGAAACATGGCCAGATTTCCATCGTCACTACCTTGGGTTGCCCCATGGAATCAATATCTTTGCAGGGGACAAGATTAATGGTTCTCCCAACCTTTAACCTCTCCACCCTCCAAACAGCTCCCCAAGCCACTTAATCACAGCCTTTGCCAGTTCACATACTCTTACTCCGCCACCTTCAATGATTTTTAGGAACAAAATCCTACTGCCTCAGGATTCCTTGGCTAAACATCCAGAGCCCTCGCCGAGCCAGCTCTAGCTCCTCTTCCAGCCCAGGCTGCCCTTCGTTCCCTTCGTACACTCAACATTCTAGCCCAGAAATGTCAAATACCCACCACAAGACTCCCCAGGGTGGCCAGAACCAAACTAAATACAAGAAATGAAAACACGATCCAGATGTTAATGTTAATGTGGTTTAATAGCCTCTGTTTCTATTTGTGCTTGACACCAGTGCTCGATTCCAATGGCACATTTGCTCCACCCCACCCCCTGCTCCTGCACACCCCCACAACTGCCCTGTTCCCTGAATGCTGCCCACACCTGGAACCCATGCCCTCCTCAGCTCCATCCCCATCTTCCACAAACCTTCACTTGGCTGCCACTTTTGTAACTGTTGCCCTGTATGTCTCTGATGCCATGTATGGACCTATTCTGGATACACACATACACACACACACACACACACACACACACACACACACACACATCTGGGTTTATATAAGCACACACTTTTACCCACTCCAGTTGACAAGGTCTCTTTTATCTCAAATAACCTGGGACGATTTTGCCTGTTTGCCCTTTGGTCTTCATGATGCTTTATATTCTGTCTACTTCTCTTCCCCTCTCCCCCAGCAGAACTTAAGCTTCCAGCAGGCAGGGACTGTTGCACCTTTTATTTTTGTAGCTCAGGTCCTTTGCATGTAGTGGGTACATGGATCTGCTGAATAAATTTAACATTAACAGCTAACATTTAGATGGTGCTTTTATAAGGTCTTTTCATATCTCTTCTTTGAGATCATGTCCTTTGTAATTGTGCATGTTCCTCTCTCCTCTTTCCTCCCTCCCCTGTTTGTTTGTTCCCTTCTTTTTTCTTTCCTTCTTCCTTCCTTCCTTTCTTTATTATTATCTCATTTAACCCAAACAACCTATCTCAGTAGGTGGTGTTTTTATCCCCACTTTTATGGATGAGGAAACTCAGACACTCAGAGGTAAGGTGACTTGCCCAGGATCACACTGCAGTAAGAACCTGAGGTCACATTTGAACTCGTCTTCTCGACTCCACGCCCTGTGCCCCTTAGCTGCCCCTTGTGGCTTGCTGGGGGTCGAATTCTCAAATTCTACGCTTCGAGCGGCAGAAACCGTGACCCGGCCTGACTTAACATTAATGGATCCTGCATAAACATTTAACTCGAGGACTGTGGGTGGTAAATAGATTATTGAGTCCCAATCACTTCTACTGGAGATCTGCCAGACTTCATAACGGCGGATGAAGATTTAGCACCAACCTGAGGAGACACTTGCAGTCTATAAAGCAAATGAAAATCCTGCATCTACACAAAGATCCCATTACTTCAAAATAATTGAAGAAGATCAATAGAACAGCGACCTTGCAGACCAACGGTGGGTGGGAGCCAAGGAACAGAAGACATCCGATAAGATGCTGACATTAAGATGTAAAATTTGTATCATGGCACCCGAGGGATGGGGCCAAAAAGAAAACAAAGAGGCCCGGAGAAGGTCCCGGTAAGGTGAGCCACCGGTCAGTGGGAAAACGCCACCGGCCTTTTGTTAGGTGACATGTCGTTATTGAAAGTGTACATGAATGAACTTAATGAGTGAAATACAGGTAAGAGAAGGAGAGGTTTACAAGTGGCTTAAGACTATATTGGAAGTTCAATTCAAGGCAATCCTGCCTTACATTTTAACGAGAGCATCAACACTAAAATTCAGACAGGGAGAGCCCAAAGCAAATCCCAGTGAGCCATGAGGGAGATCGTGGGCTCTGGCGGCGGCTCAGGGCACTAAGGTCTAATGAGGGCCCCTCCACCAGTGGGGAGCCACTGAGAAGCCAAACTCCTTTTCTGTATCAGTGTGCCCATCTCTCTGGTAGCATGTAAGTTACAGAGGGGCTACAAAATGGGTAAGGCTTTGAACTCACTGCAGGCAGGCATGGTAGGAATCCTCAGTTTTCCAACAGTACAGAAGTGCTCAATTAAGCACACTAGAAAATGGAGGGTTAACTTTTATCAACTGGACCTGCAATTCTCTAAGAAATAAACTCACAAAGATAGGGAAACAGTTGAATCCATCTGAATTTGAAGAAGCCTCGGGATTTCTCAGGGCCCCAGGCTTCTACCAAACACAATCCTGGTAAAAGTGCCAGCCTGGAAGCTGACAACAAACTCCTTTCGTCGTTGTTGAATCACTTCCATCACTATCACTTCAGACCGAATCTCAGGACCGAGTGCTTTTAAGGGATGCCATTTTCTGCTGGCCCTGAACTCTGAGTGGGTGGGAAGGCAAATGCCTGCCGCTTTCCAGGGTGGATGGACAGCTGTCGGCCCCTGCTAATAAGAGACTGCAGGAAAGTTGACAGTACAGTTCAAATGGGGTCGGAATGGCTGACATCGCTCTCAAAATGTGGTATTAGCTGTTAGGAGTTACTGAAATAGCAGAGATGCTGTGAGCACTGATGCTTACTTTTAGCTACAATCCTATAGTTAAAAAATTCCCACTCTGTTTAAGCAAGGAGATGAAAATTAGAATACTTACTTCATTGGCAGGATTCAGGCTTTCACCATTCTCCCCAAAGGAACTGGTCTGAAAGCCCATGAGAGTCTGGTTCCTGATTCTGTGGGATGCAGGCCAAGTCTCGGAACCTTCCTGAAACTCACTTTGGACATCTAGAAAGCGTGGGTGGTTAATCTTCGCACTACCTTTCAAAGGTTATTACTGGGGGGAGTGCTCTGCAAACCTTAGGGAGCCAGAGAAAGGTGGATTATTCAAGAGCTATTCCCCTAGGGACACTAGCCCTGAAATCAGGAGGACCTGAGTTCAAATTTGGTCTCAAGACACTTAATACTTCCTAGCCTTGTGACCCTAGGCAAGTCACTTAACCCCAATTGCCTCAGGAAAAAACAAAAACTATTCCCCAGAAGATAAATGGTTAAAGGACATCAAGACATTGACATTGTTAGGTGTGATATTGTTTCTCTAGATTGTAATCATTCTCTGGGAGCACTGGAGGCAGCCTTGGCTTTCTTTTCAGTTCAATAATCCCCAAATCAGCCAGGAGTTAAAGTCCTTTACTGTCTCTTTCCAAATCTTCTCTCCAGATCCTTTATTTTCTCTTTCAAGTCTTGTCTCCTTCACTTGGGGCTCGGCTAGCTTCCTGGAGGCCTTCCTCTCTCTTTGGCTCCTTAGAGCTCTCTCTTGTCCAAGTGTCTCCAGCAAGGACCACAGTAGAATTTTGAATGAATCTTGACTCATTTGAATGAATCTCCTAGAGTATGAGAATTAGACTCCACCTCCAAGAGTGTGGGATTGTAGGTTTCCCAGAATTCAATCCTAGATATGAATCTCTCGAAGTCCATGAGCAGGCTTTTCCTTTAGACTTGTGAATCTGCTGGACTTACACACTTGAAATCCCATCTCCACATTTTTGCCTCACACTGATAGCGCCTCACACTAGAATGCCCTCCCTCCTCGAAACTGCCTCTGAATCTCTGGCATCCTCCAAGATTCGGCTGAAGTGCCTAGCTTCTCCCAGAACTCTTCCCCAGCCCCGCAAACTGCTAGTGTTTCCTCAAGTCTGAACGAGGCCCTGTTTAGGCCTAAATACCACCTAAGTGGTATTCAAACTTGGGCTGTTCCAAGTTAGTGATAGACAAAATGTGATCCTTGGCTCCAGCTCCATGGCACTCTGCAGGACAGATTCCAATGAGCCCACCTCACAGATCTCATTATCCGGACAAATCAAGATCTAGTTTAGCCTCCAGCTACTCAGTGTCTTGTATTTGACTCTCTCTTTAGAAAAGCAGGACATGTTAGCATTGTTTTTAAAGAGTAGAATGGGGTACCTAGGGGGTGCAGTGGACAGGGCACTGGCTCTGAAGTCATGAGGCCCCGAATTCAAATTTTGCCTCAGACATTTGACACATGCTAGGTGTGTGACCCTAGTTAAGTCACTTAACCCTGCTATATAAAGTCCGGGCTAACTCTCTGGAGGACCTCAGGATCAGTCAGAGTCCGGATCAATCAAAGTCCTTGCCTCTGATTACCTCAGCATCACACATTCAGCAAGCACCAGTGGCGAAGAGAGCCATCATCACATTCCCAGCTCAACTAAGTATATGTTTATAGAGCCATTCTCTCTCTCTCTCTCTCTCTCTCTCTCTCTCTCTCTCTCTCTCTCTCTCTCTCTCTCTCTCTCTCTCTCTCTCACTCACACACATACACACACACACACACACTCTCTCTCTCTCTCTCTTTCTCAGGTAATTAGCCTTAAGTGCTCCACAGTCTCAGATTTGAGTATACCTTTCCAGAGTTCCAGCCCCTTACACCCGCTGCCTCAAAAAAAGAATAGAATAATCAGAACCTTGGATCCAGGAACTGGTCCTACTTTTTCTCTGTCCCCATCTCTCCCGGCCACCTCGCACTTAATTCAGGACCTGGCACATACTCTGATCCTACAAGTAACTCCAATGTAGACATTCTGCCCAACAGCTTCTCCTCCCATTGGATCACAACAGGCACATGAGGGCAGGAACTGGGGATTTACCCCCCAGTGTCTGGACTCTGCCGCTCACAATCCTAGATACAATTTTTGATACTTTCTTACAAAGGGGCTCTAGATCTGGTTTAGGAAACTTATAACAAGAAAATAGGCACTTTGTTGCTATTCTAGACCTATAGAGACCTGGAAACCAAGGGCATTATCTAACGATATGGCTCAATTCTACAAGGACTTGTAGTTGGTCAAAGGAAGTCAGTGGGGATGGCCCAGCCCCTCTGTCTTGGAAGACATAACCTAAGGATAGCCCAGCCTCTTTTTCTTGGAAGACATAGCCTAAGTTTCACCTTTTAAAAATTTTGGCTCTTGCCTGTGGGAACTGAATGTGGTGCACAACACAACATTTTCACTCTATTTGATGTTGTTTGCTTCATTTTGTTTTCTTACTCATTTTCTTTTCTTTTTGAGTTGATTTTTCTTGTGCAGCTAGAGAACTGTTTAAATATGTTTGTATAGATTGGATTTAACATCTATTTTAACATGTGTAGCACATATTAGATTTCTTGTCATCTGGAGAGGGGATGGGGGAAAGAATGGGAAAATCTGAAACACAAGGCTACGCAAGGGTCAATGTTGAAAAATTATCCAGGCATAGGTTTTGAACATAAAAAGCTTTACATTTTTGTTTCTCTTCGTGGTACTGTTATTTTGATTGTTTTAGACATACAGCGTAAAAATTGGTGACATTCAAAAAATTATAATTCACCAAATTCTATCATTAATTGGACTAACACCTTTATTATAGATTATAATTAAATCTAAATTATATATATATATATATATATATATATATATATATATATATATATATATATGTACGTATGTATATATTTCACATCTGGTGCATGCATAGTTCTGAATATCACCTTGTAAACTTGTACCATGAGCTGATTCTTTCTGACTCCATACCTGTCTGATTGAATGCAGCTGGATTTTCTCAACAATGATTGTTTTCAAAATGCAGTTATTATTAATCAAGTTGCAATCTGGTGTTTTGGGATATAATTTTGTTATGATAAAGACTGTATCTTAAAATTCCTGTCTTTTTTAATTACAAAAGGTTAAATGCCTTAACATAAAAAATCCCCCAATCCTTTATTTTAAAAATATTTCTAAATTATATTTTCATTTTCAAATAAACAAGATCTCATGTCAAAGTTATAAGAATTTAGAATTTGAACAGTCTAGAAAAAACAAAAGTTAGTTATATTTTGTGAGTAATTAAGTTTACTTATGTAGCATGATAAAAATGTTGTCACTTGGGAAAAGTGGAAATTTGCCAGTTGCCAGTATTTACTGCAATATGAATTATCAGGTGATTTTTTGGGGGATATTCCCTGGGGCGGCTAGGTGGTGAAGCAAATAGAGAACCAACCCAGAAGTCTGGAGGACCTGAGTTCAATCTGGTCTCAGACACTTAACACTTCCTGGCTGTGTGACCCTGGGCAAGTCACTTAACCCCAACTGCCTCAGTAAAAAATAAATAAATGAAATGGCTCCCTTTCCTATTGCAGGTTTCATGTTCATTCCAGGAAGGGCATATTTGTGAAGGATTTTACGCATCAAATTAGATTCCCTAGTGAGATGTTTTAGCTGGTCTGGAGCTGTCCTCAGCACTCCTTCTGGTCACTTGGGTTCACAATGTGGTGTCATCCTTGATGTCCCTCATTTCATAGAACCAAGAAGCTGCCAATCTGGTCTTTTTTCTCTCCACAATCACTTTCATAAATATCACCTTCCTTCCACTCAAATACCCACTGAACTAGTTCAGTATCTCTCAACTTCTTATCTAGACCATTGGGATGAACTCCCCGCCTCAAGCCTCTCTCCATTGCAATCTATCCTTCCCACAGCCACTCAGTTATTTTACTAAACTGCAGCTCATCCCCATTTCCGACGCATCAATTCCATCTGTAACATGCTGTTGTCTCCAGAAGCTGCCCATCGCTCTCTGGGAGGAGATCTGCTGTGTCAACTCAAATCTCTCGGACAGATTCTTCTTCCGGTAGAGAGCCGTTGTCTCCAGACAGTTGCTGCCAACTCTGGTCCAGAGAAGTGATTTCCCTTCCTGCAGAGAGCCAACTCAAGTCTGGTCTAGAGCAGAGACTCCCTTTTCCTCCAGAGCTGCCCTCTTTTATCCTCCCAGAGAATGGGTGTGGGATAATGCAAGGGCTTCTGAGAAGAATTACTTCAACCAATGAACTTGCTCCTCCTAAGCATGCAAGCTCTTCCCCAGAAATTCACAAGTAAAACTCTCAGTCATGGCCTGAACTAGAGAATTGTTAAATAACGACTTAGCACTTAGTAAGAACCTAATATCTCATTACCTCATTAGCACTTAGTAAGAACATCCATAACCCCCTATTATTACCTCCAGGTTTAACTATAAGTCCCTACTGGCTTCAAAGCCCTTCTCACCTTGGTTCTTCCTACCTTTCCAACCTCACAGCACAACTCCCCTTTCAATTCCCTCCCCAGTCCCAACTCCTACCCTTATCACCCCCTCCACTCCCCGAGCCTCCATGTCCTACCAAACATCTGCTTGGGCTTCTCACTTTCACAGGAAGACATAATTAGAATAATGAAACATCAACTGATTTGCATGGAAAACTTTCTGCCAAGTTGAAACCAGAGACAATATCACTTTTTCTTGGTTTTGCCTTGGATCTACCCACAAAGCTATCCCGTTCAAGGACTGCTGCAACCTCTTACTATTGCGATTGTGTATCTTTCAATAAAACAGCCCTAAAAAGAGAGAAAGAAAATATACCTGCTTGGCTCGCTCCGTTGATTAAATTAATTGAACAAAAAAATAATTCACAAACAATTGTTGCTTACAAAGTCTTCCCTATCCCTCAGAACCAACCCTGGCTTTTTTTTTTTTTTTTTTTTTAATTACGAAGTATATTTGACCAAATTGCTCTAAGGAGTATAATTATCAATTATATTTTACTGAAAACATTTTTTAATTGAAAATGCTACTGAAAAATTGTAAATCCTGTTCATTACAACTTTATGCCAGCTTTTTAAATGTCCAGTTTTACATTTGTATAATGTACAGAACACATTAATACAAGAGTGTGTTATTTATTCTATCAATGGGACTGCACAGGAACTCGTATTTTGACCCCTTTCTGAGGAAGATATCCCCATTTTACAGATGAGCAAAGTGAGGCTCAGAGAGCTCCCTCCGTATCACACAGCTACCGATCAGTGTCGGAGGCAGGTAACTCCAAGTCTCTATCCACAGCAAGTCAAGGCCGCAAGTGAAGCAATATTGAAGCAGTTTATCGGGGCTAAGTGCTGTCCAGCCCGCTGGCAGCTTAACTTTGCCTTTTTGGCTGCCTGGAGAATCTGGGCGAATCGACAAAGGAGTCTGAACTTGGCTCGGGAGCCAGAGGGCACAGGGGGACACTGAGGGGACTAGGGGCAGTAACACCTTAAAAGTGCCACTTTGTCCCGGCGGGCTAGAAGGTCCTGCTCTGCTGCCGAGTTTCAGCCCAGTCCATGGGGCTGTTTCCTGGCTCTGCCAAGCGTCGCCACCTCAGTTCTTTCACCTTTGATCAAGGGCAGGCCCCCCCTGAAGTGTAAAGGTGGGGGCAGGCCTTCGGGGCGTGGGGCCGGGTGTCCTCCCCCATCCCAAGGCTGCTCGGTAACCTCAAGCATCCTCCTCTGGTCTAGCAGAACCCCCCTCCTCCACGGGCTTTCCCTCAGTGGAGTCGGCCCGGCCCCAAGAGGTGGATCAGGGTCACGGGCGACTTCACGAGTGACAGGAAGTACTGGAAGCTTCCCCCCTTCCCCCCGCCCCGAGGCCGGCTCCCAGCCAGAGGCCAGCCAATCTGCGGACCCGCCGGCCAACCCCCACCCCCACCCCAGCCACAGCTCGGGCCAGGAGGGCCCGCGCCGGGGGAAAGGAGCCAAAGGGAGAGCCCGGATCCCTCGCCCCAAGCCCGCCAGCTCCGGCTCTCAAGTCAGCCCCGAGGGGACCTGCCAGAGGCGCCCGGACTCCAGGAGGGCGCGGGAGGGGGGGGCGGAGGGAGAGGAGGAAGAAAAAGAGGAGGAGAGGGAGGCAGGGGAGGGGAAGGAGACAAGAGGTGGGGGGAGGAGGAGGAGGAAGAGGGGGAGGAGGAGGAGAGAGGGAGGGAAAAAGGAAGGGGGGGCGCCCCCGGAGCTGCAGGCCCTCCACCCCCACCCCGAGGCCCCGCCGCGCCTCACCGCGTCCCCGGGGCCGCCCCGCTTCTCCTCTTCCGCAGGCCGCCGCCTCAGCCCGGCCAGCGCGCCCCGCTCCATGCGGTTCGAGGCCGGAGCCCGCCGAGCCTGGGGTCCGCCCCCGCGGCCCGCCCCGTCCTCGCCCTCCCGGGCATGCCTCCCCGCCGCCTTCGCCCCGCCCCGAGCCCCCGCTCCACTTTGGGCCACGCCCCCGGGGCGCCTCCTTCCCGTTTGCGCGAGTTCCCTTTAGGCCCACCCTTCTCATGCTGGAGGCGGGACCCAATGGCAGAGGACCAGGCTCAGCCCCGTCCCTCCCTCCCCTTCCTGGCACGAGCATCCTAGGGGCTTGGTGGAAGCGGGCTGGGGCTGGCACGTGTTGCCCGGGTCAGCTGGGACGAGTCCCTCTCCTCCTAGGCCTGCCCTTCCCTCCCAGCCCCGCTAGGCAGCCCGGGGAAGCCGGGACACCCTCCCCTGAGCAGGGAAGTCCGCTTCTGGGGCGGGTCCCCTGGGGGAAGACCCTCCTCCCCTGGAAAAAGCGGGAGTGGGCCCTATTCTTGTCCGCCGGCATTTCGGATTTCCTTCGCAGGTTAATTGTGCAGTTTCAAAGTCCGATTCTTCTTGTGCAGCAAAACAACATGTGTGACATGTACACAGATATTGCACTGAACTTCTACTTTCACATATTGAACGCGTATTGGTCAACCTGCCATCTGGGGGGGAGGGGGGGAAATTGGAACAAAAGGTTTGGCAATTGTCAAGATTGTAAAATTACCCATGCTTATATCTGGTAAATAAAGAGCTATAATAAAAAAAAGAAGAAAAAAAGAAAAAGCCAGAGTTGGGACATGACCTTGAGGAGCCCTCCCTCCCAACACACGGGCACACACACACTCACACACACACACTCACACACACTCACACTCACACACACATTCACACACACACTCACACACACACACACACTCACTCACACACACTCTTCACACACTCACACTCACTCACACACACACTCACTCACACACTCACACTCACACACTCACTCACACACACTCTCACACATTCACACACACTCACATTCACACACACACTCACACTCACACACTCACACACACACACTCACACACACACTCTTCCCAAACACTTTTTTCTTGTCTTCAATGACCCTTCCTTGGCTTAGAAAAAAAAGTTTGCTTATTTATCTAAGTTTTCCAGCTTGAACTCTCAGGACTTGGACCGGTCCAAGAAGCCCCACCCCCTTCTCTCAGCCAAATGTACATAAAGTGCCAACTCCAGCTGCTCTTTCTCTGACTCTTTTCCTGCTTCCTTCCGAATTTCTCAAGTATCCAAACCCCCACAGCTCCGGGCCGGGGGCTCCCAGTTGCTGAAGACAGTGTCCCAGAGAGAGAGGGGAGAGAGCTTGCCCAAAGTCACAGCTGGTTTGTGGCGGAGCAGAGACTAGAACCCAGGTCCTGAATTTCTGGTGCTGCTGTCCTTTGGTCCTTTTCCTAATCAGGTTTTCCCCCTGCTCCTTCGCCCTGGAGCTTGGGGGAGCATTTTTGATAGGCTGCCTGGGCGGGGCTGTTCACATATGGAGCCTGAATCAAGCCTGGCTTCAGTCCATCTGACAAGAACAGGCGGCCCTTCTTGTGGGAGCTCTGTGGGGAAATGGACAAAACCCGGGAGCTGAGTTTGGGGAAGGCACCCCCACCGCCCTCTCCGATGGGCCCAAAGTAGCCTTAGAACTCAAAGAAATGGAGCCTGTGGCGGCTGTTTGTCCTTCTGGAAGAGGACTCCATCAGGAAGTGCTTCCAGGAAGAGAGTTCAGTTTGAGGGAGAGCAGGCTATGCAAGGGAACCAGCCTCTCCTCCCCAAGCATGGAGACCAGCAGCAATGTATGGATGGGACCAATATAGACTAGATCCTCCATCAGAATTCTACTCAGATTCACCCCTTAGGCCTCGGGTCCCATCTTGTCATCAGAGAGCGTTATGCCATAGTTCTCTTTGACTGTCCTGACTCAGTTTCCCTAATTATCCTGGCCCAGTCCTGCCTCAGTTTCTCTAAGTGTTCTGCTTCAGTTTAAAATTGTCCTGCAAAACCTCCCCTCCCTCTTTATCAGAATACTTGATAAGGATAAAAGATCTTATGTTTTAGAAAATCAGAATGCCCATCCCAAGCTATCAGAATATCAGATACAGTCTTATCAAGATGCCTTCCCCTATTATATCATCTCCGGTCAGAGTCCCCTCCCACTCTCAGCACCCTGACTCCGCCCCTGCCTCACACTACCCCCATGTGCCTGAGTATATATGTCATTGAGAACTCACATTGTTGCTGGATTCTCAGAGAGGATAGTCTCATTCAGCCCTGGGACCAAACCATGGATCCATTTGGTCCCAGTAAATCTCTCCCTTTTAAATATATTATTAAATCCTCTCTAATCTCTATCTTAGCTCAGTTTCTCTGGCATTACAAGAGATATCTACCCCATGAAGAAATTAACTTCTGGGAACCCTCCCCATCTAGAAGACCAAGTTTATTCCAAAATTAGGACATTTCCTCTGTCCCCCATTCCCAATCACCTGTCATCCTGTCCCTATTACTATTCTCTCTATGCAAATTTCACTTTATGTTAAAAAAAATTCAGAAAGAAATCTTCACATCCCTCAAAAATGTCCCAACACACTTATGTTGATTTTACTGTATGGTGGTGATGGGAATGTGACAAGGGAAACTGAGGCTGGAAACCCCAAAAAGAGTCATTTCCCGAGTTATCCTGACCTAGAAGCCAGCCTAACCCCACCTCTGTTAAGTACCACTAATTTACCTTTCTATAGAGTTCAGCAGACACCACCCAAGTTTTCTATAGAGCTGAACTAAAGCTAAGTACCCCTACTTAACTTTCAATAGAACTGAATTCACATTAAGTACCTCCACTTAAGCTCTGTACAATTTGAACTATCACTAATCAAACTTTCTATAGCCTTATTGAAGCCTATTCAAACCCAATAGCTCTGTATTGTCTCAAATCCTATATAAGAGGGTGGGAAGAATGGGCAGATGAGCAGAAAGGACAGAACTCTAATTCCATCAAAGAGTTCTGCTCCATTTGAGATCTCTTGATGATTTATAATAAACTTAAACTTCTAATTTTACTTATGATTTAGTAAATTCTTTTACTTCACCTGCGCCTTGTCTCATCAAAAGCCTGCACATCCCCAACAGTCCCAGGGAGACTATTTCATGCTCTTCTAACTTGCTTTTGGTATCTATTATTCTATTTACCTCCTTAGTTTCTTTCTTGTTTATTTTTTGGTTGGATTTATCAAGTTCTGAGAGGGTCTGTTGAGGTTTCCCATTAGTATGTTGTTTATTTCTTCCTGTAACTCACTTAACTTCACCTATAAGAATTTGGTGCTAGGTAGATTCTGGGAATATGGCAAAGTAGGTTGGCAAATTTCAAGCTTTCCCAATTTCTCCCACAAATAGCATAAATTTGCATCTCAAGGCAAACACAGACTCATGAAAAATCAAGACTTGGTATAGAATGGGATCTCCTGATACAACCCAGAAGATTTGAAGAAAAAACTGGGGCCAGGATTAATCTCACATGAAACGCAAACACCTTCAGGCTAGCTCCACAGAAATGCCAAGTGGAGAGCTGGATGTGGCTAGAATCCACAGCCGCCCTCCCCCAAGGGCAAGGACATTGATTATGGGTACTTGCTGGAGGGTGGAGCTCCAGGTCCAAGAGAAGAAGTGAAATTCTTCAAAGACATCCCCCTACCCCAGGATTAGAGGTGCTTATGCTAATACCTCTTTTTTCAAAAAATGAACTGTCCAAGAAGAAAGAATTCCACAATAGAAACATACTATGGGAACAGGAAAGACCAGAGTTCATTTTCAGAGCAGGATACTGAAGTAAAAAAAAAAAAAAAAAAGCTTCTATTCCAAAGAGTAATATGAAGTGGTTCTCTGCTCAAAGAGAATTTATAGAAGAATTCAAAGTAAGAATTTAAAAGAATTATTTTCTAAAGCTAGCAGAAAAATAATAAAATTCATCTGGAAGGACAAGAGATCAAGAGTATCAAATATTCAATTAACAAGATCTCAAAACTATATTTATTACAAATCATCAAAACAATCTGGTACTGGTGGATCAATGCATTAAGTACATATGATTAATGAAGGAAAGGAAAGGGGGAACCCCATTTCTCGGCACATAGATAATCCCAGGAGGCACAGTGTCCCCTGTAAAATGAATTTACAGGCCTGAAAACCTAGATTGATAAATAAAAGGTTTATTGTAGAAATTTGGAAGTAAAGTTCAGTTAGAAAGACGAGAGGGCCAAAGGTGGCCGCTGGGCGGGCAGGGACCCTTACTTGGCTGGAAGGATACCATGTGTTAGCTGGGAGGGCTCCTGCAATGAGGGCGCTCCAGCTTGTTTCTTTTATACCTAGAAAATGATGGGCGGTACCCAGTTCTGGCAGGCTTTTCTGTTAGCCCAGATCAGGTGAGGGCTGGGGGAAGCTGAGCTTAGAGTGGGGGGCTGGGCCTGGATATTCTAAGGTTGCCTTTGACCAGGATTTGTGAATCAAGGTCAGTCATGGGTTGGGCAATTAGGAATTTCAAAGGGACCCCAACCCTCATCAAGATTAAGTACATAATTATACAAAGTAAATGACCATAGTATTCCAGTGTTTAATAAACCCCCAAATCCAAACCAGGACAAGAACTCACTATTGAATAAAAACTGCTGGAAAAAATAGAAAGCAATCTGGCAGAAACTTGGTATAGCCCAACATTTCTCACCGTATGCCAAGATAAAGTCAAAATGAATACATGATTTAGTATAAAGTGATGTCATAAATAAAGCAGAGGAATATAGAAAAAAATCACTATGAGATCTATGAATGGAAAGTTTATGACCAAATAAAGTGGTAGGAAGGACCACAACAAATAAAATGGATAATTTTGATTATATAAACTAAAAGCTTTGTATATAAAAACGTAGCCAGGATTAGAAGGAAAGTAGAAAAATGGGGGAAAAGATTTTACAGCAAATTTCTCTGATAAAGGTTTCATTTTTCAAATAAATAGGGAACTGAACCATATTTATAAAAATGACCTGTTCCAAATTGATAAATGGTCAAAGAATATGAACAGACAGTTTTCAGAAGAAGAAATCAAAGCTATCACTAGTTATGTGAAAAAAAAAATGCTCTACATCACCAATAATTGGATACATGAAAATTGAAACAACTCTGAGGTACTACCTAATAACTATCAGATTGGATAAAATGACAAAGAAGAAAAATGACAAATGCTGCAGGGAATGTGGAAAATAAGGCCATTTAATGCATTGTAAAGACAGCTAGGTAGCACAGTGGATAGAGTGCCAGGCCTAGAGTCAGAAGGACCTTGAGTTCAAATCTGGCCTTAGATGTTTTCTAGTTGTGTGACCTTGGACCAGTCTTTTAACCCTGTTTACCTTAGTTCCTTATCTTTAAAATGACCTGGAAAAGGAATTTGCAAACCACTTTAGTACCTTTGCCAAGAAAACCCCAGAGTCATGGAAAGTCAGACATGACAGAAATGACTTAACAATGCATGTACTATTGGTCAATTTGTGAATATATACATATATATATATCTCACCTTTTTGTGTAGGGGCAAAGAATTAGAAATGGAGAGGTTGTCTACAAATCAGGAAATGGCTGAATAAATTGTGGGATATTGATGAGGAGTAAATGATGAGGAGTAAACTGTGGTCTAAACAAAGATGGGTCAGTTCCTTTTCTCTCTCTCCTTCCTTCCCCAAAGTAACCAATGGCGGGTTCGGCAGCAAAGGAATTTGCTACTTAATGCTGTATGGAAACATAGTCTTTATTGATTAGAATGGAAACACTGGAGAGCCGGTGGGCAAAATGGCTGCATGGTACAAGGCCATTTTTGCAAAGAGCAGATCCCAGTTCTCTCTTTTATGCAGTGATGTAAGGAGGTTCCTGAGACTGATGTAAATTAAGATAAGGATTCTCTTGTTATCTTTTGAGTAGAGACAGAAGTCTCTTCCCAAAAAGGAATTTCCTGATGCCATTTGGTCTATCTGAGCAGATTAGAATGGGGGCTGTAAAACCCTGGCCAGCTCAGAGAGCCCAAACTAGTTTGACCACATCTTGTATCCAAGGTCCAAGTCCCAAAGGAAGTTGGAGATCAAACAAGGAATACCAAGGGGCTACCGTCCTCAACAACATGATTGTGATAAAATACTATGATGCTATAAGAAATGGCAAGGGACATGCTTTCAGAAAAACATGGGAAGACTTATATGAACTAATACAAAGTGAAATGAGCAGAACTAGGAGACCATTGTACACAGAAACAGCAATATTGTTATGATGATCAACTGTGAAAGACTTAGCTTGTCTGATGTATACAATGATCTAAGTAAGACAACTCCAAAATTCTCATAATGAAAAATGCTAATCACCTCTAGAGAAAAACTGATGAACTCAGAATACCGATTGAAGCATATTTTTTTAAACTTTCTTTGTCTTGTGTCTGTCTTTACAATATGGCTAATCTAGAAATGTTTCACATGACTTCATATGTATAATGGGTATCATATTGTCTGCCTTTTCAGTGGATGAAGGAGGGACCAGAAAGAGAGAATTTGTAACTCAGAATTAAAAATTTCTTTTAAAAAACACACTATTAGGGACAGCTAGGTGGCGCAGTGGTTAGAGAATCAGCCCTGAAATCAGAAGGACCTGAGTTCCAATTTAGCTTCAGACACGTAACACTTCCTGGCTGTGTGACCCTGGGCAAGTCACTTAACCCCAATTGCCTCAAAAAACCCCACAATAATCCATACTATTCTTTCACATCTTCCAGTTTTGGTTGATATTACCAACCCTCCTTTCGACCAATTTATTGTTATTCAGTGTTATTCTCAACTCCTCATTCTTGCTTATCTCACAAATCTAGTCATCAGTTCTATCACCTTAACATCTCCAATAATTGTCTCCTTCTCATTGCTCACACATTCACTGCCCTAATTTAGGTCCTCCCCTCCCCTTGCTTGAATGATTGTGAAGTTTCCTATTAGAATTCCTTACCTCAAGCATCTCCCCCTTCCAATCATTCTTCACACAGATGCCAAATAGACTTTTCTGTATCTGACTGGGTCATTCACCTGATCAACAAACCTTAATGGAGCCTCTAGGATACCATATCACTACTGCTCAGGGAACAATAGAATTTGGGAGTTGGAAGAGGCCTCTCTGTGGCTTAGTCTAACTTACATGTGAAAAGGATCCTCCTTATCTAGCATCTACTTGAAGAACTCCTAGGATGGAGAAGCCACTCTCTCCCAAGGCAGCCACACCACATGGAGACTTCTCTAGTTGCTGAGACAATAAGTCTAAAATGGCTCCTTGGCTACGTTTCTCCCTTTTGCTCCTGGTTCTGGACTTATGTAATTACGAATAGGATATGTAATTATGAAGAGATTTTCAAGATCACTTGGCAGAATAAGATACTAGACTCTGAGGTATTTTCTCAAACTAAACTGTCAAGCATTCCACCTCTACTGCAGAGAACACAACTCTGTTGGGTTGATCAACTTATTTGCATGCCAAATGTACATTTGTCAAAAAGATCATTTAATGGAGAACTCACAGGGAGCCAGAGCTCACAAGGTGGCCTGAAAAAGGATACAAGGACACTCTCAAGGTCTCTCTTAAGAACTTTAGAATTCCTTGGATGATACGGGAGACACAAACACCGCATCGCCCAGCAGGACGTTCCCTCATCTGAGCAGGCCCTGTGATCTAAGAGGGAAGCAGACTTGAAGTCGCCTAGAAGAAATGGGACATGTGCAAGGTTAGAGAATCCACCCCAAATGTTCACATGGACTATTTGTGTCCAGCCCGTGGCAGAGCATTCCCAGCCCGTATTGGTCTGATCAGCCACAGTCGGACCCACTGTAGCTCAACTCTTAACAGTGATGTTGACCAACCAACCATGAATGGAGTAGATGATTTTATCCCAAGGGAACTCAAAAGTTGAAGATTTGCCACTGGAGATGGCAAACCACGTGTGGCAAGAATCCCCAGCTTCTTGCTAAACAATTTATTTCAGATTGCGTGTTTTTTAATGACATAAACTAGTGTAGAATTTCCTGAAGATTAAGGTAAATCTTTTCAGCGGGGAGATGCCACTGAGAAATTCAAAGCAAGAAGCTTCCTGTCTTTGTCATTTCAAGCCAAGCTTCCTGGGTTACTCTGTTTCTTCCTGTTGTACTTAGGGAGCTCTTTAGGAATTAGCAAAGACACAGAGTTATTGAATTTTGGCAAGTTTTGGAATGCCCACTGGAGATTTTGACAAGACTGAACAAGGGATTATGCCTCCAAGCTGAACCAGCACCCCTGCACTGGTCTAAATTGCTAACTTCAACAGGAAAATGCTTCAGTGTTTAGAAAACCCAAGGATTGTGCAGTATGCTCTCTTTCATATACTTCCTAACAGTTATTGTTTAAAAAAAACCTAAAAACTAAAAACAAAACAATCAACTACCCAACCAAAAAACCAAGCTATGGCTCTAAAATGAACTCTCAGCTCCTATTTTCATTGCCATAGTCAAATATTAATTGCGACCACTTTGTCTCCATCTCTAATGTCCAGTGTCCACATCAAACTCTGCACTTTTAGCATGAGGTTTTATCTCTCATTTAAGCTGTTATTTCCAGGAGTCTGAAGCCAGGTTGGGCATGCTATTTTAATCCATTTTTTTTGCATGTATTTTCATATAAATTATAGTCGGAATCTCGAGCCTCTCAGCTCTCACCACAGAGTAAGGGGGAAATACCATGTGGAAATATGACTGATGCTGCATTAGTGTGGGGGTGGGAAATAAAAAGGATTATAAATGACACACTAGGTATAGAAAATAAGAAGACTTATCGAGGAGAAGTAAAAAAGCTCGCTCTCTTTATGCACAGCCTAAAGAAGGCATCATGAAAGATATATTGTTTGTCACCTGGTTTTTATTTCTAAGGTGTTTTTTATTAACCCCTTTTTATCAATCAAAATAAATTGATAGCCGGCAAGTACGACATTGAGGCTGTCTGAATTATAAAACAGACATACACACATGCTAACAACTTGTGAGCTTGGAGCAGTGGCAGATGAACAGTAACTTGAAGGTATAAAGAAAATGTTCATGACTGGTGATGTTTTTAATGAAAAAAAAAATTGATAAAGGAAAAAAATGGTAGTTCAGGGAAAACAAAGTTAGGGGTTAGCTTTGGTGTCTAGCTTGGGTCCAGCCCACTTGTTCCCAGACTGGGTTTGTGAGCAGCCGTTCCCGCAAGGTGTCATTGAATGCCCATGACAGCATCACTGGGTAGTGTCAAAGTTGTTATGTCCACCAAGAGCTAAATTCTTGCCAAGGAGCCACAAAACACAGGGATGTGGAATCAGACTGGGGACAGTCTTCAGAGGCCTTTGAGTCCAATGGCCTCTTATTACAGAGAGAAAATTTAGACTCAAGCAGGGCAGAAGCAGGTTTGGATCCAGCTCCTTACAGTCCAGATCAGGGTCACTCTCCACTGTACCATAAGACATGGTGTTAGGGCACAATCAAGAAAAAAATAAATTGGAGTTTATAGGAATTCATCTATGGGAAACGAAAGGCTTCATGAGACAGGCAAGCATGTCAGTATTCTCCAGGGCGAGGAAGAAAGGAAAGGAGTTAAAAGGACCAACTAAAGTCGTCTTTTGCTCCTTCAAGGATCGCCAAGTATTCCTTCCTCTGGTTCTGGTCTCCACATCTTCATTCCTCAGTCTTCATAAGGGCCCAAAATCCCTAGATCTGTGGCCTATCAGTGCCATGATGATTAGCTGTCAGTTACCTGGAGATAAGCCTTGGAGGGGATGGCTAGGTTGTCCTTGAGTAGCATCCATCCTTTGCTGGGCTGGAAGAAGGTGGTGATTGACTGCTGTCCAAGGTACCCGAGAGACCAAGAGGATGAAGAAAAAGCCCTTAGCTTTGGGGAGTGGCTTTGGAGAGGCCAGTTTCAGTTGAATGGTGAGTTCAAAAGCTGGACTGCAGAGAATTTTAGAGTGGGAGGAAAGGAAGTGGAGGCGTCCGGACTCTATGGCTTTCTCGAGGCCTTTAGCCATAAAAGAATGAGGAAATGTAGTGTGAGAAGTGTCCAGAGAAGTGGCGTTGCTTCAGAAACTTGGTTTCTGGGGGGATGCTGTGGTTCAGTGCTGGGATCCCCACTGGGCACCTCAGACCCGGAGGAGACCAAAAGCTCAGACATGTTTCTCTCCAGAGGAATCCTAGGCTGCCCTGGGCCAAGGAGGTTCTGGGAAGTGGAAGCCCACTCTGGCTCCCACTCTGACTTTGCAGAGCACGAGGCTAAGACCTCCCTTCCCGAGGTCAGGACAACAGATGGGGGTGGGGGGGCACGTTATGCTTTAAGCACCCTTTTCTTTCCTTCACTACCAAGCTGTAACCAGGGGGAGGCAGTCACAGCAATGCCCCATGCTGCCCACATTGGGAGCTCTTCCTCGCACACTGACCGGCTGGCGTGTTGTTCCTAGAACACTGAACTAGAAAAGGGCCGGCTCCTCTCCTCGGCTGCTTCCCGTGGCTCCAAGGAGTTGTTTTCTAGCCCCCAACTTCCTACCCCTCCAGGCCACTTGTCCCAGGGGCGAAAACCTGCTGCTCCAGCTCCATGCCAGAACGCTTGGGGCTGGTATCCCAGGGCTCAGATCTGTGTCCTTTTGGGGAAGGTCGGCCCGGGAGCTAAACTGCAGCTGTGGGCAATCCTTCTGTTTAATTCTTCATCCCATCAGCAGATGGGATAATGTTGATGAAATTGATGTAAATCCTCAATGAGAACCCCTCCCCCATGAAACAGACAATCGGAAGGAAGCTTAGTGAGTCAGGATCAGGGCTCAGCGCTGTCCCGCTGGGCTTTTGCCCAGAAGCCTGGGCTCCAGAGACACAGAAGTGGGAGCCCCTGAAGAATGGGAACGTCGGGGCCCGGGCGAGTTGGAGGGCACGGAGCTCTCTTTAGAGGTTCGTTTGCCCCCAGAGAGATCCAGGGGAAACCACGTGACTGACTCGGCAGTCGGCCTGTCCAGTTTGGGAAATCCTTTCCGAGCTCAGTCCCTGCAGGGTTACTTTATTCTTCCAAAACTCCCCCAAAGTGCGCCCCTGGGAGCTGGGAGCCTGTGTACCTGGAAGGAGCGTGCCTGATGGGAAGCTATACAAGGGAGGGGGGAGAAGGAGGAGAGGGATGGGGGAGGGTGGCCAAAGAAGCTTAGGGGTGGCAGACATTGGCAGCCAGTGGTCAAATGCAGCGGCAAGGCAGGCCTGGAAGGGCTCCCCTAGGACAGGGATGCTGACCCGGAAGCCAGATAAAGCCCGGTCTTCATTTGAAAAATTAGGGAAAGGTTTACCATTCTTTGCTCTGTCTCAGGGTGACTCTTGTAAAAAGAAGCAAGTGACGACAGGGCCAAATGGTTACCGCCTGGCTCCCCCTCTGTGGGGACAAGAGTGCTGCGGGGAGGCTCGGCCTGTGCCAGGCACTGCACCGGGCACTGGGCACGCTGCGACAAAGACTGACTCATTCTCTGCCCTCAAGGAGTTTGGATTCTTGGGGAACCTGGGATTTAGGCCCTGCTTAGTCGCCTACTTCTCCTAGAGTTATGATCTTTAAGGTGTGTGGTGAGGATGCTGGGGGTGCCACGGTTCCTCCTTCCCTCTTTCAACATCAATTTTCCAGAGGATCCTTATCAACAACAATAAAAACAGCGGCTGCTTGACTGAGGCTTGAAGGTTTACAGAGCACTTTATTCACACAGGCTGCCTCACTGGAGCCTCACTGGAGGCTGCAAGGAAAGTGCTTGTAACCCCCATTTTAAAGAGGAGGTTAGGAAAGGGCTTCGGGCGGCGGGCTTAATGAAGGAAGGGTGGAATTGGAACTAGGAGAGACCTGGGGACCAGATGCCACTTCTGGCATTTACTACTTGTGATCTGTGACTCAGTTTCTTTATCTGTAGACTGGGTACAATAATGCCCTAGGCTGTTGTGAGGATTGTGTGCTCCTGTTTGTCCTTCATTCTTAAAGAGGTCTATGGCATGGGAGCTTGCCAGGGAATTAGATAGAAGTGGGGGAGGGTTGTGCCTCACTTTCCCCTCCAGAGCCGTCTGGGTCCTGCCCCGGTAGAGACCAGGACCACTGGAGGAGGCCCTGGGTGCGGGGGGAGACCTGGGCCTTTTCTGAGGATGACATGGGATAATGTATGAATGATGGGAAGGGAAGAGTCGCTCTCTAGTGCCTCCTATGGGCGGCGCTGAGGCTTTTGATAAATATGCTGTCATCTGATCCCCACCACAATCCTGGCTATGAATTTCCCCATGATTCATTTGGGGAAACTGAGCCAGGTCAGAGGTTAAGTTAGTACAAGCCTGAGACTACATTTGAGGGCAGAGCCTGCTGCCTCCAGGTCTCTGGCTGCTGCCAGTGCCAGTGACTCTTATTATTCCTGTGTGCAGAGTACACAGTCTTTGCCTTTCACGGAGCTTATGGGGAAGAGGAGCAGGGACAGATAACCAGTGCGTGGTTAATATTTTCTCTCCCTGGGCCTTCAGGGACTGCCTGCCGCTCAGGTAGAAGGCGCCATATTGGCTTCCGTAGAACAAGGCCATGACATCGCCCCCGTCTGGCTCCTCCACTCCTTTGGTAGTTTACAAACTGGAAGCTGGGACTAACCCTCCATGGCCGTAGGCCGGAGGCTGGGGCAGACCTGCAGCGCAGCTTTAAGTCTTTTTTTTTTTCCTTAACAGATGAAGAAACGGAGGTTCGCCTAGGGACTGTGACATGCCGAGATCACTGGGACTGTAGAGAGAGATTTGAACCCAAGGCCTCTCATGGCTGTCAGGAAGCCCTTTCCCTGGGGCAGAGGGAGGGCTGCAGATAGTGCAGGCGGTGACAAGATCAGCGCCCTGTGGATGGAACGAGAGGAGCTAGAAGAGCTTTCTCCGGATGGCAGGAATGTTCACTTTAAGAAGACAAATCCCAAAGCAAACAGAGACCATAGTCCACTGATACCCTGCTGGCTCAAACACCTTGTTCTTTGCCCTGAAAAGAGCGTTAGCTTTTTCGACAGGAAAAAAAAAAATCCAAGGTGGATGTTTTCCTGAGATTAGGAAAGGACTGGGTTTCTGTGAATTTGGAATTGCAGCTGCTCTTAGATGTAATAAAGAGGATTCAACAAAGGACGCTTTCCCCCTCCGCCTGAAGAAGCTGCGGACGCCATCTACAGACTAGAAGCTTTCTCTACAATCCCCACCGGCAGCCTTGGAGTAGGGGGCCGTATCACAGGAGCAGAGAATAGCAGACCTAGAGCTGGCCAACTTAAATACTAAAAATCCGTGCTCGAAAATGATCCTCGAGGATGAATTTTGCCCCCTAGAGTGTGGCAATTGAGTTACAAAGTGATAAATCAAAATCTTCCAGCCCCAGCCTCGCCGTCCTGTTCTGCACTATTCTGGGGAGTCTCTCATTTGCTCTATCTCATTATGCCCCAGACCATTTGAGAAAGCATCTATCTACCTGGAGAGGTTTCAGGAACAGCGTATGTGGGTCCCCATAAAGCCACCAGATACAATGCTCTTCTTCGGAAAGGAAATGGAATCTTTTTCATTGGCAAGAAGAATGCCAAGATGAAGTATGTCCTGAAATCTGTTTTACAAATAAACTTGCACATAAATTTTCCACTCACTGCTTTGAAATTTTTTTTCACTTTCTGAGGGGCTGTCAGACATCCCCAATAAACAGTAAGCCTTATTTAGTTTACTGGATATGTAATTCTTCTTTTCTTTGAAAATAATTATTTTTCAGGCAAGTGCAGCAAAAATACTACCAATAAAAATCTCGCTATGACAGCATAAACCACATTTATGGCAAACATATACATACAGGTCTTCTAATAAAAGCAATTCTTTGTCAGGGAGCCAACAGAGGAAATTGGAGTCCTTGTGTTTTTTTTTGATCTGAAGTTCAGGACTCATGGATGTTATGAGAAGAAGCCAAACAAAATATCTCCTTTTCTGGGTCACCAGCTGATTCTGGGGGCTAAGATAAGATTTCAGGAACTGTCTGAGGGTGATGATGGCCAAGCGTAAGTTGGAGGCCGTTTCCATTTTGTGGTAGACATTGCCGATGATGGAGTGATCTAAAGAGTTGGAGGAGATATATTTTCTGATTTTGTCCATTAAAAAAAATCAGGCAGTTCAGTCTCATCAGCTCCCGAGTCAAAGAAGCACATGTTTCCAGTGATTCGGGTCTGAGCAGGTTTTTCTCCCTACAGCCTGTCCATCTCATCTACACACCCTGCTGGTCTCCCCTTCATTTCTCTCCTTTTCCATTTTGCTTTTTGTCTATTTACCAGTGGATGTTTCCAGTGTTTTCCTGGTTCTGCCTCTCTTTGGTTGGCTTTTCTGCATAGATATCTTTTCAAGATCTTCCTATTCTATTTACTTCATGGCACGATAGGATTGCCTTCCACTTCTAAGGCAGAATTCATCCAGCTGTTCACCAACTGGTAGATTAGGTCCATTTTAGAGCAGAGAAAATTGACTAAAGAAAGGAAACGATCAATGATAGATCCTTGAGTCTGGCACTCCGACCTCACCCATCTGCCAAGGTGAATTTTTCCTGCCCCTTAAGTTTCATACTTTATTAACTTCTCTGTGGCCACCCTATCTATCATTAACCTCAGTCTTGTTCTTATGCTCCCAACTAGAAAGGGATAATTCTTGATTTGGAAATATTTTCCCCCTTTCCTGTCTTCCAAACCCATTGCCTTCGCTTCCTTCCTGTGTTCCTGGGTTTCCCGGGCAGTTTTGGGAGGCAGAACCTCTTGGGTCTGTCCTGAATGGCCCTCCCTCAGCCCCAGCTACTTCCAGGAAGACGCTCAGGGCTAACCGTGGTGGGGCATGTCGGGGGTTGGTCCCCAGGTGCTGCCTGTGTTCTCTTGGCCCTGGTGCTAATGGACTCTCTGTTGAGCGTGGTGTTAACAAGTTCCTTGTGGAGACACTCTTGCTCATTTATGCTTTTTATAGTCGCCGGAGAAGATGTTATCGCAGCTTGAGAACAGAAATTAAAATATGTTTCCTTCAGGTGCAAATCCGCTGCACTTACCGCTGGCCTGCTTCTCTGCAGGGGGCTCTGTTAATCTGGGAAGAGTAAAATTCCGAAGGAAATTAATTCCCTCCAGTTGAGATGATTCTCTACTGGTCTTTGGGGGAGGAGTAATTGGATTGGCCAAGTCTTCCTTAGAGAAAAGCCATGTTTGCTCAGAAGGGCCAGGATTTCACCCGTTCTTGGAGGCCTCCTTCTTGACCCTCTCACTCCTCCTGGATTTGTGAGAACTTCCTCCATGACTCTGTGCGTCTCCCTGGGATGACTGAGGCCTCGGGTTACCCACATCCTTTCTCCTACTTTACATTCCCCTAGAGGAATCTGGAAGACTATCCACCCATAGGAGAGGTGGACTTCTCTCCAAGGTCTACTAGCTGTAGGATCCTCACCTTTTTCAGCCTCTGTTTCATCATCTGTAAAATGGCAATCATAATCCTCTTCCTCTCCCAAGGTTGTTATAGAAAAAGTATTTCCTTGAGAACCTTAAAGTACTACACAAATGTGCTCTGTTACTTTAGCTATGTGACCTTGAGCAAGTCCTTTTCTGGGCCTGCGAATGTTCGGCTACCTGTAAAATCCAAAGCAGAAAGACTCAGCAAATATTCCAGTGTCTCTGCCAAGAAAACCCAAATGGGAGTCTTGGATTAAACAACAGCAACATGCAAGGGCCCAGGAAGTCTACTTCCACCCTTGCCCAGTGGGTCTCCTGTGGCCCTGCAGTTGTCCTCCTTCAGTTCCCACGGCCCCGGCCTCTGTACTCTCCATCCACTGTAAAGTCCCCAATTCTCCCAGCGCTTTATTGGCTTTGGCAATGGTGAGAGTTCCATGCTCAGAGAGAGATTCACCACAAAATCAGACCCTGTGGAGCAAAGATATTTGAACCTGCCCACGTAGGCACTTAATCCGGAAGTATCACTTAGTGTACTAGTGGGAGCAGGAGGTTGAGGGAATAAAAACAGGCAGACAGAAGCCGAAGGATGCTTATAAATGGGGTCAGCCTAATGACAGACGCAGAAAGTAACTAGCTCCCTTGAACACCAGCAATCCTGTTCCCTAATGTCGTGCTTTCAAGGTGTTTTGAGCTACTGAGCACTAATTGGGTGATCAGGGTGAGTTATGAAAGCATCATAGAAAAGTTAACACTTCAGCCAAACCCCTTTCACAGTAAGTCTTTTTTGGAAGACTGGGAACATGGCAAGAGGGATTACTATGACCTCCACAGTCTCCTCTCTCTGTCAGATCTGGCGTCATGCACAACTTGTGTCCTTACTTTCATCCGAGGTCATCAAGGCAGTGATATCGAACATAATGCCTAATATACAGTTAGGGTCTAATAAATGCTGCTTGTCTGATTGAATCTATGGCATCCATTAAAAGTAGCCATCTAGTTTTTTCTTGAAGCCCTACAATGAGAGGAGTCTCTGGGAGATCTATTCTTTTCTTCTTCTTTTTTTAATATATATATTTTTTTATTTTTCCAAATACATGTAGAGCACCTTTGCAAAACCTTATGTTCCAAATTTTCCTCCTTCCCTCTCACTTCTTCCCATAGACAGCAAGGAATCCAATATAAGTTAAACATGTGCGATTCTTCTAAAAATATTTCCCTATTCAACTCTTATTATTCTTAGTTTTCCAGTTATATTGCCCTCTCAGTTATACAGGGTCATGGCAACCTGCCATTCTTATAGTTACTTCTTTAAGCAAATGCTTTCTCCCTGCTGCTGTCTTTAGTGGTCCTTGTGTTGTGGAATTGGATTGAATGTGCATGTCCTTATGAAGGATAAAACATCCACCATATGATGATGGACAGAGGACGGAGCATAGGATTTGGATGCAGGAGACGGGTTGAAATTCTGCTTTGGGTACTACAGGAAGCCAGTGAAGATTTCCCAAGCACTTATAATGTGCCAGACACCAGGCTTGGGACTAAGTGTTGGGAAGACAAGCAGAAAGAAATACAGGGGGGGATTCCATGCTAGGGAGTTCCAGGACCCATAAAAGGCAGCTAAAGGGAGAGGAGAGAGGGACCAAGAAAACAGTGGCTGCGGCATGATAGAGGAAGTCACTGTAGCACAGGTGGGGTAGGAGTGAGACCTTCATGGCCTCCCTGCCTTAAGTGGAAGATCTAAGTGGCACCAACTACTCTAGGGATAGGAGACTCGCAGTAGGGTAATTCCAGGGCCGGAGTTAGGTCTTTTTTGTGGTCCTAGTGCTCTCGGATGATCCCGTGCTATTTCTGCGTGGTTCTTCCTTGCTAATGGATCTATGACACGTTCCCATCATGCTCTGGAGCAATCCTTAATTCTTTAGAGTTTGGGGCATTTGACAAGGAGGAACCCCACAGCAAATTAAAATGTGTAAAGGGGAATGGAAAGGGCTGTGGCCTTCCCAGGTGGGGAAGATGCCAGCAGGAGAAGGCCAGAATGGGGACTGAGGTCCATAGGTAAAAATCAGGACTGGGGGGGAGGGTTATCCAGGCAGAGTAAGAGATCACACAAAAAAGAGAACAAGGTCGAGAGAGGTGGACGGTGTTGGGCACCAATGGCCTCCCCCCAAGGCCGAGTGACGTGGGCACCAATGGCCTCCCCCCAAGGCCGAGTGACGTGGGCACCAATGGCCTCCCCCCACGGCCGAGTGACGTGGGCACCATGGCCTCCCCCCAAGGCCGAGTGACGTGGGCACCAATGGCCTCCCCCCAAGGCCGAGCGACGTGGGCACCAATGGCCTCCCCCCAAGGCCGAGCGACGTGGGCACCAATGGCCTCCCCCCAAGGCCGAGCGACGTGGGCACCAATGGCCTCCCCCCAAGGCCGAGCGACGTGGGCACCAATGGCCTCCCCCCAAGGCCGAGCGACGTGGGCACCAATGGCCTCCCCCCAAGGCTGAGTGATGGGGTGGAGGGAATTATCAGAGAGTCTAGAGAAGCTCATGGTCAGCTCAATGGCGCTGTGGACAGAGCGCACAACCTGGAATCAGGAGGGTCTGAGTTCCACTTTCTTGCTGTGTGATACTGGGCAAATCCCGTAACCCTGTTGGTCTCAGTTTTCTCATCTGTAAAATAGGCTGGAGAAGGAAATGGCAAGCCCTTCAGTATATTTGCCAGGAAAACCTCCGGGCACGGAGAGTCAGACATGACTGAAGAACATCTGAGCGACCCCAAAACAAGGTTTGTGCCGATGAGGAGGCTGGGGTCGGTGGTGCGCTTCACTGTCAGAGGGAATGCCCCCCTCACTGCTGCCCCTGAAACGTGGGAACTCTGAAACGCTTGTAACCTAGAGGGGACCCGGGGAAAGGCCTTTGAAGCGACCCATGTGGTGCCCCCGGTACGGTGGCCTGGAAGCTCTTCCTGCTGACACCAGTCAGACCCTGTTTAGAACAGGGAGGGCCCCGGAGATCCAGGGAGGAAGCTAAGGTCCAGAGGACGATGGGCCTGCCCCTGGCACCAGGTGTGATGGGCAGAATTCGAATGGGAAGCCGGCCTGGATCTGGAACAAAGCCCGCAGCCCCCCCATTCCCGGGGCCTGCAGGGAGTCCTTGGTCGTTCCAGGCCCCCGAGGGCCCCTGTGCCAGAGGGAGCTGCCTTTACACAGGACAGATGCATGGGGGGGGGCACACAGGGTGGGGTCCCGGACTCGTGGTACCCCCGGGCTAGACCCCGTGCCACAAAGGCGGGCAGAAAGGCCGCTCTCCCAGCCTGAGGCTGAGGGGGCCAATGATCCTGAGTGCGCAGCCTGAGGGCGGGTCCTTCTGCACCCCCCACCCCCCAGCAGGGACCGTCCTGATTTTCTTTGGCTGCCGCCCCAGCCCCCTGTGCGCCGCCCCCCCCCCCCTCCCTGGCCTTCTGTGTTTTCTTTTTCATTTCACCACAGGCTGACTCATGTCCCCCTCCCCAAACCCTGCCTTCCTCTGTTCCTTCTGTGAGATGTGCCTGGGGACAGAACACAACAGACACCCCGCGCTGGGGGGGAGGCTCTGGAGGGCGCGCCCAGCCTCGGAAGCTCCCGGGACCCCCTCCCCGCTCCCGCTCCCCAGTACCACCGGGCTCTCCAAGGCCAGAATTGCCCCAATTCCTCTTGGAGCGGCCAACCTCGCTTCGCGTCCCCAGGAGCCCTCCCAGAACGAAGCTGGTCAGTTTCCTTCCTCTGGCCGCTACAAAGTATCTGGAGAAGCCGCAGGACCCGCCCCTCTCCCCCCCCCCCCCACTAACCAAGGGGTCCCCTGCTGGTCGCCGGATGACCTTTAAGGATCTTGGGGGTGACTGCAGCGGGTCCCTGGCAGGGGCTGGGGGGACACTAGGGCAGCCCGGCTACTCGTGACCCGTGGTGGGGGGGAGGGAGGAACTGGGTTCCAGAAGCCTGTTTCCTCAAGTGTAAAAAAGGGATTGGGTCGGAGGACATCCCGGGTCACGGACCCCGTGAAGTCACTTCCGTGGCCCAGCCTTGACTGGTGCATCTGTACAGTGGGCGGGCGCCTGTCCAGGCAGCGCCGGTCTCCCTCCTGCCTCCCTCGATTCCTCCTCAGGAAAGCTCTTTCCGGGCTCTCGAACCCGGGGTTCGGAACCCAACAGAGAAGGGTATTTAGTCTTAGGGACTACTCTCCCACGGCTCCTCTGCGCCTGCGCCAGAATAATCAGAATCCGGAGGGGAGGGGCAGGGTGGAAGGGGTTGGGGCGGTGCCTCCTTTGACTTCCCTTTCTCCCTTTGACCTCTCAGTCTGCAGTCCTTATATCCCTTCCAGGGTCGAACGAGGCAAACTCCTCCCCTTTTGCCTCTAGGTGGCCCAATCACAGCCTCATCTGGAGCCTGAAGGAGGGACGGAGGGGAGGGGCGTGGCCTCTCCCGACCTCTTGATCTACCTTCTTTTCCTTCCTCTAGTTCCACCTCCGAGACCCAATCAGGGCCTTTCCTGGAGCTGGAGGGCCGTGCGGGTCTTGAAGGCGGAAGAGGCGGAGTCTTGTCTGTCTTTACCTCTAGGTTATCCAATGTCAGCGTCGGCTGGGCCGGGGGGCGTGGTCTCTGGGGTTGTCTGCTTCAGCGCTCTCGCGCTTCTGGCGCCTGCCTTCCCGCTTGCGCAGTCGTAGCTCGGCGCTCGGCGCTCGTCGCGGCCTCCTGGTCGGAGGCGGAGCCGCGGACTACGCTCTATTGCTCCTGCCTGACGGCGGCGGTGTAGGGGCGCGCGGGCGGTGGGCAGCATGGCGTCCGGGGCGGCGGCGGCGGGAGCCGAGGTGGCGGCGGGGGTCGGAGCGGGGCCCGGGCCGGGGCCCGAAGCCGGGACCCAGCCCGGCGCTTTGCTGGAGGTCACGTCCCGCGAGCAGTTCGATGAGCTGCTGCGTCTCCGGGCCAGGTACGGCCGGCCGGGGCCCCATTCCACAGAGGGGGAAACTGAGGCCCCGAGGAGGGGGCGGGGGCTCCGAGAGCCCGAAAACCGGGGCAGGGCACCCGAGGCCCGGCCTTTGGAATGCGCCCCCAGCGTGCGGTCCTCCAGGCCCGGCCGAAGCGTGGCCTGACGGGGAGCTCACTACTTCCTGAGGCCGGCCCCTCCCCCTTCGGGCCTCGGTGCCCGCGGGGTGTTAAAGGTAGGACCCCGGGCGGGCCGGTCCGAGGCCTGACCGGAGGCTGCGCGGACGGGCAGCTCACTACCTACGCCGGCGGCTCAGGCCCCGGGCCCGCAGCGCCCTGCTTTCTTTGCTCGGCCCCTGTGGGGTGAAGCGGCTCATCGAGGCCGGTGGGCCGGGGCAGGTCGAACTTGGGGGGCGCGGAGTTATTCTCCGAAGAAGTTGGGGTGGGGCGTCCGTCCCCTCGTTTTACAGATGAGGAAACTGAGGCTGGAGCCCCCGTGTGGGGAGCCGGGGCCTGGGGCATAGCCCTTCCCCCCGCAGCCCCGCAGTGTCCGGCTCTGGATGGGCGAGGGCCGAGACCCCTTCGTTTTTGTCCCGGGGCTCCCCCCCCCCAGGTTCTGCTCTCACCTTCCCCGCGTGTCCGCGGAACTTCCAGAGACTCCCTGGGCCCAGTGCCCGGCCTGTGGGCATAGGCGGCACCCGCTCCCGGGCAGCCCTGAGCTAACGGGGGAGGCGCCCCAGGTCCCGGCGGAGGGGAGAAGCCGGCTGGCTAAGGAGCCCGGGGGCGCCCCCGTCACCCCGAAGGCCAGGAGCTCGGCCAGCGCCCCCAGAGGCCCTCCAGGGGCGCCCGGTGCTCTGCTCCCCAGGGGCCCTTCAGCCTCGGGAGCCACCGGGCCTGGGACTGGCTCCCGCCGCCTGAGCAGTCTCCCCCTGCTTCTCCCCTCCCTTTCCGATCCGGCTTTTCGGGGGTTTCCAGCCGGGGACCCTTGGGAGAGGTGGAGGCCGAGAGCCGCTTGCGTCCCCCGCGGTGTCTCTGCTTTGGGGACCAAGTGTCCAGCTCCCAGCGTTTGGATGGAATCCGTTCTCTATTATATTACCGACTTCCTTCCAAATTATATTACCGGCTTTAAACAGCCAGCGATGGCGGAGAACTTGCAGGGCTTTGGAAGCCCCTGGTCCATCCCCTCTTTTTAAGCTGAGGAGCCTGAGGCCGGTGAGCCGGCGGTGGAGCCCCCACTCCCCGCTCAGAGGGGAGCATCCTTCACCCCTTTGGGAGCCCCCTTCCGGGGGGGATATGGGAGGCTGCGCTTGCTCTTTAAGCGCTGGATTCGGGGCTTCTTTTGGAAAGTTTCTCGATTGTGGCGAATGTGCGTCTTGGGGTTTCCACTGGCTCACCCGCCTGGGGGGGTCCTCGCCCAGCACTGGCCTCCAGGCTCCCTGGGGACTCTGACCTTCAGGGGGCCTCTGGTCACTTCTGGGTGGCGGGCTTGGCCACCCGGGGACGGAGCCTCCCAGGACTCACCGGCCCTCTTTCTCTGCTTCTCTGGCTACTTACCAGGATTCCAGAGCCTTCTTTGACCCCTTTTCCCCTAGGGCCCTGGAGGCCCAGGCAGCCTCTGTTCTGGGGGCAGGAGAACAGGGTGGGGCCCCGGTGCCCCAGGGTCTGGAGGATCCTCCTGAGTCTCCTCCCTCTGGACCGAAGATCTCCTAGACTGGGAGACTTTCTGGCCTTGGGTTGGTCTGTTTGCCCCAGGCCCCTGCCCCAGGCCAGGCTCTTCTTGGCTTGTCCTTAACCTTCTTAAAGTTCCCTCCTCATTAAATGGCTTCCCATCACTTACCTCCAGCATCAAATAGAGACTCTGAGGCCTGGGTCACCTGACTCCCTGCTCCCATCCGGGCGCCCCCCCCCCCCTTACCCTCTCTATTCCTTTGCCTTGCAGTGACTTTGGCCTTTTGGAGCCAGAGACTTGATCTCTTGTCTGGCCGCCTCCCGCCCTGGAATCCTCTCCCCCCTTCCTGGCCTCCCTGGCTCCCTTCAAATAGGTGCCAGACCCACCTTCCCCAAGAAGCCTGAAACACCTTCCGGCCCCGGGGCTCCTCCAACATTTTCTGGGACTTCTGCACTTCAGCACAGAATTGTTTGTTCTCTTCCTCCCCCTTCCCCCCAACCCTGCCACCCTCCCCCCCCCCAGTTGTACTGGAACTCGCTTTTGTCTTTATGTTCCCGGGTCAGCGTGGGCTTAATAACTGCTCGGGGAGTGACACGGCTGCATTTGGAGAAGTATAGCTTTAAAAACCATTTTAATGCCTGTTTTAAAAATCTCCATTTTGGTTTCCAGGTCCCTGGTTGTCATCCACTTCTGGGCCCCATGGGCTCCCCAGTGCACACAGATGAATGACGTCATGGCGGAATTGGCCAAGGAGAACCCCCAAGTGGCATTTGTGAAGGTGGGGCGCCTTTGGGAGAGTTCCAACTCTGAATTCGTTTTTCCTCAAGCATTTGGCTTTATAAAAAAAATGTAACTGTTCGTGTGTTGCTAGCTTCGAAGCACTTAGAGACCCCACTCCCCATTTTGAGGCCCAGCCCAAGTAGAGAGCCGGCAACACTTGGTTCTGGGATTCAGTGGGGAGAAATGCAAAAGCATTCCAAGACGTTCCAAATAGAGCGGGAGGGATTAGACGCTTTTAGCTATTTTCATGTATAGAGTTCATGTGCACCCCCCCCCTGTACTCCCACCCTCTACCCCCCTCACAACTCCTCACATACTAACCCACCCCTCCCTTTTCCCCCTCCAGTATCAAAGGCCTTCATAGCCTTTCCCCCTTTCCCTTTTTAGGCTTCTTAGACTTTACTCCCCAACTGCCTGCAATGCTCTCTCTCTCTTCTCTGACCACTGCGCTCTGTGGCTTCCTTGAAATCCCAGCTAAAATCCTACCTTCTGCCGGAAGCCTTCCTTAACCCTTCTTAATTGCGGTGCTTTCCCGCCACTAATTCTCTCTCATTCAGCCAATGCAGACCTTGCTTTATTTGCCTATTGTCTCCCCTATTCGATTGTGAACTCCTTGGGGACAGGACTGTTTTTGCCACTTTTTGTAAACCCAGTGTTTAGCACAGTCTGGCACAAAGTTAATGTTTGTATTCACACACACACACATTCACACACACTCACACACAACCACACACTCACACACATTCACACATAACCACACACTCACACTCACACACACTCACACATACACACTCTCACATTTGCACACACACACTCTTTCAAACACACACACTCATTCACACTCACACACACTCACACTCACACATTCACACACACTCACACTCACACACAACCACACATTCACACACACACACACACTCATTCACACACACACTCACACACACGCATACATACACTCACCTATCTGATTTCCATTTTGTGCATGCAAACAGGCAATATATGGATTATATACAACATGCGTGTGTACATATATATGCATCGCTTTTTCTGAAGAACAAACTGAGCTCTGCAGCTGATACAAATCTACACTTGACGCCACAGTTTTAGAGCTGTGAGCTTTGAAAAATTACGACAGGAATATGGAAAACAGGAATGAAAGATAACGGGACTTGCAGTGCCTGATATAATACTAGAAGGTGCAACATTATAACTGCTTGTTTAGCTCGTGCTAAAAGATCATGATTACAAGTGAGATTAATGATTAATTGTTTCAATCCTGGGATTAATCAAGATAAAGGTAATTGTTCTAAGTCAGTTTTGATGGGAATCGTGTTACTGGTTTAAGTAACTGGCTGCTTGCCCCATGATTTATTTAGAGTGAAGACAGAATTACCTGCTCAGTGGTTGCTCACCCTGGCTGTAAGGTTTGAAGTTGGTGAGGTGCTTTCGGGCTTTGGGAAGGCTTTCTTTTCATTTCTGTCACCTGAGCTCCTGATAAGAGAACCTGGCAGCAGTTGGGGCCTGGCTTGGGCTGCCGGGACTTGAGTGAAGACACCTAGAGTGGATTGGGAAATCCTTTCGTGATTCACTACTTTCCCAAAATTCTCCATTTGCCTTAATCCCTTGGTTTTTGGGGGGGAGTTCTCAAGGACAAATTATAGCCTTCGTGGAATTAGGTAGCTCATTGAATGTGCTGAGCTTGTATTTGATCTTGTATTTGAGCTTGTATTGGATGTTGTATTGTGTTGGATGTTCTGGGACAGTGAAATGAAAGGTAGTGTATTGGAGGGAGAACTTGCATTTCCCAGACTGAGGGGCTGTGTAAGCAAAATTAAACATTTTAGCTACTGCAGGCCATTTGAAAACAATTCTCTCTTTTTGAGATTTTTTTGGGATTCTGAGGGCATCTAGCTTATAACATGCAGGAGTCAAGCTTAGTGTGATCTTTTGGGAAGGGCAGTGATAGCTTCATTTGCTGTACTACAGTGTCACACATTCGTAAATAACGCATTAGAATCCTCCGGGACTCTCGTCCAGCCTTCTCTTCTTACATAAGAAGGCTGAGGCCCGCACATGCTGAGTGATTTGTCGAACGTCACTTAGTAACAGAGCCAGGTTTGAGCCTGTCTTTGGATTAGGCGCTCCTATTTTTTATTTTTATTCTAAAAGTTTTTTGGTGGACTTGAAGCAAGTTCATTTTGTAATAAATGATAAAGGAGTATTTTATTTTATTTTTATCTATCTATCTATTTATTTATTTTTGCTGAGGCAATTGGGGTTAAGTGACTTGCCCAGGGTCACACAGCTAGGAAGTGTTAGTTTCTGAGACCAGATTTGAACTCAGGTCCTCCTGACTTCCGGCCTGGTACTCTATCCCCTGTGCCACCTAGCTGCCCCAAAAGTAGTATTTTAAATAACTAGCAATATATTTTGCTTTATGTGGATTGATTTTTTTTTTCAATTTTTTCAATTTATTTATGTTTATCCTGTGAAATATTTGTTAATTACATGTAAAATTTATTTTTTACATTTATTTTATTATTATATTATATGTAATCAAATCCAATATAATATATATTATAATATGTAATATATTATACAATTTATTACATGTAAAAATAAATTTGGAACTCTAAATTTTAATAATGAATAAACATTCATTGTTAAAATTTAGAGTTCCAAATTCCCTCTGTTTCTCCTGATTCTTCTCTCTCCTTGAGAAGAAGAGGAATTTGATATCAGTTACGTGAGTTAGCTCATCCAAAACATATTTCCATATAATATAGAAATTAGCCATGCTGCACTCAGTCCAGAGGATGGCATTTTTCATTGCGGATCCTTTAGAATTGTCTTAGATGATTGTGTTGCTGAGGAGAGCTAAGTTTTTCACAGTTGATCATCGTTACAAGCTTGCTGTTATGTGTACAGCATTCTTCTGGTTTTCCTGAAATCCCGCTTATCATTTCTTATAGCAATTTACACATAGATTGCTAAATATAGACATATTTCTTACAGCAATGTACATATAAATTGTGAGGGACTCTAAAGTTTCCTCACAATCATAGACCACAACTTGTTCATCTATTCCCCAGTTGATAGATACCTCATATGTTAGATTTTGAAAAGATAAATCTTATTTTAATTAGACCATATCCTCTGTTCATTTTGGAGGATTAATGGGAAATGACATGATAGCACCTTTCATTCAGATGCTTACAATATACCTCAGAAGAGTCATTGAGGGGCAGCAAGGTGGCACTGTGGATAGAGCACTAACTCTGAAGTCAGGAGAATGTGAGTTCAAATCTGACCTAGCTGTGTGACTCTGGGTAAGTCACTTAACCCCAATTGCCTCAAGCAAAAAAAAGAAAGAAGGAAAGAAGGGTCATTGAGCTGGAAAGGACCTTAGAGACTATCTAGTCCGTCCCTTTCATTTTATTTCTTTTTGCTTTGACTGCAGTTGCATTTATTCCTGCTTGTAATGCTCTGGCCTAATGCTACAGAAAAGCAAGATGCTAAAATGAGGTGATAAACAAGCCACTTTGCATTCCCTTCGGGATGTGGTAACTGAGGTCCAGGGAAGATAGTGAGTCTTGCTAAAGCTTATTTGGGTGTTCATGGCTTTTTCTACTGACTTCACCATAGCACCTTTCTCAGACACATCTATTACCAAATACTCTGAAATACTTTATTTTTTATTACTAAAGCACTTTTAAATTCTTAAAATATTTGAATGATTTTGGCCTATATTTCGTATTCTTAGTAAAAAACAAATCAAACCTTCATTTCAAGTTTAAATAAATGACTCCTTCCTATGCTGACACAAAAGGCTTGACATTTTCTTCAGTCCTTGTGAATGGCAACATTGCAGAGTAGAATGGACCATAATCTACTCTGCTCCACAGTGGGGTGAGCTTGGGTAAAACTCCAAAGTGAGTTTTCTCATTCAGTATTATAGATAATTTTGCTGGATATGGCATTTTTGGCTGCAGGTCAAAAGTCTGTACGGCATGATTCCAGGACTCGTGATCTTTTATTGTGGCTGCTGATAAGCCTGGCACAATTCTAATCGTAGCCCCAGCATATTTAAATTGTTTTTGTCTTGTTTCTTGCAAATTTTTTTTTGAAATTTGGGAATAATTTTCCTATGTTCTAGGTGAGGTGGTGATCAATGAATTTTTTTCTATTTCTACTTTCTCCTCATGTTCTATCACTCCAGGACAATTTTCTGGGATTATTTTTTGCTCTTTTGGGTCTAGGTTCTTTTTTTTTTTTTTTTTTTTTTTTTTTGGTCACAACTTTCAGGCAGTCCAATTCTTATATTTTCTCTTCACAATCTGTTCTTCACATCTGTCATTTTTCTTATGAGATGTTTTACACTCTGTTGTATTTTTTCATTCTTTGTAATGTTTTGTTATTTGTTTGGAAGCCCAAACCAAGAGCTCCACCCTCTAGCACGTCCTGAGTTTTCTCATTTGTAAAATATCAATCATCTTTCCCCTAACTCCTCATAAGGATGGCTGCAAAAATCAATAGAGAAAACATAAGTAAAATGATTTGGCACCTGTGAAACTCAGTGGAGGGAAAGGGTCACTCTTGTTGCTCTGACATTAGAATGGATCTTCCTGCCTTAAGAGCAGAAGAGGATCCCAACCTGGATCAGAAGGGTGGAAGAATGTGTTACGGCAAGAGAATGGCCATCAGAAGGTTAGTTGCAAGGCCCTTCCTATAGATGGTCATGGTTCTGACTGCTCTGAAGATGATACATCATCCTATGTCCCGGGTCATGAATGTCATTGGGAAAAGGGGCATCTGTTAGAGCCATTGTAGTTAAAGAAAGGCCTTGAAGTTGGATACTTTAGGCAGCCACGTGCCAGCTGAATCGTCAGGGTTGGTTCCAGGTGTGTGCCTGCGATGTGATGTCCAGGGGTGGATAGGAAGGCCAGGCACAGCTTTCTTTCCAGGATGTGGAGCGTCTCTGCCTGTGGCTTGTTGGTCTGCTGATAACCGAAATTGGGCATTTCAAAAGAGAGAAGATGGAATCCCAAGAGCCAAATCAGCACTTAAAATATTGATTTGCTGTTCGCCAGGGCACACAGCTTTCACAAGGCTGAGCTAGAGGAATCTTTGGACAGTTAACAGAGAGCCATAGAACTGGCAAGATGGGGTTCATGGCTCTGACTTGGGAGCAGCTCTGGAAGGCTTGAGGTTGCACAGCACAGGCTGATGGGTCTTGGCAGCAGGTGAATTCTCTTTATAGTAAAATCCCTCTTCTGGATACAAAAAGCATGATTTGGACTGGGGCCCGGACATGGAGTCAAGGAGGAAAGCCCACCAGTATCTGAAGTCAGTAGCTTCATTTTGCACATTTGCTCAGCAGAGTTCTGAACTGGAAGGGAAGGAGATGGACAATTAATGACCCGAGACCACCAGGTTGAATGTAGCCAAAAGGGGCGCATGGTGGGCCTGCTTGTGTTCTGCCCATCAGCTCAGAAGTGACCTGGTATGTGATGACCTAGAGACCCTTTGTTTTCATGGCTTTCTCAGTCTTCATGGGGATGTCACTCAAAACAGGAGTGTCGGGGCGACTGAGGCGCAGATGGGGATTTGTGGTTGTGCATGTGCTCGCTTCCTTGCCCGTTTGGGAGACGTGAGCAGATTTTTTGGTGAGGGTGTGGGGACCAGGTCGGTGGAGGAGAAATTGTAAAGGGCCATTGCAGTAGTTCTGGTTGCACAGGAGAGATTCATGCCAGGTTTAGTTTTAGGATCTGGTTTCATGGACACTATGGTTTTTTTTTAGTACTTTTTTTTTTAGTTCCCCCAGGGATAGAGAGGGAGAGAAATCTCTTTCCTCTTCCCTTTTTCTTTTCCTCTCTCTCCTCCAGTTTGGGTTCCCCATAGTAAGAAGCTGGTTGTTTTTAGGAGAGAAAATGATCCTCCCAGATTTGACTTGTTCAAAAAAGTCCTCCTGAGGTTTTAGCCCCCACAGGTCTTAGTGATTCTTGACTTTGACCTCAGTTTTGATCGTGGTAGCAGGAAGACTCTTGGAGGGACAGGAATTGGCATTTTGTTTTTAGTTGTCTTAGTCATCTTATGATAGCACAGACTGTTCAAGGGATATAGAGGAAGGTCCTTTTGGCTCCCCATAGGCATAGGACCATCGTAATGTTGGCTTTAGATATAGTCTTTTTTTTTTTTTTTTTTTCTGAGGCAATTGGGGTTAAGTGACTTGCACAGGGTCACACAGTTAGCTGAGGCTAGATTTGAACTCAGGTCCTCCTGACTTCAAGGCCTGTGCTCTATCCACTACACCATCTAGCTGCCCCTAGATACAGTCTTAAATGATTATTTTTCATCTAAGTAATTTATAGTCTTTTTTTAGTAACAGCTTTTGATTTTCAAAATGCATATAAAGGTAGTGTTCAACATGCACTCTTGCAAAAACCTCCTGTTCCAAATTTTCTTCCTCCCTTCCCCCCCCCCATTCCCCTCCCCTTGATAGCAAGGAATCCAGTACAGGTTAAACATGTGTACTTCTTCTAAACATTTCCATATTTATCATGCTGCACAAGAAAAAGCAGATCAAAAAGAAAAAATAAGAAAAAAAAAAGCAACAAAAAAGGTGAGAATACTATGAGTGGATCCACATTCAGTCCTGATAGCTCTCTCCCTGGGTGCACAAGTCTATTGAAATTGGCTTGAATCACCTTGTTGTTCAAAGGAGCCATGTCCATCAGAATTGATCATCACATAATCTTGTTATTGCGCACGATGTTCTCTTGGTTCTTTTCCTTCACTTAGCATTCGTTCATGTAAGTCTCTCCAAACCTTTCTGAAATCATCCTGTCGATCATTTCTTATAGAAAATAATCTTTTGTTTTTTTAAGTGATTTATAATATTACAAGTTTCAGGGAAAATGTTTTGTATGGAATAGCTCTGTGTGGTGCTCATTCTGGCTGTCAGTGTCTGTATTAAAATAGAAAAGGAGTGAAGGGTATGTTGGGAAAGTGGATTGGAGCCTGTCCTGTTACTGCATCAAGGTGGCAAGAAAATGGCTTGCCATGACCAGGCGTAAAACGACTACATGTTGGCCCCAGTTAAGAGAGCTGCTGTCTCACATTCAAAGCTGAAAGCCAATAAATCACAGCTAGCACTATTTTAGGGGTGATGCTGGGACTGCCACAGGCTTTTTGTCCCTTGATTTCAGAGAGACACGGTCAGGGAGAGAGTCGGATGTATCTGCAAATACACCGCCGGATGAATGGAACCTCTCGCGTTGCGCTCGGTTCTCATAGCCGTCCCTGGCTCATGGGTAGCACAACTACAGACACTCCGAGAGATCCAGGATGATGTTTTACCTCCTGGTTCTACTTGTAGTACACATAATGAGAGGTAGAGAAAAGTGCCTCCGGACTCCGGCACACCTGACTCCGCGTTCAGTACAACAAACATTGAGAGGTGCCTTGTAGGTGCCCTGTGCTGTGCCAGGTGCCAGAGGGTTCAAGATCAAAGTAAAGTGGCTCCTGACCCCAGTCATTCTGTACTGTTGTGCTGTAAGGAACGGTGAGCCGTAGGATAGGAACAAGCACTTTCCAGATGGAGAAATGAAAGCTATCTATAGTCATGAAAAAGTGGCTTCAGATCTTTCTCTTCGGAGGGCTCTTTTGATGACGGGAAGGGCCAGGCTCAAGAGGGGAGAGATGAAGGCAGGATGCCACTGTACAGGCTGGTGGATGAGCTCTGCCGAGAAGCAGCCGCCTGCCCTCTGTGTCTGCGGGCCTGTGCCCAAGGGCAGGGAAGCAAGGACAGACTTTGTGGCTCTTCGAAAGCAGCACCTGCTTGGTCACTGAGTCCTCCTGAGCTTTTTCTCCACTCTTCAAGGCAGCCTGCTCCCCTTGCACGCATCGTAAGGCCTTTCCCTGTGACTTGTGCCCCAGTGCTGTGCTCTGGCTCCAGCCAGCACGAGGCTAATCTTCCTTGTGGCATAAAACCTCAATCTGGTCCTTATAGACAGTCTTTCTGTTCCCCAAGAGGTGATGCAGAGGCAGCTTTAGCAGGGCTCGGTCCTTGCTGGGATGCCCACTGGGTGTTTGCTGGGGGACTAAGGGCCTCCCTGGGGAAAAGGGAGCTATGAAGGTGGGGTCACATGGAGGGGAGATGCTGCAGGGACTTTTGGACTTGTTGAGAGCTGCCAGCATGTAGTTCAAGTTGTCTAGCAGCACATGAGCCAAACGGCCCTAGAGCTCCTGAAGGAGCTCGGGACTGGGCCACCGGATTTTCCAGTTTGAGGAGCTTGTGCTTCTAGCCCGGGAGAAGTGGGGAGAGGGCCCTAGGACTGCACCCGGGAGGGGAACCTTCTCAGGCAGAAGCATGTAAAGCAGAGCTCTTGGGGGGAGAGGGACTGCTCCAGGATTGTCAGAGGCCATTCTGGCTGACCTTTTAAAAAATCTAATTTCAAAAATTTCCAGTTGGCTCCATCAACTGGAAGTGGCCGGTTTGCTTTCACTTCCTTGTCAAATCTTGAACTGATTAAGGGAGTAAGGGAGCAGAAGTGTTGTTCTCTAAGCGTCATTTCTGTTCTCCGTGCCGGGTATGTTTGGGCGCAGTTTCCCTAGAGTTTTACTGGATGTCCAACTGGGTTTTTCTGCTGAGATGGTAAAGAAGATGGAGAGATGGGCTGGATGTCAGCGCCCTCGGGTCAGGGGCAGAGCTGTTTGGTTTGGCCTTGGCTCCAGGAACTGAGAATGCCAGAGGTGGAGCAGAAGGCAGCCCGCGAGGGGAATGGCTATGAGGTCAAGTCAGGAAGGGGGAGGCAACATGGTGGAGATCAAGAGGGAAGCTTGACTCTTGGCTTTAAGAAATCCTCTTCCTGAGTCAGGCTGGAAGGTCACCTGGCCTCTGCAGCCCCTCCCTGCACGGTGGGATGTTCCGGCCTCCACATGTGAACAGGGCTTAGGCAGCCCATAGGAGGCCTGGGAGGAACTGGCCTTGTTGGGGCTGCCCCAGAGCAGATGGGCGGTCAGCAGGCAGTTATTAGCACAGTTACTGTATGTGCAAAGGACTGAAGGTACAGGGAAAGGGAGACAAAGGGCTCTGCTCACAGGAGGCACTTTTCTTGTTTGGTTCCCTTCTGGTTAACTGAACCAGGAACCGTAGGAGGAAGTTGCAGAGGGGTCAATGGAGACTGGCTGTCAGGAGAGACCATTTAATACTGAGAAGTGGCCTGCACTGGCCCAGAAGGCGACTGAGCGTGAGGGGGGGGAGGGCAGAAGGGATCCTGGTTGTGAGTTGAGCCGGCCCAGACGCCCTGAGCTCCCGTCATCTCTGGGATCCTTTGAAAGAGGAGAATGCAGGATCTAGCCACAAGCCTGAGCACTGAGCGGTGGAGAGATGGCAGGAAGACCAGAGGACCAAGCACTGTTCAGAGGAACAATTTCAGTAGAATTGACGGAGCAGAAACCTGAGCCATTTTATTCATGTTTGACTCTTCCCTCATTTGGGGTTTTCTTGGCAAAGAGAATAGAGAGGGGTTCCCGGGAGCTAGTGGCTGCTGGGGCCCTCCCTCTGACCAGCAGAACAGAGCCCTTCACGTGAGAGGATGATAACCATCCAAGGAGACGGAGAGGCAGGTGCAGTCTCCGACCTCGCTCCCCTTCCCTCCTGCTTCCCCCTTCTTTCTTTCCTAATTCACAAGCAACATCTACGTCAATAAAGGCTGTGCTGCATTTCCTTCAAGTGTGTTATGATTCACAGCTATGGGGGCTTTTGCACTTAGGGCAAACCCTGGCTGTTAAGGACCATGCCTATCTTTTTCCCCCGCTCATTTTACAGATGAGGAAATTAAAAAGATAGGGTCACGTGTGTCTGAGGTCAGATTTGAACTTGGTCCTCCTGCTCTATCCACTGTCCCCAGAAACTTGAGAGCAGGGACCTAGAAAGGAGTGGGCAATGAGGACGTACAGTCAGTGACTAGACCCCACTCTTTCTTGGTGGTAGGCCGTAACCTGGGGCCGGGCGTGGGACGAGGGTGGTGAGTGATTACGAGCTGGGGTGCGGTATTTGAATGCTGGCAGAACCTAGACATTGTCCTAGCATGTCCTTTCCCCAGCTCTGTGAGGTGGTGATTCTTTTATCTCCATTTTAGTTGAAGTAGTTTTGCTGTGTTTGAAAGGAAATCTGAACCTACCGTTTGTCCAGTTCCAAGTCTGGTAGAGCAGATGTGGCTTGTTATGGCCGTGTCAAGGTGGGTTTTTGTTTTTTAATGGGAAGTGGATTTGTGTGTGTTTGGAGGCCTCGGAGCAGGAAGGAGACGGGAGACATAGTAATGGGGGAGTGATGCTTGGTGGGGCATCAGAGGAGGTAGGCCAGGTAGAAGGAGCCTGGTGAGGTGGAAGGCTACCAGGGTAGAGGAGGGGAGAAGCGATGAGAAACGGAGGAGCGGCCCCAGAGATGCCCTTGATCTTCCCATTGCATAGGAGGTGAGAGAGGATGAGGCAGGAGTGTCAGTATTCTGAAGAAAACCGTCCCCTCAGTTCCCTTTGTGGCTTGTAGTTTGAGATAGAAATCTTGACTTTTTCCAAAAATCTTCTCTTTGGGAGGTACCGCTGGCCTTTTTCTTGATGGATGTCTGTCACTAGGAGACACTTGTCAGACACAGGTGTCCCAGGCTCCGTCTTAGGGTGGGGTTCTGGGAAACCCCTCTTGGATAGGTCCTCTTGGAGAAAGCAGAAGGTCGTAAAGAAGAGACTTAAAAACTTATCACATTTCATATAGAAATAAGCCACCATCATGTCGCATTCTAGCTTTATAGTAGGCTATTTGATGTCTACTTTTGTTTTTATTTAGTTTCTAGCTTTAGGTTTTCCCATATAATTATTGTTCGCCTACCACAATGGAATTTTATTTTATTTTTTTAAACAATTACAGTAAGAAAGCAATTGTGATAAGTAACCTAAAGCTTTCTTGGAATTAATTATTTTTTGAAGGGTTTTCATTATTGAAACCTTGTTAAATAAGGAAATGTTTTGGCAAAAGAGATTGTAAACAAATATTTACTCAGTACAGTTCAGGTTTAATTCAATGAAAAATTAAAAAATTTTTTACTATTTTTGAACTAGGCAAAAGTATTTGTAATTATTGATTAGTAGATATCCTTGGTGTTTTAATGAATTTTGGTAACCTGGGCATTGAAAGCGATGCTTTCAACATCATTGATTTTATTTTTAAATGTTTCTTTTTGGACACATTTGCCGCATTCTAAGGGGATGCAGAGGAGCTTCTTGCTGCAGAATGTTACCTTCTTAAGGTGAAGTGAATTGGGGGCATTTCCTCATTGCTCTTCTTTTTCTTTTATATTTTTAAATGGGAGGCAGATTGTTTTTTTGACTATGTGACTATTTTAAAAACTTTATTTTAGCTTCCATTATTTATGATATAGAAACAATACAAAGGAAAATGTATAAGAAAAATGAAAATAAAAAAAGGTCTAATTTTTAGAAAGTTAGAAATGAAATCTCCATGATACTGCAATGATTTCCAAATAAAGGTACTCTCTTAAAGGGGGGGATCATTTCAACAATAGAAAATTAGTGGATTGTCATTTGTGCGAAAGCCTTGATTCTTTATATTTTATTCGTGTCGAAGGGATCACTCTTCATTATTTAACCTAGCAAGCTTTCCAAGGAAACGGTGGAACAAAGAGGGTACAGAAATTAGATTACATTGGAAACTCAGCAAGTCAATCAAGATACAATGTTTAAAGCTCTTTGAAAGAGTCTCCGAGTCAGTCTTTGTGGCCCCCCAGTGGGTTTCTAGGCCGTGGAGGCATAAAGTTAGGCACTGGTGTAACCGTAGGGCAGTCTCTCCCTGTTGCCTTTAGTGCCCGAGTGGAATTTGCGTGAATCACTTTGTCATGAATGCATGAGAATATGTTTGACTTGGTCTGTTCGTCCTGCCATAAAAAGCACTTGGAAGCTAATCAGTTTATTGGTACCTGTTCTGAAAGATGAATCTTTATTTGGATGTGACCTTCCTCATGTCTGGAAATTATAGATTCATTGCTAAGGGACCTTAGGAGAATGAGACTGAGAGAAAACTGAGTCGGAGGGGGAAGGCGCCTGCCCAGGGGCCTGTCTCTCCTGCCACATTTGAATTCAGGCTCTCCTGACCCCATCCCCAGCTTCATCCATCCACCACACCATTTGGATGTCTCAGTGTGCTGAGAGTGATTTTTAAATTCTGAATTTAGAGAAAACCAAAGAGAGGGACACAAAGAGATTAGAGGGGAAAGGCAAAACTGTTTAGTAAAAAAGCTTGGAATAAATAACAGCCAGTTGCTTTCAAAGATTTTCACCTCGCATCTTCTTTCTTTTAAGCTTCCTTGTCTCTCTGCATTTTAAAAAACGCTTCTTCACTCACTCTTGTCTTCTCCATCCTGTTGCTAGCACCCTTTACCTCGAGGCCTCTCAGTAAAAAGAGAAGACCACAGTCCTTGTAGCAAATGGACATTGTCAAGCAAAACAGATCAAGTCTTTGCCAGGTCCAAAAATGTCTTTCCTTCTGTATGTGGAGCCAAAGTGGACCATCAGGCTCATGGTTGAAACTTGCATGGACCATGCTGCTTTAAGTATTTCAAAGTTGATTGTTAGTCTTGATGTTAGCACTGTCTCTTTTTTTTCCCTGACTTTGCTTGCTTCAGTTTGCATTAGGTCATACAAGTCCAAATTTCTTTTCCATCATCCCATTCTTATTTTGTGGTTTAATCATATTCTGTTGTATGTATGTTCTATAAGTTCATTATCTTATTCACTGTCTGCTTGAGGACCTTCTTGGTTTCTGTTTCTCTGTTTAGGAAAAACCAAAACCAAACTGCTATAATTTTTTTTTTTGGGGGGGGGAGCCGTTGTATGGTTCTGTTGGTGTGTACACCAGTAATGGTATTGCTAGGTCAAGGGATATATACATTTTAGTAGTTTTGGGGGCAGAGTTCCAGCTTTTTTGCAGACTTAACAGCACCAATCCACATCACCAATAGCGAAGCCGGGTCTGTTTTCCTGCAGTCTCTTTAGTAGTTGTGCTGACTAATTTTGGACTGCATCAGAGACTGCCTTTTCAGATGAAGAAAGGCCTCTTCATTGTAAATCACTCATACCTTTTAACTGAGTGTGATGATTGTTCATCAAGGAGCGAGGGTCGCCTCTTTGCTGAAGGAAACCATTTGGGTGGCATCTTGTCATTCTTTTTAGTTTCCATGAAAGGGATGGAGGAAAAATGGCAGTGTAGAGGGAGAAGCCACTCCTTGTTCTCCTGAAGTGGGCAAAAGCAAGACTGGTATACAGCGAAGGTTGTCCGAATTTCCCCAAGCACAAGCTCTTTGGGAACAGCCATTTTTGCCATCCTTTAGTGCTTCTGCAGTCTGCCCTTTTAGAGTTCCAGTAATTAGTCAACTGAAATTGGCGGTGTCAAGTTGATAGAATTTTCATATTGGGATTTGGATTATTAGAAGTATGAAGTTGCCCAGAGAAGGGGCTCGCAAATGTTGCCTCGCAAATAGACAATAAGAAGAGAAGAGTCAGAAAACCCAGGAGTGTGCAAGGTGAAAGGGACAAACAAAAGATAAATTACTCTTCTTTCTCTATTATATAGTCAAGGTTTGTTAAAAGAAATATAATCAAAGATTTAGATAAAAATAGTATTTTCAGTCCCCTGGAAATGTCAGATTCTTGGGGGGGAAAAGTGTATATTTAAAAAAAACTTTTAACAATATAATTTATCAATAAATTTTATTTCCTGCAGGTATAATGTTAATGCAGGATCTTATTGGTTTCAAAAAGTTTATATTAAATTGGCAGTCCTTTGAGGGAAAAATATAATGTGCTTGAATTTGTCTCAAAGCATACCATTGATAAACCTCCACATAAAGTAGTTTACTCTAGTTGAATTCTAATTTCTAATTTAGAAATTCTAGTACTAAATATGTTTTCACAGCCATGTTTCAGATATTGCATTGTATTATAGTTCAGAGGCCTCAATGAAATTATCCATCATGATGCTGCCATCTTGGTTTTTCTTTGAGTCCGCATTTAAATGTGTGAATAGACTCACAGACGGGTTTCCTAGCAAGTTTCCTGCTCGCTGTCCAGCAGTCTTGCAGGAGTTAAAAGTAAAATGTATCAGACATCAATAGTTTATTGGAGAAATACTCCTTTTGCTTCATAATTTGCAGAAGGCCGCAGCTGTCAGTCATGATGTACTGCCTCTCGGAATTAGTCAATAGAGCAAACAGGAAGAATTGCTGTGGGCAGAAAATAAGCACTGTAATCATGACATAACTGGGGTCAGTGATTTATGGATTTCAATATAGTAGGAGCTGCATATGATTGAAAATTTACTAGGTCACTAGTGCACCAAAAGCCTCCAGGCATCTTCTGAAATGTGCAACAAAATAAAACCCTCTGAACCTGTTTTGACACCGTGCACGCGCCTTCGAGTGAGTCTCATTTAAATGTAAATGTGTCGTAAACTTTTGCACCAAACTCTTTTAAGACATAAAATTCTTCAAAGGACATTACATGGGAGATTGAGATACAGAGCCCTCTGATGATCGAGCCTGTTTTTTCTTCTTTTCAAGTTGGAAGCGGAAGCTGTTCCTGAAGTGTCTGAGAAATATGAAATTAGTTCTGTCCCCACCTTTCTGTTCTTTAAGGTAAGCCTAAAGACAGCCAGGAGATCTCTGTTGAGTAGACCAAGCTTTCCATTCCCCTTCTCTAAACCCTGAACCCCGAGCTCGAGCCCTAGGTTCCATCTTGCTTGGCTTGGCTGTGGGGCGCTGAGGCTTGAGGACACACTCCTTGGGCTTCTGGTGCTCCTCCCTGACAAAGAGGAACAAGGGCCCGAGACTCCTTTGCCCATTTGGCTTTGTGCTCCTTGGGAGCAGGGCCCTCATCTCGTGGTGGTGGGCTCAGCCAGCTCCCCACCTTGGATGGCCGGGGTTGCCTCCTGAATAAGAGCTGTCGGAGGCCCCTTTGTGAGAAGCTCCCCCATCTGGTCCTGAGCTTGGGAGCTGAGGGGCTTAGTTTGGGGCCACGGGCTTGTCCTTGTTCCACTAGGATCCTTGTGGCCAGGAACCCAGGGGCCATGAGTCTTGGAATGCTTGCTTTATGCCTGGCCACCTGGTCCAGAGGAGCTGGGATTTTGTGGCCTCTGGGGTTAGCTGCCATTCTGGTGGCTTTTATAGGGAGGAGAACCATCTTTCCCCTCTCTGGGAGTCAGCCCTGGCCTTTTTGGTGAAGAGACCCTCTTCCTTTCCTTCCATGAGCCCTCGCCCCTGTTTTGTTTCTGGGGGTGGAGGTGGGGGTGGCTTGCCTTCGTGGCAGACTGAACAGTATCCCTCTGCCACTGCTTCCTCCCTGGTTTTAGAACGCGCAGAAAGTGGATCGGTTAGATGGCGCCCACGCCCCTGAGCTGACCAGGAAGGTGGAGCGCCACATCACCAGCAGTGCTCTTCCCCGGGCCTCCAGTGAACGCACGAAGGAGGACCTCAATCTTCGGCTCAAGAAGCTGACCAACGCCGCCCCGTGCATGCTCTTCATGAAAGGGTCTCCACAAGAACCCCGTTGTGGTGAGCATCTTCTCAGGGGGCCAGGGCCAGAGGGCAGCTGTTGAGGGAGGGGCCCTTCCCCTAGAACTGCAGCCAGAGCCTGGTGAGAGAGTCATGGGGCTCCATGGGGGAAGGTCAGTGTAGACATGACTGATGGGTGGAGGGTGTGGCTCCTGGTGGTCTCTCCTGGCCCCCTCTTGTCTTCTTTCTTGACACTGAGGAGCTACAGAGATTACATACCCTTCTTTGCCTCGCTGCCACTTACCTTGGCTGGGGGGACCTTAAGATACCCCCCCCTTTCTAACACCAAGGTGCCATGACTGAGACACCAAAGTGGGATGCTGTGCTCTGTCTCCATCTTGTTTTTTGAATTTATTGGTTTGCTTTCAATTCAGGAGCTGCAGACTTTTGGATACTTCGGGGATTGGGTTGGGTGGAAGGAATCCTCTGAGTTGGGGGGTGCCCCCTGGCTCATGGGTCTTGGTGCCCCATCCTGTCTGCCCCGAGGATCATTGTTTCTGAGCTGTGTTTGATGGAATCTGTGACAGCAGGTGCCGGGCCAGTGCCATGAGGGGCTGCTCAGGGGGACTTCAAGGTGACCCACATATATTTGGCTCTGATTTCCTTGGTATTGCTAGGCATTGTCTTAGGGTTCAAGAGACAGTCCCAGAGGGGCTTGGCTCTAGGTTTATACTGTGCTCTGCTCATTGGTGAGAGCTGATGGCTTTGGGGCCTAACTGGGACGCTCCAGGAGCAACGGCAGCGGCCACAGTTCCCTTCATCTCAAGAAGTATGTGTGCACGCATTAGTGTGTCTGCCAGGGTCTTCCCATCTCCCTCTCCCCCCAGGGGGCAGTGTGAATGATGCTCCTGGGGCCGTCCCCACTAGAGCGGGCACAGGGCTTTGTACCATTGGTTTTGTATTGGAAAGCAAAGCCTGGGGACGTGGTGAAGATAAAGGCAAAGGGCGACGTTCTTTTCTGAAGTTCTTTGGGAGCAGATGGAGGTGCAGTGAGCATTCAGGGCGACGTGGGTTTGAGCCTGACCAAATACTAGCTAATTACGGAGATTGGGGTAAATCATGTAGCTTCTCTGCCTTGGTTTGCTTTACATGAAGACAAAGGAATTGTATATGAAGGTGTAGACTTTGTCAACTTGGAAATCAAGCTTGAACGAACTTTGTGGACACGGCGAGGGTCAGTGTGTGTGCACATGGGTATGTGTAGAGAGGCTGTTCAAAGGGCCTCAGACCTGCAGAAGGCTTGTACCCTTCAGGCCCTCCATGCTGTGGATGAAGGAGAAGCTTCATGGACTCTGGAGGAGGCCGGGAGCTCAGAAGGCCTCTCAGCCAGTCCTGGCCTATGAATCTGTGCAGATCTAATGGGAACTTCAGACAAATTCAGCCAAGGACTCCGAAAGGAAAATCCCCATCCTGTCTATCGTGGTGTTTTTGAGGTGGTTCCCTGAATCCCAGAGATGGTTCTCGAGACAGAGTTGGAACGGGGGGCGGCTGTGCCCGCTCCTCCCTGGGGTGACTTTAACCTCCTAAGAGACAAAGCCCATGGGCAGCATGGCAGATGCTGGCACATCGATCGGCCATCCCCTTTCATCATCCAGTTTCTTTGCAGATGGCTCCCCTTTTTGGAGAGTTCACCAGACAGCAGGGCTGTTTCTTTGTGCTCACTTGCTATCATTGTCCCACAGACAGGTGACACAGGCCCCAGATTTTGAAGTCCCCGGGTCTGGATTCAGATCCCAGCGTGGCTCTCAGCCTGAGTGTGTCCTCTGGCAAACTCTTGGTGGCTGGAGCCTCCATTCCCTCCCTTCCCCTGCACCCTGCTGCTGCTGCCGCCATCCAGAGAGGTTTTCTAAGGGTCAGAGTCTTTGCTGCTCTTGTGCCTCGGTGTAGGGAACAACTTGCTATATTGGGGTGGTCATTTCACTGGAGGACACCTTTAAATTTATGTGGTTGATTGTCTTCTGGCAACCTTACAGTGCTTTTAATGATGCAGGATGGGGGATTTCCTCTCCCTTTGCATTTTACTTATCACAAAAAAGGCAAAGAAGAGGCTGGCAGTGTCAGAGATCTTTTGAGAAGCAGGTTTCGGGTAAGCCAGGTCAGTGTAGAGTCCATCTAAGCTGCGCCTCCCATCTCTGCTTTTCTTGTTAAAGATGAGCTCTCACCAAATGCTTTGCTTTGCCCCAGCCCTCCCGCAGACTCTTCCCTCCCCTCTGAGGAGGGGGACCCCCTGGGCAGCTGCGTCCGCCCTTTCTCTCCGTGCCCCCAGCCCTCAGCCCAGCGCCTGGCCCGGTCAGCGCTAACGAACGCTTCGTTCCTTCCGGGAAGCTTTTGAGCTTTGTGCAGTGGTTTCTGTGCCAAGTGCCTCCCGTGAGCTGGGCACACAGAGTAGAAAAGGGAATAATAGCTTTTGTCCTTGTGGGAACAACTTTTGGTTGTTTGTCTTCCCAAATAAGTAAATATAAGGTGAATTAAAAATAACTGGGGAGGAGGGCAGGAGGAACAATCCCCCAAACTGGGGTTATCAGCATTAGTTAGAAGGCATCCCCGACCTGACTCTCATGGAAAGTCAACTTGTGGAAAGCTCAGAGGCAGGAAACAGTTTGTTGTATTGGGACGAAGAGTGAGTGAGGAGGTGGTGTGGGATCAGCCGGCGTGATAGACCAGGGCCAGATTGTGCAGGCACTAGGGAGCCATTGAGTCTTGAGGAGGAAGAGTGTTGTCAGACCTCTGCTTTGGGGAGAACATAGACTGGGAAGGGTCAGCAGTCTGCGGGAGGAGTGAGGAGGGGCTGAGCCTGGCTGTTGTCATGTTGGTGCTGTCGAAGTGACAGCCCAGAAAGGACCTTGGACATCAAGGAAAAAGCCCCAGCCTCCTGAAGGCAATGAGGGAAGCGAGCTTGTACACGAGACGAAGGCAGGAAAGAACATGGCCCTTCTTCAGAGCCTCTGGTTGTTGAAGCGTCTGAAGTGCCCACGTTGGCTGGTTTTCTCTTGGACAGATGTGGCCGGGATGTGGGCCGAGGCGCGCTTCCCCTATGCCTCAACCGTCCGACCGAGGGCCTGCCCAGCACAAACTGCCTCCAGAGCTGAGCTTTCCTTCCTCTGGACAGCCACCTTCCGAGCTTTGCTTTATTTATGTCATCTATCATGAATTAAATTGAATATTGAGTCTGTGGATGCACAGTTAAAACACGGTGTTTCCAGCTGTAATTATTCCGATTGTAGGCGAGGGCTTTTTTTTTTTTTCCCAGCGTCTACATAAGTCTTTTGGTAGAGGAATAAAGCCTCCTTCTCATTTTATCCCTAAGCATAACATTTCCAGGCTGCTACTTTAACCCTTAAAAATGAAACCCTCCCAATCAATCTTCCAGACTCCATGTAATTGCCTATGGCAAAAATAAAGCTTTTTCTCAGCCTGTTACAGTAGAAATGAGTTACTGTATTGGCAACAGAATAACCATCAGCAATCAGCCGTTAGCTGTTTACTAATGAACTCCCCGATGAGTGAGGAATTTCAGAAGCAGTACTTTACTCCAGGCTGAACGTGAACTTCACATCGCGGTGAGAGGGAAAGCCACTCAGATGCTGTACAAATAAATATTGGGGCTTCGCCTCCCCGTAAACTGCAGATCAGGGAAACTGCCAGAGCTCGCTCTCTCACAAAAATCCGTCTGGACGACTCTTGCCGTGGACTTCGGCTTCGACTTGGGGAACGCTGGCTCTTGCCAGATCTAGAGGCACGTTGGGTTCAAAGTGGCGGTTCCTTTCTAGAAGTCACTAACAGATTTTGAAGGGAAAACGAGAAGGGTAACTTACTGTTTTATGTGCGAATCTAGTTCTTAAAGTCAGGGAGATACACACACTGTTGGGGAAAATCATCCCAGAATTCTCATGGAGAGACAAATGGCCTTTTTTTTAGACGAGACTAATAGGCTTATAAAAGACGAGTGTTCACACACTCTTATTATTGTTTAGTACTAATGTTATAATAAGGAAGTAATGTCAGAAAAGTATATAACAAAATGTGTCACAAAAGTCTCATAAAATCAGAGTACATAATAAAAAATTGTCACCAAAGTGCAGTAAAAAATCACATTACGTACTTTGGGGAACGTAAGTAGTTTTAAAAATGAACCCATCAGGTTGTTATGACGTGGAGAGGGAGGAGGTGCCGGCGACCGCCAGCGACAGCTTGCGGTGAGCTACAAAGGATGGAATCTCAAAGTGGAACTTTCTGGAATTGTTTTGGGTTAAAAGAACAGGCGCCTTTCCCTCCTCCCTGCCATTGGGACGGGGATTAGCATTGAATGGCAGGAGGAGACCCCTGTTCCATGGTAGGGTGCCATGTTTGCAGGTGGATCCATAGAGGGGTTTATCTGGGGGTGGGAAGGACCAAGACCTCGTGAATCTCTTCGATCTAGTCTGACCCCTCACTTCCAGTGCCCTTGTAATTGGAAGGAAAATGCCCTTCTCTGGGTGCCCCCTTGGACTTTTAGAGAGGATTCATTGTGGTTGGGGTTCAGGTACGAAGATGGTCTTCCCGCCTGCGGTAGGACCATTATTGGGTCTTTTTCCAGTAGATCAGGCGGGCTAATTCTCTCACCATTAAAAAGTGGCAGACAAATGAAATGATAAAGACATTTATAATTTATCTCAGGGAAGCTTTTTTTTTTTTTTTCTCCCCGCATACAGGCTTCAGCAAGCAGATGGTGGAAATTCTTAACAAGCATAATATTCAGTTTAGTAGTTTCGATATCTTTTCGGATGAAGACGTGCGCCAAGGACTCAAAACGTACTCCAATTGGCCCACTTATCCTCAGTTATATGTGTCTGGAGAGCTGATAGGAGGACTTGATATCGTTAAGGTGGGAACCTGAGAGATCTGCTGCTTTTTTTTTTTTTTTAATTTTTTTTTATTTTAATAATTTTTATTTACCAGATATATGCATGGGTAATTTTACAGCACTAACAATTGCCAAGCCTTTTGTTCCAATTTTTCCCCTCCTTCCCCCCCCCCCCCCAAGATGGCAGGTTGACCAAGGAATGTTAAATATGTTAAAGTATAAATTAAATACAATATATGGATACATGTCCAAACAGTTGTTTTGCTGTACAAAGAGAATTGGACTTTGAAATAGTGTACCATTAGCCTGTGACGGAAATCCAAAATGCAAGTGGGCAAAATTAGAAGGACTGGGAATTCCGTGTACTGGTTCATAGTTGTTTCCCAGAGTTCTTTCGCTGGGTGTAGCTGGTTCTGTTCCTTACTGCTCAATTGGAACGGATTTGGTTCATCTTATTGTTGAAGAGGGCCACGTCCATCAGATTTGATCATTATATAGCATTGTTGTTGAAGTATACAGTGAGAGAGATCTGCTTCTTGTTCTTAGAGCTTTGCAGACAATTTCTTTTTCAAAAAAGATGCTTTGTGGGTGCCTTTTAAAATTGAGCCCCCTAGACATAGGGCCATTCCTACAGAGAGGTGTGCCCTTGACTGTGGGGCTGGGGCGTGCTGGTGACCACACTCCGTGTCTGGCGCCTCTCTGTTGCAGGAGAGGGAGATCTTGCTCTCTTGTGTCTTCTTGTCAGTGATAATCAACGTCTTCAGGCTAGAATGAGATTATTTCTCATGTGCCTGAGGATAATAGTGGCACGAGGGGTTACTTATGGGCAGTATTTGAACTTGGAGTGACTTGACGGTCAATGGGAGCGTGGGGGAGGAGGTAAATGCCAGGTGCTCCTTCCTGATGGCATATTTATTTTAACTACTTTTCTGTCTCTTGTAGGAGCTGGAAGCATCCAATGAACTTGATACAATTTGCCCCAAAGCACCCAAACTAGAGGAAAGGTAAGGAGGTGCTTTGTTACATATTTTTTCTTTTAAGTTTTAAATTTTGTCTCACTCTCTGTTGCACTGTTCCTGTTTGGGATCATCTACTATGTTCATCGCACTTAACTTGTGTCAAAGGTCTGTGGTGTGCCTTTGAACTAGTAGGAAAAATGACAAATTCATGAGCCGAGGCAGGTCTGATTTCCGAATCATTGTAGAGAGGGGCTGAAGGATTTCCCTTTCAATTTATAGCAGTTCTCTTCTTGGAAGTCCACCGGGAATTTTCTCTGTTCCTTTGAGAGGCAGGATCCATTTGCCTCAGTTGGCCTGTTGTGGCTACAACTTTTCCTAATTTGTGTCATTTCTGTGCGTGTGTCCAGTAGGCCTAGGAGAGGGTCAAGAGGAAGTGTTATCTCTCTAATTTTCAAAGCTTCTATGTTATTATTCTCTTTTCCAGTTGCTTTTCAAAAAGACGACCATTTCAAGTTCCTAAAGGAACATGGGGTTTGCTTTATGGTAGACGAGTTTTTCTCTGCTTTGAATTGATGGTGTTCTGAGGCTTGAGACATGGTAGGGAGGAGATTGGAGATCATTCCCTTTCCCTTTCCCCTCCCCTTACTTGAACATAATTTAATTTAGAAACAAAATTTAATTTATTTTAAAATGCTTCAATACATCAGGTGCCACATCCTCCATGACTAAGGTTAGCAGTTGGGCTGGCAAAGCATGTTCTGTTTGTCTCCTGAAGTGAATTAAAAACACAGATCTGCCCACATGCCCTTGCTTCAGTTAGTGGACACCATCGAAGAAGGCAAGTTCCTCCAAGTGAATTCTCAGTGAATTAGGCCCAGGCTCAGCCCTTCTTTCAGCCACTAATTGCACGTTTGCTGCCTCTGTACCAAGAGGGCACAGGTGCAGTCCAAGCATCCTTGATCCAGGTTGTCATCAAGGCAGGATGGATGCCTCATGGGGCTTGTTGAGGTCATCCCACCAAAGGATCCAGCCCGAGCCAGCGAGTGCTTGTTTGGGCTTTAAAATGATTGTTTGGTGCCAGTTCTTGCTTCCTGTCAGCACACGCCAGCTCTTCCCTCCTTTTTGTCATTTGTTCTTTCTAACTGAACGAGCACTGTGGAGATGGGGGGATATTGTTAGAGGTCTGTTTTCAATAGGAAGAGGTGGACTCTGAGGTTGGGTCCTGAAGAGGGCTTTCCTAGGTGCACTTAGTGATCTCTCTGGAAGACTCCCGGCCCTTTTTCTCTTGGATTTTTGCTATATTCCTGCTAAGTACCCTTGGTATGAGTGAGGCAGCAGTAACTGTCGTTTTCCCTGTCATCTATTCAAGGAATTTTAAACTTTCCCCAGCAGACATGCAGTTAATCCTCTTCCTACTACCGTTAGAACTAAAATGGGTACATAAGGTGGTTTATAAAGTTGACTGAGAGCTGAAGGCAGTGAGGAAGCCTCTCTTCTCTGGCCTGTGTCCTGAGGTCTGAATGTTGATGGCAGGGTTAATCTGCCCCGTTCCCCAGATCTGATGCTGCAGGCAGCCCTCGGAATGTCCCCCCATCAATCAGCACCTGGCTGGGACGCTGTTCTGTGTGGCATCTTTCAGCCAGTGTCAGCAGCTTCCCTCTGGATGGCTTCCAGGTGGAGCAGTGCAGCTGAATGCATGTGGCCTGGCTCGGTGGCCCCAAGCCATTGTGGACAGACAGTGCTCATTCAGACTCTGGGTCCCGTGCAGAATTGGCTGCTTCTTTTTAGCATGAGGAGCCTGAGGGCTTAAATTGCCACTTTAAGGCACATTCGTGGCTTTATAAGCAATCTTGTGCTTTATAGTGGCTTAGGGAAGGAATGAAATAAAAGCAAATATAAATGCATTTACTTGTTTAATGTGAGCTCTCATCTCGCCGTTCCTCCAATGCACATGTTCCTGATGAAGGGGAGCCTGAGCTGTGTTTCATGATTGAGCTGAGCCCTTTATGTCCTCCTTCTCTCCGTAGGCTCAAAGTACTGACAAATAAAGCTTCTGTGATGCTGTTTATGAAAGGAAGCAAACAGGTAAGGACTCAGAAATGGTTTTGTGGGTAATTTCTTTGGATGTTACCATCTGCAGCAAGGGGACAGTTAGCCATCTTTCCTCACTTGAGCTAATGAAGCTGGGGGGTATCAGGAAGCTCTCCCTCCCTTAATTGGTGCTTCTATAGATCAAAGCAAGCCCAGTGCGTCGGGCGCTACTCGATCATCACCAGCTCCAGGGGGCCTCTCCGCTCGGTGCCAGACTTTTATCTGTCAAGTTGGTCACTGTGATGAAGGCAGTACAGGCTCTCCAGTCGCCACGTCCTGGCTGCTAAACTGCATTTTAAGATGGCTCTTGCTGCCCATGGTTTTTAGAGTACACTCTTTGGGCTTAGTAGATACTCAGAAGCAACAAACATGCCATTTCCAGAGTTTGTTCCTAGTTGTAATCTTGGGGCCGCTAGTCCTGGTGGCCCAGGCCATGGGAGATGGCTTTGGGGATCCATAGCCCACTGTGTGCCTGATGAGATGCTTTTATTTTAGACCCAGTAGGAGCGCTTGGGAATGCCCGTTATCCTTTAGTGAGAATTGGAGGAAGCCCCAAAAACTAATCAAAATGATGGTTTTCCAGAGTCCTTTCCTCGTACTTCCTTTAATCTTCAGAGTAACCCCATGAAGTAGGCAGAGCATGCAATGGCATGTTCATGGTACCCCTCAGGAAAGCCAGAGGTGGCACTTGGAGTCAGGGTCCTGCAGGCGGTGCCTCTGAAGGAGACTGCCCTCCTTGTCTCAGGATTTGTCGCCTCCTGCTCCACTGAGAACAGGGAAACAAGGCCGCTGGGAATCCAAAAAATACTCCTTTTCTTATTGATCTAAGTAAAGTAAGATTATTTATTTTGAACAATAAAAGAGTAGCAGACATGTTGGGCCTTCAATTTTTACTGAGAAGTGGTTTGATTATCAGCAAGAAGTTTATAGACCATTGGAACACATCTGCCTAGGGTGGAGGGACGAAAAGAAGAACGAAGAGGACGGCATCTCTAATTGTCCGTGATCCCCTGTAACCCTGGGATGTTTCCCTGGGGAGTAGAACGGATTGAGGGAGAAAGTTTGGTGTGAATAGAAAAGCTCAAGATTTGTGGAAAGGGTGAAAAGGAGGATGACTCCACTCACTTTCAAAGCCTAAACATAAATCTTGTTTTATTTAGATGGCAAAATGTGGATTCAGCAAGCAGATTCTAGAAATACTTAACAGTACTGGGTAAGTAAATGGCACGGAGAATTACTGGTTGGGCTGTGCTTTGGTGTAAGACAAATGCCCATCTTAAAGTTAGACTGTTTCTTTCCCACACTTGGTGGATATTTCTCCCACTTTGCAATAACCTTTTAAAGAAAACCTTTCTCTTCCTTGTCAGATGTAATGGGAGCAGCTAGGGAAATAGTCGTTGGCCAACCAGTAGGGGTGAAAGGTTATGCAGTTCCCACCGGCAGGAAAAGATACTTTTGTGAAATGTGGTTTGCCATTGTTTTTTTCTGTCTGATGGAAGAATAAGTAGCCCATGTATTGGTACTTGCTTCTGGAAATCCTGAGCACCTCAGGTTCTGTGGCACAGTTTGGGCAGGTTTGCCAGCATGGGCAACAGGCGATTTCCTCGGCGGTGAGAGTATTGACAAACATTCTGGCAAAATAATCATTGCCAATTTTTTTCCAGTCTGTTTTCCTGTAAATGCAGTCTGCCAGCCAACCTGCCTTCCACTAGAGAACCTGAAGTACTTGAAGCTCAGCTCTGTGTCCTTTGTGCCCTTCCTGATAGTCTTTCTAGCCACTCCCTTTCTCCTTGTGGAAGTAGAATCCCTATTTTGACTGCCACTGTTACCCTCTCAAGCATCCGGGTGAAAATTATAGGCAAAGGGAATTCTCTCTGTGCTCTGGAGGCAACTTGACCCAGCTCAGAACAAGTTAGGATTTAAGAACAGGCTTAGACAAAACAATTCCTCTCTTCACGTGAGTGCCCGTGGCTCATGCTGATGCCATTCTGAGAGCTTGTTTTAGGGGATCATGGTTACTTATCAGGGCGCAGGGCAGTCCCCCCCTCTCCAGAAGGGAAAGCTGTAGCAGCCAGAGATTTTGGACCAGGCTAGTTTTACCTTGAGCTCCCTCTGGGTGTGAATGAAAATGTCCTGAGTTTGGTACTTCAGGTTCCTAAAGTGAGGCTTGGTATTGTGCTCTGGGGATGCCTCCGGGGAGAAAGGCTTTTTCATATTTTTTTAATCACTTACCTTCTCATTTCTCCTCCCCCCATCGTCCCCGAGGGAAAGCTAAAACTGGCTGATCTCTGGTCAGAGCTCTGGACCTCAGGCAAAGGCCCTAATACTGACTCTAGGAACTAATTCTGAGCCTAGCAGCTGACCGACATCAATCATGGTTATTGGATTGCTTTTACACTATGGACTGGCAGCCAGTCTGTCCTCCTAAAATCAGTGAAGAGAAAACATGTATGTATGTGACTGGGACTGTCAGACCTACACAAAGACCTGCCCTTACAGTCCCATGGGGATTTAGAGAAACCGTGTGGCCCACATTTGAACTGTCCAGTATTGCTTAGCTCTGCTTAGCCTTGGGGCCTGCCTTCTCTCCGAGCCATCCTTTGGTCCGAATGGTGATGGGAGCTAGATTGCTCCATCTCTGGCTCTGCCTCAGATCTCCCCACAGTCTCTGCAGTGGCTCTGGAGGCTTGGGAAGAAGAGCTTGCCTTGTGACGCTTTGGCCAGTGGCTCGGGTCTCTGGGGTTTGGCTCGTTGTGTTGGGACTGAAGCTGAGGCTGTCGTGTCTGAGGGGCCTTCGGAGCCAGTGCCTCCTGACCCTGGGCACTCCCTGGCTCTTGCAGCCCTTTCTGCCCTCACAGAGGATGAACAGAGGGGTTCTCCCCGTCCCAATGGGCCAGCTCAGCTCAAGGAGGCTGGTCTCCAGGGGATGGAGGCGGTCACCATTTTAACAAGATGGGGCAAGGTTGTGACTGTCCTGGGCCTATGCTGAGGCCATTGGGCCTTGGATGGAATCATGGGCTCGATGACTTGTCTTTGCCATGCCAGCTTTTGTTTCCATAGCTACCTGAGGATGGCTCGAGCCACACAAAGGGTATAGAAGAGGTGGGTTTTGGGGGAGTTTTTGGCCTTTGTATAAACCAGTTGTGTAATTCTGAAAATCTTTCTCATTTCTTGTAGTGTTGATTTTGAGACGTTTGATATCTTGGAGGATGAAGAAGTAAGTCTCGCTCCTTGCCGATTCTGTCTGTTCTTTGTTTTGGTCTTCCTCACCTAAGAGTCTAGTTTGAAAAACATTGTCCTTGTTGTTTCCTCAGGTGCGGCAAGGACTAAAAGCGTACTCCAACTGGCCAACGTACCCCCAGTTGTACGTGAAAGGTGAGCTTGTTGGAGGATTGGATATAGTTAAGGTAAGAGAGCTGCTCACTTGTACCCTCCAAGGAAGAAATGCTACTTAACTCACTGTCTTTATAATAATGATTCTTGGCTTTGAAGGACTAAAGGGATGAACATTGGTTTTATTCAGGCTCCTTTTATACTAATAGAGAATTAAGGAGTCCTTCCCACCTCAAATCACCAAGATTCCAATGGAATCTTTGGGGCATCTTACAGAAAAATTCAGGGCTTTAATGATGATTCTTAGAAGACTCTCCAAAACTTGTCCCAGTATCCCCCTCCCCTCTCCAAACAGCTGTAACAGGGAAGCAAACTGGTTGACATGTTGGATTGGGGGGCACAGAACAATTGTCCCTTCTCATGTGGCTAATGCATGTCAGAGTAGCTACATGAACGCCGGAGTTTCTGAGGCTTGGGAGGCCCCCCAACCCGCTCTGCCATCCTGCCTCCAGGGACCTTTTCCTCTGGGTATGTGGCAAATTTTAACGTGTCAGGTGACGGAAAGTAATATTCCCTGTATAAGAAATTTATTGGGTGACTTTGCTGGAGTGTCTCCATTCCCGAAGCCTACCTGTGCTTCGGTAATTGATAGTATATTACTTATTCTCGGCATAAGCACTTTTGGAGGTCATCACGAGCTCCGTGTGTCTCTTTTTAAACCTGGAGTCTGTTCCTTTGACGACACAGCCCGCTTTCCCCTGTAGGTACGTTTTTATGGGTTTCTTTGCTGCTCAGTTTGAGAGTTGACATTGTTCTTCTCAAAGAAGGCAGGGAGACATTTTCCCCCCTTGCAAACAGCCTCATTCTTGAAAAGTGGAAGGTTTAATGTAGTAGTATTTTGAACAAGCCCCGAAGCAACAGAAATAGATCTGCATTTGTTAGTGCGTTTTTTGATTTTTGTCACAGAGAAGCCTAGTCTCCTCCACCCCAAATCCTCTGGAGCCCGGTCTTGTCGGAATGTTTGATGGCCTGTGCCTCAGCCAGGGGAACTCCTGGGAAGATCCAATCAATACAGCTCATTTAATTCTAAAAATAAGTTGTACATACAGTAACTTCTTTTCTGTCACCTCCCAGGGATTAGCCATTTTTCCTGGTCACATGCTATTATCTAGATGTGATTTGAAAAGATTTGCCGGATTTTCTGTTAACATTTTCACTTGGTTTGGTGGGGGTGCAATAATTCATATCCTGACATTTGGGTTCATTTCTGCCAATGAATGCATTTTCCTATTTTCTGTAGGCCCAATGTGATTGATTTTTTTTTTTTTTTTTTTAAGTTGAGGGGGGTTGTGTTTTAATTCGTATAAGGGAATCGGGTGTCCATTTTAAGAAAAGGAATGGGTGTATGCATTCTCTCAGGCCATGAGGAGAGTAGCTTGCTTAGGATGTGGAAAAGGGGGGAGCCGGACTTTTTGGCAGCTGTGACCCCCGGGGTCCTGGCTAGATTAATCCAGACCCTTTTGCAGTGGGTGCTGGCTTATAAAGGCCCATGCTCCTCTTCCCTTTAAAATGAGTGGGTACCCCTTCGGCATTCTGTATGTCAGGCCCAAGGTTCCCTGGTGCCCGCTTGCCTTGTTGTAGGCTTCCATTTTGGCCAAAGGAGGGCCCCAGGGCTCTGCTCTGTCTCTGCAGGGCTTTTGGCCATGTAGACCAAGGCCACTTGATTGACTTTGATGTGAAATCAGGCTACACTGGGATGCCCGTCCCAAGTACTGATGTGTTCTGCCCCTCTGACCGTCCATCCATCCGTCTCCCACAATTTTTCTGTTCCCCCCTTCCCACTTTTTACAAGGTGAAAGCAAAGAAAGATTCAGCAAAACCAAGCAGTGGCGCGCAGCCTGTGCCCTGGCCCCAGGGCCTCTGGTGTGACCACCTGTGGGAGGCCACACTCCAAATTACCGATAACCCTGCTCCAAAGGGCCGCCCTTCGGCAGGATCCCTGGCCTGGCCCAGCAGGGTGGTAATGCAGGGCGGCCTTTTGAAGGCAGAGCCCGGAAGGGGAGTGGGCAGCTCTCTTGGTGCCCTGCCAATTACCTGATGGGGAAGGATTGTTCTTAAGGATCCACTTGTGTAGAGAAGCAAATGGTTTCCCCAACAATCTGCTTTTCTCTGCACTGTTGTTCGTTTTTCACTTGTGTCTGACTCTTTGTGACCCCGTCTGGGATTTTCTTGGCAAAGATCCTGGAGGGCTGGCCATTTCCTTCTCCAGCTGGTTTTATAGATGAGGAAACTGACTTGCTTATGGTCATGCAGCCAATAAGTGTCTGAGGCTGGATTTGAACTCAGTTCTGACTTTAGTCCCAGTGCTCTGTGATGTCCCCTCGCTGCCCTTCGCACACACCCGGAGCTCAGGTTCTGCCTCAGACCTTCCCCTGCTGAGGTCCTGACATGAAACCTCCCTGAGAGGAGTCCTTACTCCCCTGACGTGGCTGTGATAATTGGGGAGAAGCCCCTACCCCCGAGGAGCGTGTGCTCAGTCACTGATTGCTAGTTGAGTCATTTGGTTCGGCAGGATCATCTCCTAGATGAAAGCACCCTAAGGGAGACCCCACGTGTTGTTCCTGGCCGTCCACCAGTCAGGGGGACCGGTGTGGCCACAGGTGCCTGAGGATGCGCTGGCTCACGATGGGAGGCGATCGCTGCCATCTCCTGGGCCGCTTTGGCCTCCGCCTTTACCCAATCACTCCTTCTTAGAGGAGGGATCGTGCACAGAGACAGACTCTCGTTTGATGATTCAATCTAAATAATCTTGAATCATTTCTCCTTTTAATTTTCCCATTTTGGATGGTCCTTCATTTGGGTGCTTGTATGTTTAAATGAAAGAGACTGCTAAAATTCACTTTCTAGGCCTTTGGCTCTTTCTTGCAGGTCTTTGGTGTGTAAATGGAAAGGAAGCTCCTTACTTAGAGGGTTTTTTTTTTTTTTTTATTTTTGTCTTTACAGGAACTGAAAGAAAATGGCGAATTGTTGCCTATCCTGAGAGGAGAAACTTAAGGTGCTGCAGGCCTGCAAAGTCCTGCCCAAAGCATTTCCCGAGCGTGGAACAAGTCATGAGTCAGTCCTGGGGAGTGAGGAGGAGCCAAGGGCTTCTTCCCCTGTCAGTCACCTGCGTCTGTCCTTCCTGCCCAAGGTCACGCTCACTGTACACGTTCCCGTTGTCCCCTTCCATAGGATGCTCGCAACATCTCAAAATTCAATTAAAAATGAATGCATTAAAAAAGTTTTCTCTTTTTTTTTTTTTTTCTTAAAGCTGATGCAGTATGCATAACTCATTATAATTAAGCCAATTAAGGCCCTCTTGACATTCTATACGGATGGCTCATACCAATTAGAAAGTGTAGCATATAATCATTAGTAGATATATCATTAGGTAGGCAGTACAATCCACTTGACGTTAGTCTCCATTATTCATACACCAAGCCAATGGCTCCCCTCACTGGCTGTTAGATCTCTTTGCAGCCCTGGAAAAATTGTGGAAATGTGTGTACTTGGGACAGGTGGGATTGCAGAGACAGAAGCACTGCCCCGATTTTAGATACCCAGAAAAATCCTAGGGAATGGATTCGACAAGTCTGACATTGTTTTCAGATTTAAAGACCCACCTCCAGCTTTGCAAATGGGCTAAAGTCTTCTAAGCTGTGAGAATTTCCCCGGCTTTCTTTTGATCCTAGCTCAGGTATTGAGGTGATGTCGATGAGCCCAGAGTGGGGCCTTCATCACTTGGAGATGGCAGCTGCAGCAGCGCCGCCTCCTGCTTCTGTCACCCTTGTGGGCCCAGTACTGAGAGCGGGTGGGAAGAAGGGCCTTATTCCCAGTCTTAGAAGAGGAGCTTGGTCTCTGGGAGGTTAGGATGGAGCCAGCAAGCTCAGAGCTGCCCTGGCTGACTCTTTAGAGAAGCATTGGATGACTGGGCTTTTATGGCGTCAGGTCACTGACGTGCGTCACTCACCGCCAGCCTGTGTCAGCCCTATTCACGGGCCACTGTACAGAACCGGAAGAAATTGAGCGCCCTTGGCTGGAGGATCTGAGTGGATGTGGATTATGTCAGCTGGACCCTCACTGCTGAGAGGCAAACATTTTTCTCCCTCTAATTGATTTTCCCTCTAAAATGCTCTCCACAATGACTGTTCCTAAATTTCCCTTCCCCTCCCTAAAAAATAGAGGCTGTTCAGGAGAGCGTGCTCTCCTCTCCCCCATACACCCTCCTTCCCCCTGGTTTCTGGGGCTCCCCGGTCCCATTTCCTCTTGACTCTAGCCTCTAGCCATTACTATCTGCCGGCTCCTTCCCTGAAGCCTGCTCCTTTCTTGACTTTCTCTGTCCTTCAAAAGCCTGTCACTTGGTCACAACACCCCTGCTAACACTTCTCTTTTGGCCTTCTGTCCCCCAGAAAGTGGTCTACATTTGGCACTCCTCTCCTCAGCTTTCTCTCCTTTGGCTTCCAGTCTTTCAACTGAAACTACTTTCCAAAGTTACCAACCAATGCCCTTTTATAAAAAATTAGGTTGTATTGTCTTTTTGAACATCTCATTTTCTTCTGGTGCTTTCCTTAAAGTTATCCCATATACACATCATTTTTTAAAAGAAAAAGGGAAGATCAGTGTAACTGATCCATTGATCTAAAAGGTCCGGAAATCCTCCCTACTCAGCGCCCACCCACCAGGCCAGGCTAGACATCTTCCCGGGGATCTGTGTCACATTCCCTTGGAATCGCCTTGGTTTGTCTCTTGGTTGTGGTCATTGCATCTCTTGGCTCTACCTCACTGTTTATTTCTCCGGTGTTTCCATCGTCTCCGTGTGCCCCTTTGCTTAGCCATTGGGGAGTAGATGGGCATCTGTTTGGTCCCAGGTGCTTTGCTGTCACCCAAAGCACTGCTATGTGTTTTGGTGGGTATGGAGACTTTCTTAAGGCTTCTCAGGATTTAAGCCTAATTATGGTCTCTGGTCCAAGGAGCATTTGGGCCACTTTATTTGCATCATTCCAGAGTCCTTTTCCCATTGATTCACAGCTGAAGAAGCACTGTTGCCCCAGGGCACTTCTCCACCACTGAAGTGGAGCCTGTCTTTGGTGGTTTTTAGGTAGGTGCAAGGAGTGTTTGGGTTTGTCATAGTCTGTTTTGTGGAGCGTAATTTCCTACTTTTGTTCAGTTTGCAGTTCTTTTTGTGACTTGCTGGTTCTTTGACTTGTGCACTGGGCGAGCAGTGATCTCTGAATTTCCAAGTTGGGCAATCCCTTCTCAGGCCTGATCCTTTAGATTGCCTGGCTGCATTTGGTAGCTCATCGCCTTCTCTTGGCTATCCTTCCTCTCTGGGTTTGGGGACACTGTTCTCTCCTGCTTCCTCTCTCCAGGACTCCCCAGGTCCCACCCATGAGCCGTCAGGCCCTGTCCTGGATATCTCTGCGGTCAGTTGCAGCCCTCCTGAGCCCTGGTCTGTGCCTCAGCAGAAATCCCAAACAATTCCTTCTTTTCCCAGCCCTCTCCTTTTCTTCATGCCCTCAGGAGTCCCCTGGACTCTCAGTGTAAGGGTCAGCCTTGCTTGCCCACTTGTGCTTCCCCCACAGTCCCCTTCTCCCCACAGACCCCTCTCTGAGTCAGCCTGTCATCACCTCTCGGCTCGCTTCCGAAGCTTTCTAGCTCATTTCCTTGACTCCCCTCACCTCTGCCCTCCCTGAGCACCCACCACTGGCTCACCGTTCCCTCCTGGATCTAACATGTCGGCTGGCATTTACGTGTCCAGTCTTTCCCTTTCCCTGTGGTCCAGTAGCTTCAAGTGCTGTATTTGAGCTGGCTGTTCCCAGGCTCCAGTGAGAGATCCATGCCCAGCTATTGTCTGGCCACCTTCAAGGCCTGGCTCAACTCCACCCTGTAGGAGGCCTTCCCCAGAGGCTTCCGCCCCCTCAGCGCCCTTCTGAACCACCACGTCTGCCTCCCAGAGCTGGAGCTCCGGGGTTGGGGGCGGCTTTTGGCCTCTTTTTTTAATCCCCCATACTTAGAGCGGTGTACGGAATATGAGAAAATAGAGGAAGGGATTGGTTCAAATGTGAAGTAGACTCGGGCTGGCCCAGAAAGCAGATCAGAAATGGACACCTGCCCTCCTGCTGTTTGGCTTCCGCTGGGCAGGGAGGGAGGAGCCGGCTCCCCGAAGACATCCAGGGTGGGAAGAGAGGCCGCTCCGAGGACATCAGAATTATTACCTTGTCCTTTCTGCTTGGGGATTATTTATTAAAATAGAATTAGCGCTGGTCACACTGAGCCGCGTGGATCCTTAGCCCTCTTCCAATTTCTGAATGTCACTGAAGAGAGGATTCCGAAAAGGACTCTTGAAGGATTTTAACTCATGACAGAAGTTCCAGAAATCAAAGGCTTCTCCCTGAATCAAAGGGAAGGAATTTTCTGGTGAATTGTCATTTTCTGGCAGAAAGTCTCTGATGTTGTGATGGGATCGAGGGACTTCCATGCGCTTATTTAAACTGATTTTTTAAGTGATGTGACAGTTAAGGCAGTTAAATTGAACAAACATTGATCACCTAACCTATGAGGCACCGGGTGGGGTGTGACCTTGTATTTGCCTTTTTTTTTTTTTTTTTTTTTTTGCTGAGCAATTGGGGTTAAATGACTTGCCCAGGGTCACACACTAGGAAGTGTTAAGTGTCTTGAGGCCAGATTTGACCTCAGGTCCTCCTGGTGCTCTCTCCACTGCTCCCTCCAGCTGCCCCTGTGTTTGCCATTTCATGGGGTGGTGGGTGTGAAGGAAACGACTGAGGCAGTAGTAATGGAGATGAGACACGCAGATGAAGCACTCACCGCACTATTGATTGGCCCACAGTGGGGAATGGAGATTTGTCCTGGGATTTCGCTGATGGAGGCTCTCCCAGGTGGGGAAATGCTTTCCATTGATGAATCGGCAGGATGTGTTACTCCCCTAGAAGGGCACGTGAAGGTGGTGGCTCTCAGGACTCTACGTGTTCACAGAAAAGTCACAGGGAGAACTCAAGGAGACCGGTGGCTTGTCTTTGACCTTCATTGTCGTCTCAGTGGCTTCCAAAACGCTGCCCCACTCGAGACAGCCATGTTATTGGCACTGGCAAGGGCCTGTGGGGAGCCAGGCCTCTCACCTGTGAGTCTGCAGTTGGTGGGAGGACAAGGGTGGACAAAATTGCTGGGGGGTCGGGAGAGAAGCCTTCACTTGAGAGGCCGATTTTAGTCAGCCTACCTGAGGTAGATGGTAAAAAGACTAACCGGGCTCGTTTTATAGCCGCATCCATGGATTCAGAGAGGTCCTGGGGCTAGGCAAACTGAGCGATGTTGGAAGGCCCGAGCTCAGAGAGCAGAGCCCTGCTGTTAGATGGGTCCTGATTGGCGGGAGGTTTGAGCAGTTCAACCATGAAGTATGCCAGAGTGCCATGGGCTCAGCAGTCTGGTTACTGTAAATATTCCACTTTATGGTTTCCTGCTGTAAAATAGACTCGTAAATGAAATAAGTATGATCTGTAAAACTTGCACTTAGTGAAATTGTTAGTTTTTTTTAAAGATACTTTTTTTCTGAATTTGATAAGAAATGTGAACATTTTTATATAGAAAAAAACAAAGATTTGGGTGGATGCCGTCCCTGGCTTCGGGGTCACACACAGTTGGGTCACTGCAGGCCCAGTTCTGCGTTCCTTTCCAGGATGACCGGACCAGTCCACGATTCCCCCAGCAGGGCATTAACGTCCTCCTCTTTCTCCGAGACCCTCAAACATCGTCATTTTCCATTTTTGTCCACCTTTGCTAATGCGATTGGTGGGAAGCGGAACCACAGAGTTGTGATTTGGAGCGTTCCCACCTGATTGTTGATAGCTTCTTTTCCTTTGAGAACTCCCTGTTATGCCCCTTGTTTGGTTGAAAACCCTTCCCTTCTCCGTGGCTGTGAGAGGGATCTTTCTGTATTCTTCTGATTCGTTTGTGACGGGACCTTTCATATCCCAGCCCTGTGTCCCCTGGAAGCTTACTGTGGGACGTGGGGCGAGATTCTGGTCTCAACCCCATTGCCGCCAGGCTATTTGCAGGCTTGCAGGCAGTTTTTCTTGGCTTGTGAATCTTGGAATTGGAGCCTGGCTGTTTGAATTCTTCTCCTTTCGGTGCACCTCATGGCTTCCAGAATTGACTTTTCTGGTTTTTAGCCATGACAACCCTTTGGACGGTCACCGCCTTCCCGCCCTTCCTGCCTCGTTACCCTCAGTGCTAGCCTTTCCTCACAGGAAGCATCCCCCCTCCCGCTCCTAGTCCTGCCATCTGGGCCCCAGCAGGACAAATCCAGTTCCTCTTCTGCATCCCCAGGGCCTAGGCTGCTCCTCGTAGGGCATGAGCTTGCCTTTCACCCTCCTGGCGGCTCTCCTTCAGACGGGATCCAGTGGTCCAATCTCCCCAGACGTAAACCACAACTGCCCATACTGCTCCAAATGGAGCTTAACAGGAACACCCAGAGCGACTCCTTGCTGATTCCTAGAACGTATGTCTCTGACTCCTGCTGCGGGCTCCCGAGACCTTCCTGGCCATCTCTTGGATGCGCTCCAGCGTCTCAGTTTTCCTAGCATGTGGCTTCCAGGGCTCCCTCAGGTGCTGTTAGTGTAGTCTCACCAGCAGGGGGTGCATCAAATACCCTTGAGACTGTTGCTCCCCTTGGAGACGATTGTGACATCGGTGATAATGAAGCAATGGACTGGGCGGCCACAAAGGTCAGTCCCTCACTTCCGGCCTGCCAGGAAATGCTGGGAAGTGGCTCCAGTGAACTGGCCCAGGTGCTTCATAGATATTCCTGAAGGAGAATTGTTTCTCTTATGGCGGCTTCTAATGCTGGCTTTATACATGGTCCGTACTCTTCTTGCAGAGCAAGAACAACAGATGAGAAATTTCCTCTGTAAGAACAACAACAGATAAATTTAGGGAACTGGGGATGAAGAGGAGGAGACCTGAGGGCATTAGAGAATACTTATTTGCAGGCATGGCAGCCAGCGTGGACAAAATACAATCCCGGCTTGGTGGTGATGGAGTTTGTAAAAGGGCAGATGAAATAGAAAAATGACCCAATCTGTGAATGGGAAGGGAGATTTCCGTTGTCCTGTGGGTCACCTCGTCTCTGGGGGAGGAGTCCCAGCTACTCCACAAGGGCCTGGTGAGGGGGCCTGTGCTTCCGGGGCCTGTGCTTCCAGGCCCGACGCTTCCAGCTTCTGGTTCCCATGAGGCTTTTGTGGTTTATGGGTTGGGATTTTGGCTTAGGTATTTGGGAATGTTTGAGTGTGAAAAGGTCAGGAAAGTGAAAAGGCTAGGAGAAGGGACTCAGCCTGCAAAGGAGTTGCCAGAGAAATGACTCCCTTCCTCCTTCCAGATTCCTGATCATACTAATTGCCTAAAATAACTTCCTTCTGAGGAAGGATGGAGGCAGCTAGCTGGCACAGTAGATAGAGCGCTAGCTCAGGAGTCAAGAGCCTGAGTTCAAATGTGGCCTGTGTGACCCTGGACAAGTCACTTACCCTGACTGCCTTCCTTCCCAGAAATAAAATCGAGAAGATCTCTGGGATATTCACAGTAATGAGACTTTGAAGCTTCAGGAACTTGTTAGTATGGCCGGCAGCCTTTTTCTTTTCAAAAGTAACTTACTGTTGGCTAATGACTTATTTAACTTCCTCGCACACCTCCCGTGTTTAACTGTTCAGACTTGTCATCGCCCTGGATTCAGCCTGAGCCAGGATTAGTCACTTTTTCTCAGACTTTTCCCGTGTTCACATTTTGTCCAGAATGCTCTAAAGTAGATGGGCTTTATAATGAGGGTGGGGGCCCCCTTGTGTTGGGGATCTGGGAGCAGAGGCTGCTGAGCAGTTGGGGGGTGTCCAAGGTCACCTGCTCTGGCTCCATGTTAGAATTCTCGTGCACACCTCCTCCTAGGACTGTTAAATAAGGGCCATTTTCAGGGTTAGAGTGGTCGTCGACTATTGGAGGTTGCTCTTGAGAGTGTACAGGGGAGCCCTAGGAGGCTGGCTGCCGAGGGGCCTGGGTGGGGGGCTTGCTGTCAGTCACCTTCCTGTTCTGCTGCATTTCCCCAATGTCAGTCACCAGGCACTCAGTGCCATTGGCCAGTCATCAGAATCTCTTAGCCAATTGGTGGTGTCTTCTCAGTATCATCCATAAATTAAACCTGTTAGCTTTTAGAAAGGCGAACTTATATATTATATATAGTATATATGACCAGAAGCAAAGTAGAAAAATAGCTTTTTGTACTGGGTTCTACTCTTCTATATACTTTGGCCCCTCATAAGAATGGGCTCAACTGGATTGTTCGCTGCAGCCATTAGCTGATGGCTGATGGAACAAGCTCCCCTGCTTGTAGGACACGGCCTCTCAGCCGCTTGGCCCGCCCATTGCTGAGCAGGTTCAAACAGGTACCTTCTTGAGCTTGCCCATTGGACTCCAGGGGCTCTTCCAAACTTTGAAGGTTTCGCACCTAGGAGAAGGAGGCAGGCCCGGTCCCAGACAACTATTCCTAGGAGGCCGGGCACTCATGGGCTTCGTGTTCAACCGAGAGGAAAGGGAATGAGTCCTGTGTCTGTTCTGGCTTGGCAGCCACTTAAAAGGCTTTACTTCTCCCCAGAGTACCGGGTCAGGAAATGCAGCCACACAATACTTGGGTATGTGCTGAGTTGGGGGCAGGGTTCTTTCATTACATTTTATCATACGTTTCCAGAAGCTTAAGCCCCTGTGGAGGTTGGCAGGAGGCAGAGCCCCCGAACTTGGTACTCTGGACCCCAATTGCTGGCCCTGCCCCAATATCCCAACTTTAGAGGATTTAGTAGAAGAGGATAGAGTATATAATAAGTACAGATTACAAGGTTTCAGCTAAAACTCAGGAATTCAGAGTTCCACCCTATTTTGTGGCTTGTTGGTCTGCTGGGGTCTTGATATCCAGGTCAAAAAGCTTGGCAGACCATAACTGGGCGACCTGTACAGTTAGGAACTGAGTTGTGAGACTCATGGTGCCTTGTGTTTGAGTTTCAAGTCCAAATTCTTGAGTGCTTTCCCTCTCTCTTGCTCTCAGCTGGCCTTATTCAGGGCTCCCCAGCCAGGGAAGCCATTTGGGGGCACATGCACCTCCAGGATGGGTTTGCCAAAGAAGGAGGAACAAAAAGGACTCTCGCACGTCGGCCATTCCCCCCAAATAGCCATTTGTTCTGTCAAAGTGGCATTGAAATTGACATAAATTTTTAAGGTATTAGGTGTTTTTTTGTAATTAGAAAATCTAGTTTTAATGAGGCTCCTTGTTAAAGAAAGCCATGTCTTCATCATGAAAACAAGTTTTAATTAATCTCTAAAAGTGAATTACAATCTATTCCAGGCACTTATCTCTCTTAATCGTTACCTACCTCATTAGAGAAGATTATCCAAAAAGTACTATCCCTATGGTCAAATTAGAGTTGAAAAGCTTAATTAAGCCACCATTTAAATATGAAATCTAATTCCTGTTTTAATTTTTTAATTAAAATCAGTTTCCTTAAATTTGATAACTGGTTCTTGTTATCAAAATTCCGCACAAACCATTTGATTTCCAAATAGAAATGACTTGATTCTGCTGTGTGGATAAATTGGTTTTCTCTGCCCAGATTTCAAGTGTTTATTTCTGCGAATGGATGTATGTTGAAATAGCTTTTTGATGCATCTAGTAAATTGAAGGAATTATTCAATTCAACGGAACTTGTCATTTCATAGATAAGTGCCACGTCTCGAGAGAGATTGTTCAACTTTGAAACTACGGATTTCAATGGAGATTTTAGAATGCTTAGGGGATTGCCCCCACCTCGCCCATGTTTATAACACTGCAGGCCTGGAAGGTGCAACGTTTGTTAGGAATATCAAGGAATTAATCTGGGGGGATCCAAAGCACAGAAAGGCAAGACTCACTCAGGATTCTTGGGAGAGGTGATCTCCATCAGGACTGCTCAGGCCATGCTTTCTTTGGAATAAGAAGTGGAATCCCACCTCCCATTTATACGTGGTGTGGGTGACACAGAGGGGAAAGGTCCTCTGCCCCGGAGATTGGGGTTCCAGCTCCATTAGCTGATCAAGATGATCAAGGCATTGAGAGGCCGAGGGGACCTAGAAACCACTCATTTCAACCCACTGCCTTGTTCTAAAGAAATCCAGTTGTTTAAAAAAAAAAAAAAAAAAAAAAGCATGGCATGAATAGATAGAGCACCAGCCCTGACGTCTGGAGGACCCGAGTTCAAATCCAACCTTAGACACTTAATACTTCCTAGCTGTGTGACTCTGGTCAAGTCAGTTAACCCCAATTGCCTCAGCCAAAAACAAACAAACAAACAAACAAAAAGCATGGTATGGCAAGAATATCCTTCAAAAAATTTGTGTTTCCTTTCACTTCCTCAGTCCAGCTGAGCAAATATCCCTCCTCTCCCCCAAGCCCACAGCACCCCTCCGTCTCTGCCAAAAAAACAAAACAAAACCCTTAGCCACATCTGCAGATGTTCGGCTCATCACCTGTCAGGAGGCCAGGGGCTTCGATCTTTGGACTCGTCCTTTGATGGGGGAGACCTAGAGGTTGGAAGAGCCAGAGCCAGGGCTGGCATCTGGATCTCTGCCTTTCAGGCTGTTTTCCCCACTCCTCCTGCTGGCCCTGGTCCATCTGGAGGCCGGCTTTCCTTTCTTTGGCCTCTCTGAGCCTCTTTAGTTATTTGGAAAATCAGGGGCATTTAGTTCCTCCCTCTTGTCACCTTCTTGGTTGTCCACTTTGTACTCACATTATTTATTTATTTATTTATTTATTTATTTATTTATTTATTTATTTATTTATTTATTTTTATTCATTTTTCCAAATTATCCCCTCCCTCCCTCCACTCCCTCCCCCCAATGGCAGATAATCCCATACATTTTACATGTGTTACAATATAACCTAGATACAATATATCACATTAATTATTTAACAAGTATTTATTAAGCACCTACTATGTACCTGGTACAGCAATGAGTACTAGGGATCCAAAAAATGACAAAAGACAGATCTCTCCACAATACTCTCAAGTTGGAGGATGAGACAAAAATTATATATATGACTCACTGATTATGGACTGGCTGGCCGGGCAGGATGAGGTACCGGGTCAGCACCCCCAGGCTGAGCTTTGCTGCACTGCTGCCGCAGGCTCTGGTTGGCCAAAAAGCAGATGGCGGGTCCTCAGCACTGGTTCAGGTGCACTGGCCTCGGCTCCCACCTGGGCTGTGCCATGTGCTCCAGGTGGCTGTTTCCCTTCTTCCTCGTGGGGACATCTTGACTTTTAACCTGGGGGCTAAAGGTGAAACCCAGTTGTTCCTGGACAATTCGTTCAGTAGGTGGCACTTTGTGCGGTGCTGGCTCAGAGAATTAGGGCCTTAGAAGAGAGGGGCACCCAGTGGGGACAGCCCCGAGGCAGGACCAGCAGCCACCGCTGACAGTTCCAGTGTGGCATCTTTGGGTGGAGGCTGCCTCTGTGTGGCGGACTACTGCACTGACATCCCATGGTGTCCCTCTCCCCTCCTTCCCCCTTCTCATCCCTTCTCCCTTCTCCTCCTCACCTCTTTCTCCTTTCCCCATCTCTCTTGTCCTTTCTTACTCCTTTCTTCCCTGTCCCTCTCCCGTCCCCCTTTTTTCTTCCTTTCCCTTTCTTTCTTGTCCCTTCTCTCCATTCCTTTCTTCCCTCTCCCTATTCTCCTTTCCCCTCCTCCCTCCTTTCCCCATCTTTCTTGTCCCATTTCCCCATTCTTTTTTCCCTGTCCCCTCTCCCCTCAAAGAGGTTAAATGAAGCCACGTGGCATGGTTATTGTGTTAGCGATAGCAGTGTAAACTCATCTCAATTGGGGCAATGTTAAGGATATACCTTGATGGATATTCATAATGTGTAAAACATATTTTGAAAGGAAGAGCTGAGATAGTTAACAGCTGAAATTCAGCTTTGCAAAACCCTTTCTTTGCTTATTTAGCTCATTTGATACTTACAATAATCCTGTAGTAATATTGATCATGGATGTTGTTCCCCTTTTACAGATGAAGAAACTGAGGCACTTAAGTGAGTCGTTAAGTCCTATATCCATGGTGACACATCTCTCTAGCCATTATACTACATTACACTAGTATAAAATAGTGCATGTCGTGATGCACACTTCGTTCTTTTGCCAAAGGCTTGTTTTCTATCAATGAATTAATTGATCCAATCTTCTCCTCCCCCATAACAGAAAGAGGTTGGAGCCAGTTAAGAATGCTGGATACCTATGTGCAGGTAAATAGGGTAGAAGAAGAGGCAAACCTTTAATCCCAAGTCCTGGCAAAATCCTCCCTTAGGAGACCAAGTTGGGGAGCGATTCTTGGCAATAAGAGAGCTTGGATTTCTATTGGACTTCAAGGTTTACAAAGTGCTTTTCTTTCGGCAACCCTAGAAGGTTTACATTTGAAAGTTCACAAAGCGCTTCGTACCCATTCCACGTTAAATGTGGGTACTCGGAAGGCTCATGTAGTTTGATTTTTCTTCATACCTCAATGCCTGGTCCTTAGTTGGTGCTTAATAAATGATCATTAATTGGTTGATGAGCTCATCCCACCTGGGATCTGGATCAAAGCTCCCTAAACTATGGGTCCACCCCATGTGGGGTCTCATAACAATGTAGAGGTTGTGAAATTATGGTTTGTTATCAGTAAATGTAAAGACTGATGAATATTTCTCAGGTGAAAAGGGGGTGGGAGTGGAAAAAGTAGAAGAATCCCTGATCTAGGCAATGGAGGGTTACTGCCATTTTATCAAGGGGGAAATTGAGACCTAGGTTAAGTGCCTTGCTGAGGAACACACAGTTAGTAGATGTCAGAAGTGGGATTCAAATCTGGATTGTTCTGGGTCTCCTCCCCCTGCCCCTCTCTCCCACGTCCAGTACTCTGCCCACTTCTTGGGTGCTGCCTTTGCCCACAACAATCCTTAGCAGCCTTTCCCTGCTTGCATTCAGATCCCTGTATTGGAAAGGGGAGGGGCAGCCCTTGAGTCAGGGTCACCCAGCTGGGGTCAGATCTCCAGGCTCCGGGTGTAGGATTCCCTTCAGCTTTGCTGGTTCTGCTTTTGCTGTTTGCTGTGAAGAGCCGCCACTTATTTTGGGAAGGGGACCAGTCTCCAGCTAAGCCTGGCTTCCAGGGCGCTGTCCAAGGTGCTAGGAACCAGCGCCACTGACAGAAGCTAGAAGGGAGCGCCAGAGCCTTCCCCTATCAGGCTGGTGTTCCCCAACTCACACTAGGCAGCAAAACGGGCCCGATACCTGAATTCTGGGCACCTGCCACTTCAGTGGGCCTGCTGGGATCCGTGGATAAGGAGGGAGCCCAAGCTTGGGGAACTTTAAAGAGGAGGATGTAGTGGAGGAGAAAGAAGAGCAAAGAGAAGGGAAGAAAAATGGAAAGAGAAAAGGGAGGAAGGAGAGGAACGGATGAAGGAGGAAGTGGACAATTTTTGAGAGGCAAAGACTTAATCATGGGTATCCTGCTGGAGCATTGGGAAATACCAGTGTACAGTTCAGGGAATATGAACAAGTATAAGAAAGACCCAGGAAGGACTTGAACCATGTACAAGTCGGGAGGCCAGACACCCAAATAGGAGATCCAGGACTGCACACAGGTACTTTGAATTCAGGACCTTTGTGGTCATCCAAGTCTCTTTGCCCCTTCCCCCACAAATAGGTGTACCCCAGAGGCAAATCCTTCCTTCCTCTCTGCTTCCTTGATTTCAGTTGACATATTTAAACAAATGATTCCCAGAACACTGGACCTTATCTCTGATTGTTTGCTGAATCTCTTTAACTGGATATCCCTTCATTATCTCAAACTCAGTGTGTCCAAAATAGGAAAAATAATAAAGAATATCTAGTATGGGGGAGGATTCTGGGAAGATGGTTGAGTAGGTTAGTAAATTTCAAGCTCCCAATTTCCCCCCACAAACAGAACAAAGTTGCATTTCAGAGTGAATACAGATAGGTGAGAAATCAAGAAAATTTGGGGTAGAACAGGGTCTCCAGATATAACTCAAGAAGATCCAAAGAAAGACCCCAGTCCAGGGATTAACCCATGTGAAGTGCAAACACCTCTGGGATAGCTCTGAAGAAACACCAAGTGGGGGATCCCTTGGACTATCTCAGTGTACTTGGAGCTTCAGCAGGAACCACAGAAACTTTCACCTCCGGGACTGTTTGTAGATTCTGGTCCAAATTGGGGAAGACTAAGGGAACCTTGGCTGATTGGGAATGCCAGGCCCAACTCTGCTGATGAGAAGGAGATTCAAGACAGTTGAATACTGTCTTTAAAATCACTTAGCAAGTAAGTTGGAGAGAAGGCATTTCCCCAAACTGGTAAAGGGAGTCATCTCACTTGAGAGTTCCCCAAATCAAAGAAATCAGATCCAGTCCCTATCCTGGGGAGTGCAGTGGCAGCAGGGTAGGGATGCTTCTGGCTGCTGGCTCTTGCAGGAGGGAGTAGCTCTTGGTTTGGGGTTTCTGGTTTCTGAAGAGCTGAAGGGAAGCTCGAGGCCCCATCCTCTCCCCCCACCATGATTAGAAGGGCTTACACTAACACCTCTAATTAAAAAAAATGAATCAGCAAAGAAAGAACTCCACCACAAAAAAGTACTATGAGAACAGCAAAGGCTGGGGTTCATCTTCAGAGGAGGGCACTTTTTAGTAAAAAGAAGCTTCTACTCAAAAGAGTAACATGAAATGGCTCCCTGCCCAGAGAGAATTCATAGAAGAACTCAAAAAATAATTTAAAAATCAAATGAGAGACATTGAGGAAAAACTAAAAAAAAATCCAAGAAAAACAAGAAAATTCTGAAAAAAAATTAATTAAAATTAAAAAAGAAGATACAGAATTTTAAAGATGAAATTAACTCTTTGAAAATTAGAATTGAACAAGAGAAAGCCAGTGAAACCATTAGAGACCAAGAAATAACAAAACATTATAACGAATGAGAAAATAGAACACAAAGTGAAACATAAGAAAAATGATACATCTGGAGAACAGATCAAAAAGAGAAAATATAAGACTAATTGGATTGCTTGAAAGTTGTGACTAAAAAGAGAGTCTTGACACAATAATCCAGGATATAATCCAAGAAAATTGTCCTAGAGTGATAGAACATGAGGGGAAAGTAGAAATAAAAAAAAAACCCACTGATTACCATTTCAAAGAGATCCTTTCTAGAAAATATACATGAATATTATTGCCAAATTTTGAAAACCTCAGATCAAAGAAACAAGAAACAAGAAAAAAAAAACAATTCAAGTATATTGGGACTACAATTGGGACTTATCAGCAGCTACCATAGGAGACCACAGGTCCTAGAATCATAGCTACCGACAATCAAAAGAATGAGGTCAGTGGTCAAAAATATTGTATCCAGCAAGATTAAGTATAATTTTGAATAAGTGGACATTCAATGAACTTGTGGATTTTCAGGACTTTCTATCAACCAAACCCAAACTTAATAGAAAATTTAACATATAATATCAATTATCAATTGATTAATTATCAATAACAATATCAACAATTAGTATCAATAAAATCAATATCAAAGATCAATTTCAAAGAACTTAACATGGAAAAAAATTTAAATATGTACAAATTGTTTATTTTTTTTTTACATGGGAAGTGTGTATTCTATGTTTAAGATTCACATCAACAAAAGAAGGATTGGCAGAATTAAGGTTAAAAATAGTAATCGTGTTATTCAAATGAGGTGTAGGGGAAGAATAGACATAGAAGCTTTAAAGGGGGGAGAAAGGCTCCTGGTTCTGAAAATCTACTCACATCAGAATGGGTTTAATAGGTAACACTACATATATACCAGGAAGGTATAACACTTTTTAAAATCTATAAAGAAATAAGGGGGAAAGGCTGGGCACATGGGGAAACAAAGGATGAGGGAATAAGACAAGGAAGGGATCCTGGTTGGGAGGAGATAAATAATAGTAAGCCAAGTTATGGAGCAGAATTTAATGAGTCAGCAGGGATAGGAAAGATGTGTGTGCATGTATGGGGGCGTGGGTATGTGTATATTTACATATGTATACATAAATATATCTTTTCTTAACTGTAACTTACTTGGGAGTGGTGGGGAGATTAAAAGGGGGAAAAGAATAAAATAAATAAGGTGTGCCTCAGAGAACAAAAGAACAATATGCAAGGAAGTAAAATAAGAATGGACATTTCATGAATATAATTTCTTCTACCAATACATATACTTTCTTGATTTGGTAATTTGTTATATATTTTGAATCTTCCTTGATGTTCTGTTGGGCACATGATAATGTTCTCTTGTGTTTTGCTTTATTTTGTTCTGTATTCCTTTTCTGTTTTCCTTTTTTTTTCTTACTCTGTTTTTCAAATAAAATGAAAAAAAGAGTATTTAGAACTCTTAAATTTTGCTAGGCACTTTGCAATTATCTCATTTGATCCTCACAACAACTCTATAAGTAATTTTCTATTAAAATCTCATTTTACAGATGAGGAAACTGAGGCAAAGAGAGGCTAAGTGAATTGCCAATATCACACAGCTAGGGTCTGAAATAGGATTTCAAGCCTTTCTGATTCCAAATCCTGCTTTCTATCACTGTGCTCCTTTGTACTCATTATCCTTCCTTCTCCAAATGCTCCTCTCCTTCATCACTTTCAAGTGTCTGTCAAGTGTACTCTCCTCCATTTTGGTTTGCCAGAGTTTCCACCTAGGAGTGACCCTTGTGCTTCCCCCTTCATCCCTCCTCTAGGGTGGTATCTCTTCTACCTCCACAAGATTCTGTTTTCTTCTCTCCCCTCATTCATCCCCTTCCACTTCTTGTTGAGACTTCTGCGGTAGCCTCTGTTAATCTCCCTGCTTCCATTCCCCTCGTTCTCCAGTCCATCCTTACTGCTGCCAAATGAGATTCCTGGCGCCATTCTGATCCGGTTTCTCTCCTGCTCAGGAGCTCAGGGCCTCCCTCTGGCCTCTACAAGAACAGTTTAGTCACTCCATTTGGCATTTCAAGCCTCTCACCGAATGGTTTCCAGACTGCTTTCCCATTACCTCTCAGCTCTGAGGCACAGACACAGGCGGCTTCATCTCCGGCAGCTAGCCTTGGTGACCTTGTCCCCCAGCTTGGTGTCCTCTCCTTTCCCTCTGCCTCTTGCAACCCTTTTACTCTTTCAAAGCTCAGTGTGTGTCCCTTTCTCCAGGATGCCTCCTTCTCCCTTCTGTCCCAGCTCTTAAGGCCATTTCTGAAATGACGTTGCATTTATTTTGCACATACTTTGTATTTGCCAATCTGGGGACATCTTCCAACAGAAGACACAGCACTTCTAACAGTGTCTGATTCATCCGGGGCATCTCCAGTCGTCCTGATCTCTGTCTGGCCACTGGAGCCACTTGGCTCTGGAGGGGAAAGTGAGGCAGGCGACCTTGCACAGCCTCCCTCACTTCAACCCGATTCACTTGCATGTCCCCTCCCTGAGGTCATGGTCCTCTTTGAAAAGAAGGACAAACAACAACCTATTACTATTGCTAACTGTATTTCCCCATTTATTCTATTCTCTAGCACACCATAGGATAGGGATAGGGACTGGCTCTGATTTCTTTGATTTGGGAACTCCCAAGTGAGATGACTCCCTCTACCAGTTTGGGGAAATGCCTTCTCTCCAACTTACTGGCTAAGTGACTTGTTATTCAGCCATTATGTGTCAGAATCAAATGCAGATCTGCAAAGTCCTGCATCCTTCCCTCCATCCACTTGGCTTTTAAATAGCTCAAGTAGGTAGCTAATGTATCCTTTCAATTCACAATTGATTTCCTTGATAAGCACCCAGGGGCCAGGCCCTGGACTCCATTTGAAGGATGCCTCTCCCAAGGATCTGGGATTTATGTCTACCATGGTAGATATAATTGTAGATCTATTGTAGATATGGGCAATATACGACAATAGTTTTAATACTATTGTAGTATATTGCCTATAACTCCAAAGATGGCTTTTAAAATTAGATATTTAAAACTTAAAAAAATAGAAATAGAAAAAAAGGATGCCATATGCCCAGCAGAACATAGGAGAGGATTAAAATATGAACCATAAATTTCTATTTCAAGGAAGCCTATATGAATTCAAAATCTTACAGAAATGAATGTTGAAAACTATCTTTATTTACATGTAATTGGAAAAAAAAGTACTATGGAAATTAAAAAAAATTCATGTCTTTTTGCAGCAAAACTCTGAAAGTCTGGCAAGTTGTTCAATGTCCACTTCTTTTCATTCAGGATTTTGCTTAACTTTTCTGGGCATGGTATTTTCAGCCAGAATCCTACTTCTTTTGTTCTTTGATCAATCGTGTTCCAGGACTTGAAGTCTTTTAATATAGCTGCTGCTGAGTCCTGTGTAATTCTAATTGTGGTTTCACCAATTTTGAATTGATTTTTTTTCTTGTTGCTTTGTAATATCTGGGGGTTTCAGAATTTGTTAGTGATGTTCCTGTAAGTTTTCCTCATAGGATGTTTTTCAGGTGGTCATTGGTGAACTTTTTCTGCTTTCTCTTCTCATTTTTAACACTTCAGGAGGCTTTAAAAATTATTTCTTGTATTTTTGTATCAATATTCTGTTTTTAATTATATCTTTTAGGTAGTCCAGTTATTCTTATGTTTTCTCCTCTTGCTCTCCTCTCTAGATATGTTGTTTTTCTTAGATGTCTCACATTCTCTTCTATTTTTTTCGTTCTTTATATTTTGTCTTATTTTTTGACCTCATAACTTTGCTGGCTTCCTCTTGCCCAGTTCTAGTTTTTAAGCAGTCATTTTCTTCTTCAAGATTTTGGATCTCTTTTTTTAGTTGGTCAATTGTTTTTCATTTTTTTTCTTACATTGTTCCCTTTCCCCAAGTTTTTCCTCAATCTTTCTCATTTGATTTTTGAGTTTTTCTATGATTTCTTTTTGGTCAAGTTATTCTTTGGAGTAGGAGACATTTTTTCTTACTTACATATCTTCCTCTGAAGATGAACCCCAGTCTTCCCTATTGCCATAGTAATATTCTACATTTGGGTTCTTTCTCTTTTGCCTCCTTATGTATATTTTTAAATTTGGGGAAGTTAGTGTAATCCCTTATAGTCCTGGGGTTTGGGGTTTGATCCCTCTGGCCTCAGTTCCTCCTTCATTTCTCCCCTGTGTACCGAAGCTTTACCCTCCAATAGAAGCCCACTGCCATCAGCATCCTTGCCCCAACGCTACTGCACTCACGATATGTGGGCTGATTCCTTCAGGACTGCATCTCAGCAGCTCAGCTGGACCTGGTATTCCAGAGGTTTCCTCAGTGTCCCCTTGACTCAGATCCTGCTGCCTGCTACTTTCTGGTGGTTAGGGCCCATTTAAGGTTATTTCCCAATCCATATAGCCTCAGGACTTGCTGCTTTGCTATTTCTGCAGAACTAGCCTGGAGGTTTCTTTCTTCAGATCTTTCCATTTGTCCTAGGAGGACCACCATTACGTCTAAGTTTTTATTTGTTTTTAATGGCTCTACATTTGCCCCGAGGCACAGTTTTGTCTTATTTGTGGGGGAAATCTGGAGAGCTTGGAATTTTCTGATCTATTCTGCCATGTCCTAGAGTCCTCTCAGAGATGGTTTTTGAGAATTGCTGTAGCCCAAAGCATTTACTACCCTGTGATCCATCTCTTTGTTTGGATCTTGAGTGACAGATGACAGCCAATCCCTCACCATGCCCACATCTGAAACATTTGTACCCTGGGATGGTCTGGAAGAGCCCAAACCTGGAGCAAAAAGTTCAACAAAGCAAATTTCTTAATGTAAATGTTTTTGATGGACAAAAATAGGTTTTCTCTTATTTCTTATAATAAATGTGTATAGTCAAGCAAAATACATTCTCTCAGGGACCATGTCCAGAAAATGTGTGCCTCATTCTGCCTTAGGGCACAGTGGGTAGAGTGCCAGGCCTTGAGTCATCTTTCTGAGTTCAAATCTGGACTACAATCTTATGAGCTCTTAGATCTCCTCTAAAGAAGCATCCTTGTGTAGTCCTAGTATAATTCTTCTACAGTCCTCATTAACATTTTCTCTAGCAAGTTGTCCTTCTGAGCTATGAGACCCTGGGATAATCACTTAGCCCTGTTTGCCTTAGTTTCCTTCTTTGTCAAATGAACTGGTTAGTATCTTTGCCAGGAAAACCCCAAACCAAGAGTCAGATACCACTGAAAAACAACAACAGCATTCTGCCTAGTAGTCCGTCAACTCTGGGCCAAGTTGTGGGCAGCATCCTTTGTCATATGAACCCGGTAATCCCAGCTGATCAGATCAATAATCATTAAGTCTGTTCCAGGCCTTCAAGCAAGCAGAGCAGGCTTCTAGGCCTGGGTCTACAGAGGTGAAAATCAAATAGTCCTTTTCCCCAGAATGCCTACAACCAAGGGCTTGGGGTGCAGAAGAGTAGGACATACAAATTACAGGTGGGAAAGAGAAGAGAATTTAGATAAAGTCTCAGGCTGATGGGAGGAGGAAGAGCATATTTATGCCCAAGGACTCAAGATTGCTTCTTGGAGGAACTCAAGCTGGGCCTTGAAAGATGAATTCTGAGGATGGGAGAGGAGGACTACATTCTGGGTGTGGAGCATGACCTCTGTGAATACCTGGAGTTGGGAGATAGCAGAAAAATGATACCAGGAGAATCATTGTAGAACATGTAGGCAGAAAATGGAGGCCATAAGTAGGGTTTGAGGAGAGATTGTATAAAATGAGGTTGGGCCGAAAGGTTTGAACCAGCTTGTGGAAAACCTCGAAAGCCAGCTTAAGGAGCTGGTGCCCTCAGTGCTAAATGAGCACTTCCTTTTCAGGAGAGCTGCCGAGCCCTTTCTGTCCCAGTCTTTGCAAAAACCAGTCAGGGATTAGATTCAAAACTGCTTACAGGAAATCAATAAGGGAAATGTAATACCAAACGTACTCATAGATAATTATAAGTGACAGCATGGCATGGTGGACAGAAGGTGGGTCTGGCTTCAAATCCTACCTGGAATACGTACTCGGGTAATGGGTAAGTAACTGGATCTCAGTGCTGACAGGGCACTTTCAAAGACTAGAACTTTTTTTCCCCAGTAGTATTTTATTTTCCCTCATACATGTAAAGATGGTTTCCAATATTCATTTTTGTAAGACTTTATATTCCAATTTTCTCTTTCTTCCTCCCTTACCTCCCCCTCCCCAAAACAACAAGCATTCTGATATGTTAAACATGTGTAATACTTTAAAACATATTTCCACATTTGCCATGTTGTGCAAAAAAAATCAGACCAAATGGGAAAAAACCATAAGAAAGAAAAAGCAAACAATAAAATAAAAACAGGTGAAAATCCTATGCTTCGACCCACATTCAATCTCTGTAGTTCTCTCTCTGGATGCAGAGAGCATTTTCCATCCCAGGCAAAGACTGTATAACTTGCTGAAGAGCTGATGATCTCCTTTGGTTCATAGATCAAGATTATCAGGTCATCCTCATATTTTATAGGTGAAGAAAAGGAGTTCTTGGACAAAGTCACTTAATTGAGGTTGTCACATAACCTCAAGGTCACCCAGCTAATAGATGACAGTGGCCTCTGTGGAAGGAATTGTAAGCATTTATAGTTCAAAAAAGGACCTCAGTGTCTGATATCTTATCTTGCCAGGTGATCTTCAGAATTTTCTTGCCACAATTCAAAAGGAAATGATTCAATTTCCTGTCATGACACTGGTAAACTGTCTAAGTTTCATGGGCACACAGCAATGTTATCAGCACAACTACTCTGTAGAACTTCAGTTTGGTAGTAAGTCCAGTACCTCTTCTCTCTTCCACTTTCCTTCGGAGCCTCCCAACACTGAGCTAGCTCTGGCAATGTGCGCTTCAACTTTATTATTAATGTGGACATCCCTGCAAAGTATACTTTATTACCATATTCAAAACTTCTGCATTTGCTGTTACTGATGGTTCTACATATGGCTGATGTGGTGCTGGCTGATGGAGCACCTGTGTTTTCTTTATGTTAATCATTAAACCAAAATTAGCACAAGTTGCAGAGAATTGATCCATATTTTGTTGTATCTCAGCTTCAGAAGCTGAATCGAGTGCACAATCATCTGCAAACAAAGAATCCTGCGCCAACAGCTCCTCCACTGCCATCTTGACTTGTCACCTTTTCAAGGTGAATTTACCATGAGTGTGCCCTTAACGCCATGTTTATGCTTATTGAAGGCATTTGATGACATGGCTGAAAACATGCTAAAAAGCATGGCAGTGAGCACCCAGCCTTGTCTCACCATTGGTGACTGGGAAAGCACAGATCATTGTCCATTTTCCAAATCTCAGGCAGACATGCTGTCATGAAATTGGTGCACAATACTGATGAATTTTCCAGATAATGGAATTTTGACATAATTTTGCCTAAGTCTTCCTGACTCACAGTATCAATGGCCTTGATCAAATCTGCAAATATCTGTTCTCCTCATAGCATTTCTCCTGGAATTGTTGGGCAGCCAACAACATACAAACTGTTCTTCAACCCCCTCTGAAGCCATACGGGTTCTCCCATCTTCCAGGTGAAGATTCTAGCAAGATCTTGCCAGCAGTGACTAAGACTCCATTGAGTTTGTCTCCAGACAATCTATTCCCTTTGCCTTTATAGAGATGAACAATGGAGATGTCCTTGAATGCCTGGGGGGGATAACCTCCTTTTGTCATATAACCTGGGAAATTTTAGTCAATTTTTCTATGAGCAATGGGTCCCCGATCTTGTAAATCTCATCTGGAATAGAATCAGCACTAGAATTTTGCCACATGAAAGGAACCTAATGGTATTCAAAACCTCTTCTTCACTTGGGACTTCCATTAGGGAGAGATTGACTTCATCTCGTGGTAAAATGCTCAGTTGTTTGAGTATTGATTGATGACAGACTATTGGGAAAACTATGGAAATGTTCTCTAGGATCATGAACTTATCATTAATCAATGTGACGATCAGCACTAAGTAGATGAGATGCCCCATAGGTCTTTTGCCCATAAATAATCTTCTGGGAATCATAAGAGAATCTGGATTGTTACTTTCAGCATAAAATTGAATTTCATCTGCCTTCTTACTGAGCCGAGAAACCTGCATCTCTCTAAACTTCATTTGTACTTTACTTAATGGAATTAAATGCTTCCTTCTTAGAGATGGATAACTTATCATGCTGGTACACCCTGTGGAGTTCTTGTTTTTTTATTTAACAGCTTCTGAATTTCCCCATCATTTTCATCAACCCAGTCTTGATGTCTCTGAGTGTTCTGGTCCAGATGAGCAAATGCAGTGCTGGCCACCCAATCTCTGAAACTTGCCTACGTCTTTTCTTCTCCATTGTTGCCAACTGTGTGTTGGTTCAACTTTCCCTCTAAGTTAACCACAAATTGTTCCTTCTCAGAGAAGCACACTCTAATCTGCTGACATTAATTCTTCTGGTAACCTTTTTGTTTTGTGGGGGCTTCCATTTTTGATGGATGTAAATATTTAGCTTGGAGAGGATGTCCATTCTGCAGCATACATTTCCTTTGTCTCAAAAATTGTCTGTCTCATAATCACATCATGTATGAAATGCAATGTTTGCACCCATAAAGTTTTATTACATTTAGGTAAACAGAAGACACTGTTGCTGATGAGAAGGTCCTAAGATGCACAAGTCTTCAGTAGACTGTTGCTACTGCTGTTTCCAACTCCATTTTTCTCAAGGACTCCTTGCCATGTCTGGTTGTCTGAGCCTGTGCTAGCATTATAATTGCCAGAATTATAAGCTTGTTGTCTTTTGGCTCATTGATAATAAGGGTCTCCAGGTCTTCATAGCACTTTCCTTTGACCTCATGAGGGTTCATTGCAGTGGGAGCATATCCATTGATGACAGTGGAATGACATTTTCCCGGAATTGGCAATCCCATTGTCACGAGTCTGTCATTTGCTCTTTTTGTAGACACATGGACTTCTTGACTTGATTGGTGCAAAACCCACACCAGCTTCATGGCACTCCTTTTTGCTATGACCAGTCCAGAAAAATATGTCTCCAGCCCCGACTTCATATGCTAGTCTTCATTTGCCAGGCTTGTTTCACTGCTATTTATCTTTCAGGTCTACTGGATTTTGTCTTGTCTATGCAAACATTTCATGTGACAATAGTGAGTGGAATCACCTTATAGACCGTGTGTGTGTGTGAGAGTGTGTGTGTGTGTGTGAGAGTGTGTGTGTGTATTTTGACCACAAGGTGGGATCCCTGATGCAGTAACCAGGCAAGGTTAAGTAAGCAATTTTTAGGGCACCTTTTCTAGCCCTTTCCCTCCACCAGGAAGCGAAAAGTAAGATCATTAAAAGGGCGCCCAGACATCCAGGGGTTGCTGAATCCCAACGGTGTTTCCAGTGAGAAGATGACGGAGCCGGGGTGCCCGAGTGCAGGGCTGTGACTACAGCTCACAGACAGCAGCACCTCATCCCCTGCTCGTTGCCGCAGGAATCTCAGACAGGTAGAAATGGTGAAATATTATGGGGAATAACTTTTGATTTGTGCGTACATTGGATTTAGGGGAGACGGAGCTGCATGGAGTCTTCAGCTTTTCTCTCTTCCAGAGTCGTCACCGTCCAGTGACAGGACAGAGTCAAGGTGACCGGGGATGGCTCAGGATGTGGTGGATGACCTTGCTCTCTTCGTCTGACCAAGCTCGAAGGGCTCCCCTGTCAGCACGTGTTTAGGGCAATGCTTCACGGACTTGGGGTAGACCCCCAGCTCCCCACGGATTTGAGGCCCTTTAGACACCCTCAGGCTAGGGCAGCTCCTCTGCTGCGTTTGTGGCCGTGTGGCACTGAAGCCGGACCTCCCGCGGGGGAAAGGGCGGCTTGCGAAGTTCCAGGCCAGCGCGCCGTCCCCAGGCCGGGCACGCCGGCCGCTTCTCGCCTCGGTTTGCCTCAGTTGGAGGCGAGGTCAGGGGGTGGATGGGGACAGAGCCCGGCTCTGCACACTTTGTACCGGAGTGAAATGGATCACATTTATGGTCAGTTTCAGTAAGGAACAAACGAGGCCTTCATTCCGTTACTTAAGCGCCGGGGCAGGGATGCGTCACTAAGGAGCTCCAGGATACGGAATCCAGGAGTCCCGAGAAAGCATGAGTACGGACTGAGGTAACGCGGCGGAGGCCGGCGCCAGGTAAACAGATACAACCCGGTGGCGACAGTGACGCCCGATGTCCACCAGAGGGAGCCGCACACCGCACTAACGCCGCCCGCCGCCCAGGCGCCCTCGCCCTCACTGACGCTAGGTGGCGAGAAAGTGACGCGACCGAAACCCTGCCTGGGCCTGCGCGTTCAAAGCGAGAGCCCATTTCAGGACCAGGGAGAGCTCCCCGCCCGCCCGCTCTTTTCGGCGGGACTTCTGCTCCCGCCCGCGCCCTGGGAGCAGCCGTGGGGGGAGGGGAGGCGGCCGGGGCTCCCCCTTCTCCATCCCCCTCTTTCCCAATTGTCTTAGGATTCTTTCTGTTAGTTTTACTCCTAAACTGCCGGCTCCCCAGGGAAAACAGCTGCCCTGTGTCTCTGGCTTCTCTCTAATTTGCCTCACTCCTGTCCTTTACCCCAGTTCAAATATTGCACATTGCATCAGTATTAGAAACGAAGAGCTGCAAGGAATCCTGGGAATCTAGTCCATGTAAGTGACACATGAGGAAACTGAGGCACAGAGCGAGGGAGCGGTTTCCCGAGGTCAACAATCAGTAAGTAACCGCTTAGATTCTAACTGGAAGCCTCTGCCGTCCCACCCAGGGCTCTTAGAACCTGCAGGGGACCCTAAAGGTCAACCAGTCAGCCAACCCATCAACCAAGCAAGCAAACGATGCGTCAGCACCAATTACTACCTTACCCAAAGGCAAAAGTGAACCGGTCTCTGCCCGGGTGGACTGTTAATCAATATTTATTGATGAGCTTTCTTATTGGGCATCCTAACATCTTAGCCCCTTCCCTATACAGATCAGGAAACTGAGGTTAAAATCTTTAGTCTTATTCAAAGGTTACCTTAATCCCACCCCAACACAAGGCCTTTCCTGATCCCCCGGTGCTAGTGGGCCTCTGAAGTTACTTTGGATGTATTTTATACATATTATATGTGTGTATCTTCATAAAAATAGAATGTAGAACTTGGACGGCTTTATCTTATATTTGTATTTAGCATAGTGCTTTAAACATAAAGTGCATAATAAATGCTTATCGATTAATATTCTTGTCCAAGGTCTCCCTGGTAGTGGCAGAGCCAGTATCAAAACTATTTTTATAATACCCTGCTTTCTCCCACAGAATACAATTCAACTAATATTGAACACCTGTTATTTGTTTGGCATGGGGCTAGGTGGACAAGAAAAGAAAAGATGCAGTTTCTTGCATACACATTGTTCTCCACTCCCACCCTCCCATTACAATATAAGCTTTTTTTGAGAGCAGAGATGATTCTGCTTTGCCAATTGTGCCTAAATAGCATTATTTAGTTTTTGTATCTCTATTCCCAAAGAGACAGGGTGACATGGTGGATAGAGAGTATGTCAAGGACAGGGAGATCTGTGATTAAATCCCATCTACACCATAGTTACACTCTTCATGGTCTAGAGGATGTGCTTGCCTCTATTGGTTGAGGGAGTTGACTCACTTAGGAGTTCCCTATGAAATCACAGCTCCTGTTCTTATCCCTGGCACCTAGCATAGTGACTGGAACATGTTGAATTGAATGAACTCATGTTTTCCTGGGAGATACAATATATAAGACAAATGATTAAATTTAAAGAAACTTAAGGAGGGAGTGAAGCACTCACAATTGAGGTGAAGGTGATCTCAAGGAAAGCCTTACAGTAGAAGAAATGCCTCATTAAGCTTTGAAGGAAGAAAGAGATTCTGAGTTGCAGAGATTTGGAGGGAGAGAATTCCAAGGTCCTATTATGACTTGTCCAAAATACAGATAGAGATGCAAATTCAATACCGAGTTGAGGGAAGAGCTTTTCAAAGGTGCATAATATGAAATAAGGTTGGAAAGATAAGGTGAATCCAGAATGTAGAGTTTTTAAATCTTAGGTGTAGGTCTCTGTATATATTATTTTCAAGATACCGGGAAGCCATTGAAGAATTTTGAACAGAGGAATGGCAATATCTTGGGAAGATTAGTCATCTATTTGCTAAACATTTATTAAGCACTCATATGTGCTAGCACTATGCTAAGTATTGAAGACACAAAGAAAAGTAAAAGATAATATAAAACATTATGTACAAACAGGTTATGTACAAAATAAATTTGAAATAACCAACAGAAGGAAGTCACTAGAATTAAAGGGAAATCTGGAAAGGCTTCTTGAACAAGGTGGAATATTATCTGGGACTCAGAAGAAGTTAGGGAAGCCAGGAAGTGGAGAGCAGGAGAGAGAACATTCCAGACATAATGGACAGTCAGTAAAAGTTCTTGGAATAAGGATCTTGGGATCCTGGGATAAGGACATCTTGTTCAAGGAGTCACTGGAGTTTATAAAATAGGGGGTAACAGACCTATGCTTTTGAAGTTCACAGATAAATAGTAGATAGACTGGATTGGGGAAGAGTCTTGTGTTAGGGAGACCAACTAGCAGGCTATTGCAATAGTCCAGGGATGAGGTGACTAAATGAGGAAATATAAGTAGCAATACTAATTGGAAATTGAGGAAATACATCAATTAGGGAATAGATGAATAAGGTGTGGTATGTGATTGTCAAGGAATATCATTGTTCTATAAGGAATAATGAGTATGATGCTCTCAGAAAAACCCAGAAATTCCTCCATGAACTCAAGCAATATAAAACATACTTCTGGGATGACCAGCTGTAAATGATTTTTGCTATTCTTAGCAGTACAATGATCCACAACTACTCTGAAAGACTTCTGATGAAATATCCTCTCCACACCTAAAGAAGAAACTGACTGTGTATGAATAGAGATTGAAGTGTACTCTCTCTGTCTCTGTCTCTGTCTCTCTCTTTCTGTTTGCCTCTTTATTTTTCTTGAAGGTTTTATTATTAGGGTGGGAGATCTATGCTTTCTTTCACATGACTTTGGTATTCATGCCTAATACTGGTATTGTTAGGTCAATGAATATGGATGGATTTATAGCCCTTGGAACATAGATAGTATCTTTTCATCAGTTACCAATTGGGACATGGCTCTTATTTATTTTAAAAAATAAATTTGACTCAGTTCCCTCTAAGTTTGAGAAATAAGGCCTCATAAAAAACTTGCTTCAAAATTCTTTTTGCAATTACTATTGCTAACTGTATTTCCCCCATTTATTCTATTCTCTTTTTTCCTTTTACCCTGTCCATTCTCAAAAGTATTTTGTTACTGACCCCTCCCTCTCCCAGTATGTCCTCCCCCTTCCTGTATTCCATTCACACCATTTTTCTTGAAGGGTTAAGATTGATTTCTATACCCATATTGAACGTGTATGTGATCTTCTGTTTGATCCAGTTCTGATGAGAGTAAGGTTCACTTACTCACACTCTCCTCTCCTTCTCCCCCTCCCCTGCAAAAGCTTTTTCCTGCCTCTTTTTATGGCAGATAGTTTACACTATTGAAGTGGAAGCATGTTAAGGGATTTAACCAGAAAGAGAGATATAATGTTATCAAAGAAAAGCTAGTGAGGATGGATGGCTGAACTGGAGATTATTTGGGTATGTGGAGATATGGGAATGTTGGTAGGCAGTTGATTGTACACAGTCAACAGACAAGGAAAGACTGAAGATAAATGAGGGAGCCAGGACAATCTGCTGGAAGGAAACAATCTGCTGGAGAAGATTAGGATGAAGCGGGATGACTAATACATATAAGAAGGTTTGCCGCTTCTTTAAATGGCTAGCTTTCTGAGGTCACTAGGTGGTTCAGTGGATAGAGCACTGGACCTGGAGTCAAGAAAATCTGAAGTCCTATCTTCTTTTTGACATTGAATAGCTGTATGGCCAGTGTTTGTCTCAGTTTCCTCTACTAAAAATAGGGATAATAACAGCACCTACTTTGTAGGGATGTTGTAAAGATCAAATGAGTAAACATTTGCAAAGAGTACATAGTAGCACAGTGACTGGAACACAGTAGGTACTATGTAAATACTTATTCCCTTCTCTACCCTCCTTTCCTTTTTCATGTGGGACTGGGATGAAGAAGGGGATAGTAGAAGATGGCATCTGGGGGATGTCAGAAGAGGAGAGGGGAGAAGAGTGAATAACCTCATTTTTTTCAATAAAATATGAATCAAGGTTATCAACTGAAAAGGCAGGGGGAGGAGGAGAGACCTGAAATATTTGAGGAAGGATGTGAAGAGCTGCTGTGGTGAGTAGGATCGTGAATTAATTGGTGAGATACAAAAGAATTGCCTTGCAGTAGTGAGAGTCCAATTGAGGTTATTTAACACAAATATGTAATGAATTCAGTCAATATGGTTTGACGTGTTTAGCAGCAAGTACATGGGAGTGAAGACCATGGATGGTGGGAAAGATCCATGGTTGAGACTTCACAGGTGAAATCAGCAGTAGGATAGGGAGGAAAGGGACTCAAAGGAAGAGGAAACTAGAGAAGTGAATTAGTTTTCCAAGGAGTAAAGAGAGGGGAAAGGAGGAGAATGTAGCTAATTCAGCATTGAGGACCTGGGAAAGAACTGAGAGTTTAAGCCATTGGAGGTCACATAAGCTATTTGCAGTATAAACTTAAGCTATTTACTGAATTTCTGTAGAATGGGCTCTTTAATAAAATATTCTTATAAGATATACCTGATTCATGATGTCAAGAGGCCAAACCAGGTGACTTTGTAAAGCTCCCTTCTGCTCTAAAATCAAAGTTCTTTGGAATATGTGGAAGTTTTCAGATGCTGACTAAATCACTGTCTTTCCAGATGTTTTGGGTGTGGCCAAGACCATCACCCAAGGCTGATTCCCATAGCACCATGTAGCATTTAACTTAATTGAGCTTCTCATGGTTGTTGTGAAATAAGGATTTTCTAGCTATAGAATATGGCTGGTACTTATTATTATGAATACTCATAGGAGATGATTATGATTGTTTCAGAAATTATGTAAAAAGCCGTAGAATTTCAGGGCTGCTAAGGGCCTTGGAGATGATCTAGTCAAATCCTTTTATGATACAGAAGAGTTGCTAGACAGGGGAAGAGATTTGTCTGAGGTTGCATAATTCATTTTTTACAGAGCTTAGAGTAGATCCCCCGGTTCTTTTTCTAGTATATTAGCCTATGATTTCTTTTACTTAAAACGTAAATATAAAATAGAAAAAGAAAAAAGAAACAAAATTTTAAAAAGAAAAATGCAGAAAAAGGAAAAAAGAAACATTGCTATGTGCACAGCAGAACATGAGAGGATTCAAAATATGAAACAATAAATTTCCATTTCAAGAAGGTCTATATGATAAATATTATGCATTGTATTCAGAGCTGTTAATCTTTTTTTTTTTTTTTTTTTTTTTAACTTCCTTGTAGGTTTTCCATTATTGTCTGCTTTGCACTTTTTGGCTATATTCTTTTCCCCTCCCTTACTTCTCCTTTCCCTCTTTCCTTCAAGAAGGTTAGAACTAAGTATGGATATATTTATATATTCACACATGTATACTTACACACACATATAAAATACATAGATGTCTAAAATTATATTGTGTATATGTATATATAAGCATGTGTATATATATAAGCATGTATATATATATATATATATACACATTCACATATACTTTCATGTACCTGTTTAACAAATGCTTGTTTGTCCTATTTTTCTGAAGATGAATAACATCAATCTTCATAAATTCACATTTTTCTAAATTCACCAACTCATCATTTCCTATACAATATTTCAACCTTACATTATTTGGTTATTTTAAATAGCTTAAAACAATATTGATTAATATGAATGACATATAGTGTAGTTTCCATATTTTTCTCTTTTGATTAAATCTATTTTAATTTTAACTTTTAGATCAAGAATTACTATCCCTGCTTTTTCTCCTATTTTCTTCCCCAATCATCATCATTATTATTATGCTTGTGCGTATCTCTTATTTCTTATTTCTATTGATTCCTCTACTTTGCTTCTACCCAGTACCTTGTCTTACTGTTATTTAACTTACCCCCATCCCTCCCTCTTTATCCATTATTCTACACAATTTATCCCTTTTCCATTAATCTACTCGACCTTCCACACCCCCTTATCTTATTCACTTTCCTTTTTATTTCTTTCTAAATTTAGAAGACTTTTATAGGCTTCTACAGATATACTTCCCTTTTTAATCCATTCTCAATGTAAGTAAAATTCCAAAATTACCAGCCCTCTTCCTCCTTCCTATTCCTCTGTGTCAGTTTTTGCTCTTGCACTTCACTCATATAACATAATGACTCTTTTTACCTTTTCCAGCTTGGTTTTGCTTTTTAAAATCATATCATACTCAGTTTAACCCAACTATGATTTTATTAAATAATGATCTGAGGGTTGGGAAATTGTGCATTTGGAAAACAGGGAGGGAAAATGGAGAGGCAGTGTGCTATAGAAGACAACTCTGGCTCTGGAGTTACCTGGACTCAGTTTGAATTCTGGTGATGATGCTTATTAAGTCTGCATTTTTGACTGTGCCTGTCACTTAACACAACCTGAGCATCAAAACAGCATCTTGGTGGCACAATGGATAGAGAACTGATCCAGGAGAAAGATATTTATTAGCTGTTTGATTCTGGGCAAGTCTATTTCAGCTATGTCCACTTCATCTTCATCTGTACAATAGGGATCATCACCTGCTTCTGAGATGAAAATGAGAACGTATTTGTAACACGCTTCACAAACCTTCAAACATATAAATCTTAATGATCATGTTCATCATTTTCCTCCATTTTAAAGTGGGTATTATCACATTAGCACTTCTTTTCTATCTCCCAGGGTTGTTAGTAGGAAAGGATTTTTACAATTTTACAAAGTGTGATAAATGAAAATCCTCACAATTATGTTTATAAAATGGGAGAAGGAAATTACTAAAGAAACATGTACCCAGCAAATCTGAGGTCATGCCTTTTGAGAACAGAGAAGCAAGGAGGAGAGTGACCAAAAGTCTGTCATCCACTGGAATCATGTATTGTGCAATGACAGTGATAAAACACCAGGAGGACAGATATGGCTAACCTGGTTTGTTTCCAACTTTTTCCTGGTCAAGGGATACTATTGACTATGCAGGGCATGGGACAATTACATTGCTTATTTAGCAGTGACAGCCATCAGTACTTCCCATGGACATGTTATGAAATAGCCATTTTTGAAGGAATATTCAAACAAATCACTTCCACTTAAGCCTTTCTTTGTGGGTGGAAGTAGCATGGCCTGAATTTGGAGTCAGAGGAGCTGCTATGAAATTTTGGCTCTGCACTTACTCCCCTTGTAAACTTGAACAATCGCTCTACTTCTCTGGGCCTAAAAGACCCTCTTTCTACAAGCCCTCTCTGAGGTGCTTTCCATCTAGAACAAATTCAGTGTCATGGCTGTGAGTGCATCTCATTATAGACAAAGCTGCTGGAGGGAAGTCCACCTTTCTCCAGTTGATGAGGTCAATTATAAAGACAGCGTGAGTGATAGATTAGAACTTCACAGCAGGTTTTCCTGTGGGCAGAGCGCCTTTAAAAAGCATGATCCTCTAATGCACTGAGAATATGATTGGATTGACAAGGATGTGATTTGCACACTAGGAGCACATTCGTGTTGCCCCCCTTATAGGCTATCTATCTAACAAGATCGATGATCTGGAGTAATATTGAATTGGTGTGCTGTCAGCGCTGATGGATATAGGCTAATTTTCAAGTCTGTCTTTGGGGAAGGTATTAGCTTGGCAGTTAATAAAAGATTTTAATTAAGGAAGGGGGGACTCACTTTGGCAAACTTGCTCGACTCTCAAGTGTGGATGACTGGCAAAAAGTTATGGGTATGATCAATATTCTTCCCTCTGCTTCTTTGTTTTCATGTGAAACTTGCATTATATTGAAGAAGCAGTAAGAGGAGAAAAAAGCTTGACAACTTGGTTCTACTGATTAAAAGTAAGAATGGTTAACAGTGGAGTCAAAAATGCCAGTGGATTTAAGCCCTGTTATTATTGGTAACAAGCTGAGGAAGATATTATGCTGAGATCATATGCAATTCCAGGATTTTTCCCCCTTAACTGTTTCTTTTTGGGTCATATTCTTGGGTCATAGGATAATAAAATTTAAAGATGAAATGGAAAGAAGACAACAAACATTTCTTAAGTGCTTAGCATGTGCCAGGTAATTGGCTAAGTGCTTTAAAAATTCTGCTTCTTACATACTTATAATAAAGTTGTGAAGAAGATGCTATTTTTATTCCTGTTTTACAGTTGAAGAAACTGAGGCAGAAGGAAATTAGGCGAAGTGCTCAAGTTCACAATCTTGTAAGTTTCTGACGTTGGAACTTAACTCAGGTAAGTTCCTGACTACAGATCTAGTGTTTTATCTACCTCACCCATAGCTGTTCCTGATTGTGGAGAGATCACATAATTATAGACTCTTAGAGATGGAAAGAACCAGAGGGTCATTTAGTCTAACTCACATCTAAATAATCATCTCAGCTGCAACAGTTCCAACATGTGCTCACCCATTCAGGCTTTTGCCGAAGACTTGTAGAGAAGGGTAGCTCACTACACCACCCAAGGCAGCTTCTTGCATGTTGGGATTGAGCAGGTTTTCTAGCTAACAACCTGCCTCTCTTCAGACTCTACTTTTTATGCCTCCTTCTGCCTTTAGAGGCCAAGTGGTTTCAGTCTCAGTTTTATTCTGTATGATAGTCCTCCAGATTTTTGGAAGACAATCATCATACATTCACAAGTCTTTTTTTCCTAGGAAAGTTAAGCCCAGATTCTTCCTTAAAGAAAGTCATGGTCTTGAGGCCCTTTGCTGGCTGTGTTGTCCTTGACACTGAAGAGCTTACCCATATATCAATCCCTCTAGGAAATGAAAACTAGAACTATACCTGGCATTCTTTAGATGATCTGACCAGGGCAGAATACAGCAAGACTATTGATTGTCTTCCTTGGCCTGGACTATAAATCTCTTCTAATGCAGCCCAAATTTGCACTAGCTTTTATAGCTTCCACATTGCATTATTGGCTCATGTTGAACTTACCGGCAACTAAGGTATCAGTCTTCTTTGGATGAATTGCTATCTAACCAGATTTTTTCCCATGCTTTATTTTGGAAGCTCATGTTTGAACTCAAGTATAAGACTTTTTACTTTGGCCACATTAAATTTTATCTTATTTGGTGTGTCTCCCCAGTGTAGTATTTGGAGATCATTGGAATTTTCATTATTCGGTTGATGCAATGATTCTTCATTACACTGAGTGGATGGATTTTATTTCTTTTATTTAACCTCCTTTTCCCTCTTTCCCCAGTACAATCCCCTTACCACCTCTAGTTTCTTTTTCATATTATAATAAAATCAAATTATACCCATAACTCTCTAAGTACACCCAATACAGAAATATAGTTCTCAAAAGTTTTTCCCTTTTAACTTTTTTATGCTTTTCTTGAGTTCTGTGTTTGGAGATTACATTTTTTGTTTAGTTCTGGTCTGTTCATCAGAAATAGATGAAATTCACCTATATCATTGAATGTTCATCTTTTCCCCTGAAAGGTAATGCTCATTTTAGCTGGATAGTTTATTCTTGGCTAAAATCTAAGTTCCTTTGCATTTCAGAATATCAGATTCCAGGCCCTTTGATCCTTTAAGGTGGAAGCTGCTAGGTCCTGGGTGTAATCCTGATAGTGACTCCTCAGTACTAAATTGTTTCTTTCTGACTGCTTGCAACAATCTTTTCCTTAGTGCAATAGTTCTGAAATTTAGCCATGATATTCCTTGGAATTTTAATTTAATTTAATTTTTTTCAGGAGGTGATCTGTGAATTCTTTTAATGGCTATTTAATTTCTGATTCTAAGACATCAGGCCATTTTCTTTTATGATTTCCTATAAGATAATGTCTAGGTTCTTTTTCTCTTCACAGTTTTCAGGAAGTCCAATAATCCTTAGAAGATCTATTTTTCCAGGTCAGTTGTTTTTCCTAGGATGTATTTAATATTTTCTTGTATTTAATTTTTTTTTGGTTTTGTTTGATTGCTTATTGAAGTCTTACTGAGTCTTTCACTTCCATTTGTTCAATTTCAATTTTTAGTGTACTATTTTCTTCAGTTACCTTTTTTTTTTAGCTCCTTTTGTATTTGGCCATTTCACAAATTCTTTTTTTTCAACAAATTGGTATCTTTTTCATATCTATTTTTTATTATAGCTTTTTATTGACAAAACATATGCATGGATAATTTTTCAACATTGACCCTTGCAAAAATATCTGTTCCTTCCCTAGATGGCAGGTAGTCCCATATATGTTAAAGTATCATATCTATTTTATAAAGAGTCATATTCTTTTTCTATTTCATCAAATCTATTTTGTAGGGAGTTAAATGCTTTTCCCATATATTCTTGCAAAGGTCTTACTTCCTTTCCCCATTTTTCTTCTAACTTTTTTTTAAAGATCCTTATGAAATCTTCTAAGAAAATATCGTGAAATAGGGACCAGCTCATATCTCTCTTTGGGGCTTCATCTGGAGTTGATTTGCCTTTACAAACCTCAGGACTTGAGGTCTATTTTCTCTCTCCACAAAAGCTGTCTCTCTTTTTGAATTTTGCTCATTTTTTAAAGGCTTCTGGTCTGCTCTTAATCCAAAGGAGTGAAAGCTGCTTTAGTTTATCCTGGGGCAGTTCTGCTGATTGACTTCTCGTGTTGGGTAATCCTGGCACATCCTGCATTTTTCTGGTGCTCAGTGCTTTACAATTTGCCTTTTATAGCAGATCTTCTAGATCACTCATTTGCGGCCAGGATAGAGTGACTTAAGAGGCTTACAGAACATTCCCAGGTGGGCAGAAGCTACAACACTCTGACTCCCTGCCCCAGCTTGCTGCCTCAGTCTCCCTGTGCTGCAGTCTGAGCTTAGCAGACTGTCCCCCTGCCTGTTTGAAACAGATCTGTTCTGAAGTTCTTCCAAGGTATGTTTTTCTGGTGAATTTTAAAATTTATCATTTGTGATAAAACACACCTATCATTTTGGTAAGTGGAGCTTTAGACTTAATTACATTCAATAAGAATATTCCCACCTTTGACACATTTCAATCTTTTAAAAATTATTCCTGTGTGATGGAATGACTCACCAACTGGAACACAGTGCCAAGTATGACAATTATTTGATAATTTATACTCGATTTGCACAATTTGGTCTTGATTTAAAAATGAATTAATATTCTTTTTTTATCTATTTTAGATAATTTTGAAATTAATTCATTTACTTAATAAAATATTCTAAAATTTCCAGTATATTCCAGGGACTATAATGAAGCATTATCTTCTATGGATATCACCTGTGTTAGTTTCTACCTTCTATCTATGTCTTTTAAATATATAAGATGCTTGGTTAATTTCCTGTTTGTCAAAATTTGGGAAATTCTTCATTTTCTTCCTCATCGGATTTGCTTTCCTTTGGGTCTTCAAAATGTATTTTTTTCATATCTGAAAATGTGTGTCTCATTTTGCATCAATCTATCATATCTCTTTCAAGAAGTAAGTAACATGCTTCCTTATTTATTATTTTGAGTCATGGTTGGTCATTACATTAACCAGAATTCATAAGTCTTTCAAAGTTGGTTTTATTTGCAATATTGTTGTCATTATATAATTTTCCTCCTCTGGATTATGCAGCCATTCATGGAAGGCTTTCTAGGTTTCTTTGAATCTTTCACTTTGACAACTTCTTGAAGTTCAATGATACTTTGTTAATCCATATGCCATCATTTGTTTGAACACTTTGAACAGATGCACATTTCTTTAGATTCCACTTTTTTGTGCTACAAAAAGTTTTGCTATTTTCATATATGTGAGTTCTTTTATCCTTTTTTGTATCTTGTTGGGGGTATGTGTCTATATGTCTAGACATGTGCAGATTATGTCTAGTCATCCAAAAAGTGACTTTTGGAATACAATTACAAATGGTCTTTAAGAATACCTGGACTAATTGACAGCTCTATCAACAAATATTAGTGATTTTCCTGCCACATTTATTTCAATGGTTGTCATTTCTCTTTTTTGTCTTATGTGCTTATTTGATGAGTTTGAAATGGAAGCTCCAAGCAATTTTTTTTTGGTTTTTCTTCTGAGGCAATTGGGGTGAAGTGACTTGCCCAGGATCACACAGCTAAGAAGTGTTAAATGTCTGAAATCAGATTTGAACTCAGGTCTTCCTGACTTCAGGGCTGGTGCTCTATCCACTGTATCAACTAGCTGCCTCTCCAAGCTATTTTTAAGAACATTTATATATAATTGCTGATAGTTTGCATTTCTTGTTTTCAGAACTGTCTATCTGCTTTAACCATTATTTATTGTGAGAATGACTATTGTTCTTATATATTTGAATCAACTCCTTATATAGTATAAATGTAAGATCCTTATAGAGAAACTTACTGCAAATATTTTTCCTTAGTTATTTGCTTCCCTTTTAATTTAATTACATTAATTTAATTTGTGCAAATTTTTCAATTTTATGTCATAAAGCTACTTTCTTTCCTGTTATTCTTGCTATCCCTTGTTTGGTCAACATCCCTTCCCTTACTCATAACTGCAGAAGTTATCTTCTTACTCCTCTAATTTGTTTCTGCTGTGAGCTTTTATATCTTGGTCATGGATATATCTGGAGTTTATTCTGGTAGATGGTATGAGATATTGGTCTAAACTTTATATGCATCAGATCAATGCGTTCCAGTTTTACCAGAAGTTTTTGTCAACTAGAATGTTTCCCTAGTAATTGGGGTCTTTATATATCTAATTCTTTTTTTTTTTTATTTTTTATATTTATTTTTATTTTATTTTATAATTATAACATTTTTTGACAGTACATATGCATGGGTAATTTTTTACAACATTATCCCTTGCACTTACTTCTATTCAGATTTTTTCCCTTCCTCCCCCAAACCCCTCCCCCAGATGGCAAGCAGTCTTATATATGTTAAATATATTACAGTATAATTTAGATACAATATATGTGTGTAGAACCGAATTTTTTGTTGCACAGGAAGAATTGGATTCAGAAGGTATATATATCTAATTCTACTGTTTGCTTCTGTATGGCCAGTCTATTTCACTGGTCATATTTTCGACTTTTAACTGGTACCAAACTGTTTTGATGATGACTACCTTGTAAGATGGTTTGAGATCTTCTGAGGATCTCCCTCACATTCTCATTCTCACTTCCTATGATATTCTTGCCTTTTCATACTTTGTATAATGTTTTTTTTTGGTTATTATTTGATTCTTATGATACCAGGGATCAAGCTAGGAACTGTACCTGTGATTTCTTTGGCATAGTGAAGTTGTAGGTGAAGAAGTTCCTTCTCAGATGCAGATTATTGCCTTCTCTATCATTTATAGACTTAAGAGATTTGCCTAAAAAAGTATTGAGAGGTTAAACAACTTGTCTAGGATCATGCAACTGATGTTTCAGAAGCCTTGAACTCAGTTATTCTTGGCTTCAAGGCCAGTTTTGCCACATTAACTTTCTGGGTACAGCACTGCATAAACAAATTTAAGTAATACTGCCATTTTTATTATTCTGGCATGGCCCTATCCAGAGCAATTAATATCTCTCCGATTATTTATCAGTTTTTAATTCTGTGAGGAATAGTTTTAGTTGAGAAAGTTTGTCTCCTTTTTTCCCGCCTTTTTACTTTTGCTTTTCTTCTCTCTTTCTGTTCTATAATATGATCAAGACATAAAAGAACTACTCTCATTAGATTTTCTCTATGACCCAAGGATAGGATTCAGAGGGATCACACTTGTCATTTCCCTGTATTTGAATGTTAACAGACTAATCTGTTTTGAATACTTTTTCATGTTAATTTTTCATGTTTCTCTAACTCCAATTCTTTGTACTTCAAAGTTCTATATAGTTCTAGACTTTTCATCAGGAACTATTGGAAATCCTCTATTTCATTAAAGGTCTACTTAATAGGCCTTTTTATGGGCCTAATTTGTGCTCAATTTGCTGGATAAGATATAGATATTGTCTATATCTTATGGAACATTAAATTTCTTTGTGTTTTTTTTTTTTTAGTGATAGTCACTAAGTTGTATATGATCCCCACGGTAGCTCCTTGATATTTGAGCTGTTTCTTTCTGGCTGTTTGCAGCAATATTATTTTGATCTGGAAACTTTTGGCTTTGACTCAAATATTTCTGGGAGTTTTCTTCTTGGATTTTTTAAAAAGATGGACAATGAATTCTTCTTATTGTCATTTTGCCTTCTGATTCTAATAGATCAGTGCAATGTTCTTTTATGATTTTCTTAAAAGAGGATGTTCAGATTCTTTTTTCTTTTCCGTTTTTCATGGCTTTTTGGCAATACTTTGTTAAAAACTTTCTTCTTAATCTGTTTCCCAGGTCAGTTTTTCTTATGAGATATCTTGTATTTTCTTCCAATTTAAAAAATTTTATGTTTTAATATTTCTTGTTATCTTGTGGAGTCATTAGGTGTTATTTGATCTTGAATTAATGGAAGTATTATGTTCTCTCTGATTCTCATAGAATGGTTGGTTTATCCTCCTCATCCATCTTGTCCTTGTCTCATTACGCTGGGCTGTGGCTACTTCAATTTAGGGTCCTCTGGCCAAAGGGATGTTACCTGGGATTCAGTAATGTAATATTACTTTTCTAAAATGGAAACAATGAGGCTAAAAGCACCTTTGAAAAGAAACTTTTCCCCAAATGAAAAGCCGTTCCCTTGATGATTTCATCAGTAGCCAATCTAAGCTTTATTTTCTTATATTGAGAAGTCTGCTTCTAGCACCTATATCAGAATATAAAAGAGCTATGTGTGGTCTATAAGAAGAGGGATGGTGCAGTAATTTGTAGTTCAAGGTCACAGAAAAGTAGATTTTGCTGGAGACACCTCCAGACTTGCTGCTCCATGTTGTCATTGCTTCCCTTCTCTGCCAGGCCTTGGGGGACTCTGTGTAAAGTAATACTGGGACATCCTAATTTTCTCCTGTCCCTCCCTATAGTGATAGCTCATAGTCATGGAGTGTTGTGCTTCAGAGGCATAACTGGTATGTTTTATGCTTGGGGGTGCTGGGGTGTAAAGGTCTCCAGAGGAGAACCAACTACTTCTTGAAGCAGACCCAACTACTTTGGGTTAGTTTTAAATTTGGCAACTTTTCCCTGGCATCAAACCCACATCTTTTTGAAACTTCCATCCCATGCTCCTGTTTCTGTCCTCTGGGACTAAGCAGTGCAAATTAAGACTAGGCAAAACCAACAAGGATTTATTAAGTACTTACTATGTGCTGAGCACTGAGGATAAAAGCATTTATTAAATATTAACTATGTACCAGACACTGTGCTAAGCACTGGAGGACCAATAAAAGCAAAAAGAAAGACGTTTCTGCCATAAGAAACCTTCATTTCAATGGGAGAAGACAATGCAGAAAGGGAGCTAAAAAGTGGGAGTTGGGGAGGCACCTACATGGATTCAAGCCAGAAAGAAGCAGAGGGGGCAGCTAGGTGGCGCAGTGGATAGAGAACCAGTCTTGAATTCAGGAGGACCCAAGTTCAAATCTGGTCTCAGACACTTAACACTTCCTAGCTGTGTGACCCTGGGCAAGTCACCTAACCCCAGCCTCAGGGGAAAGAAAAAAAAAAAAGAAGCAGAGTCAGAAGGGATATAAAAGTGGGCTGTCTTGGGCTCTAACCAAAATGGCAGCCCTGGTAAGAAAGTCACCAATCGGAGAAGGAAGATGGCACAGTAGAGGGATATTCCGGGAAAGGTCATAAGGATGAATAGATGTTTGTCTATTTTAGATCATAAAATTACTTTCTTTCCTATTATTCTTGCTATCCCTTGTTTGGTCATGATATCTTCCCTTATTCATATCTGCAGAAATTATCTCCTTATTCACTCCTCTAATTTGTTTATGTCGGGAGCTTTTACATCTTGGTCATGGATGTATTTGGAGTTTATTCTGGTAGATGGAGTTTTAATGCACCAGATCAGTGCTTTTGCCAAATTAGTCTTTCCCTTTAACTGGGGAAAGCTGCTTAGGAAAGTTTCAGGGTAAAATGCTGGCAAAGGTTTGGTGTTGGAATCTAGAAAGGCAGAAGCAGATCTAGGAGGAGCAACTGGATCCATCCCTCTTCCTCATGGGAGCCCTTCAGAGATTTGGACATTGCTTTTAACATTCCCCTGGGTCTAGTTCTTTCAGTCAACCCCTTTAGGTCATGCACTTAAGGCCCTGCCTCTGGACTTTTCCTAGTTTATTAAAGTGCTTTTGGAAATGGGACTGAGCTGGGTAGAGCCTGAAGTGGGCTTATGGCCTCCCAAGGCCAGAGCACTTTGCCTCTCTTCACAAAGCTCTAGTCTTTGAGTCCTTACACAGTGCATTTACATCTGGGAAGCCTTCCCTCTCATTGGCCTAAAACCATAACTCATCCCAGATTGTCCCCAAAAGGGCACCGTCCCATGGGCTACCAGTACAGAGAATGGTGCAACTTTCACCCTTCCTGGATGCAATTTCTCATTCCAACAGGTGCTGAGAGAGAACGGTGGCTTGCTGAGCTGTTGGGTCCTTTGATCATCAAATGGTCCTGAAATTGCTTGATCTCTGCAGGGGCCACTTGCCTTTCCTAGTCAAGGTGGGTGAGGGTGGAGATGAAAGAGGGATCCATTACTGTACCTGTGAGCTGAGGGATGGTGAAGGCAGCCTGTGTTCACATTGCACTACACAATGAAATCAATGCTGGGCCCTCCAGCGCTGACAATGAATTCAGAACATGAATGCCTTTTCTTTGAGACTAAATTTTCTCTCTGTTAAGCCATTAGGGATCTGGTTAATATAGCAAACGAGGATTATTTTACTTTCTTTCTCTGTTCTCTTTGTCGGGCTCCAACTTCGCTTCAAAGAGCCCATCCCTGGCCTTGATGGTAAGCAGTGGCAAGGAAAGCCATGTTTCTCTAGCTTAAGAGAGAATGAGTGTGAGAACATCTTCAAGTTTCTTGGGAACAAATTAATGGTTCAAAATGAAGATCAGACAGACAGAGAGCAAATATTTACTAAAAGAAATGATAGAACTCTTCTTGTAGAGTGGGATGGAGAGAGGGAAACCTTCCCTTAATGTCTTTTTTTGTTGTTGCTGTTGTTGCTTCTCCCATTGGTCATGGTCTAATTGTAGACCAGAGAATCATTTCAGCCTTTAGCATAGGGCTTGACATATAGTCGGTGACTAATAAATGTTTATTGAATTGAATTATAGGCTACTTCAAGTCAGATTTTAACAATTTAGGTGAAAAAGATTTTGTAGAGTTCTTAACAGCAGTTGTTCAATAAATCAATGTTAAAGATATTAGTTAAAAGGTGATAACACCTTGACGCAACAATCCAAGCGAGCAATAGGACCTGCCCATGACAGCAATATCCATGTTTACTTCCTCTGTTGGGCGTGTTCCTCTCCATTCATCTTCTCTCTCCCCCTTTCCCCAATAACTATTCATGCTCATTTTTTCCTTCCCTTTCTATCCTTCTCCTTCTTTCCCCCTCCTCCTCTTCTTCCTCTTTTTCTTACTTTTCCTTCCACTCCATTATGGTCTAAGAATGGCAGTTCTACTGCTGAGAAAAAAAGTTCTAAAAATCTTTCCAGATACTTCCCATCATTCTTCTGTTGGCTACTCTTCTTCAATTCCTTTGTTTAGTGGAAACTTTTCTTAAGCTTTTATGTTGGTTTTTCTCTCCAGTATATCTCTGGGCTTGGTAAGGCTCTGCTGCTTTATGTTTTCTGTCATGCTTCTCTGAAAGATTTTACAAACAAGTTTCTACTCTCAAGCAGCATTGCCTTTGGCTGCCATTGTCTTTCTGCTTATACGTAAACCAAGTGTGCTGCTCATTAGGATGCTTTCCAGGCTTTCTTGTCTCCTTATTAGAGGGATGGATTTATAGCTATTAAGTCTCAGTGGGAAACTGTCATCCTTGGTGTCTGGATTCTATCCTCTGTCCACATTCAATTCTTTAGCATCAGATTTATGTTTTATTTTATTATTTCAGCATCAATAACTTGCTTGTATAGGTTGGATTGGAATTATTTTAATTTTGTCCCATATCTTTTTTTTCCTCTCACTTAATTCTTTCTTCTGGCTTTGAATTAATTTTGATCTTTGCTCTAATAAATCACTGGTCGAACTGCACAGCTCACTGATTCAGGAAGGGTGCCCATATCAGTAATGAATTATTTCATGTCTGTTGAAATATAATCAATTTCTTTTTTGGGTAATTTTATTTGGCGCGCGGCGTCACAAAAGCCTCCTGATTCTTTTCTTGCAGAAAATATTAATGAGATCTAGACAGGAGGCTCCTGTGTAATCTGCAAGTCTTTTCGACGCATGAAGTAGCTGTTAAGCCTGGAAACACCCATGTAGGAAAGATTGTAAAACAGAAGAGGCAGCCAAGCAGCTGAGATTGAGTCCCTTATTCATCATTACTGCTGTGGAAAGAAGAGACATTTTCTTTTCACTTTTGTTGGGGAATGCCAAGGGATAGACGCTAGAGTCCCAAGTCACATATTCAAGCAAGAGGAAGAGAGGGAGGGAAGTTTCCCAATGGGTGGCTCTTTCTGTTCAGTGTCCAGTTAACTGTGGCAGGAACCATGGGGGCCACCCGGACTCTCACAACACGTGTGTCCTTTAGCAAAGGGCCTATTGGATCAGGGTGGAAGTAACCCAGCTGACAATACTCTATCAGGAAAAATTTTCAAAGGCTAGACTAAATTTACACCAAAAATTTTGTTGCTGAGTGTCTCAGTTTTGTCTGACTATGAGCCCATTTGGGGTTTTCTTGGTAAAGATACTGGAGTGGTTTCCATTTCCTTCTGCAACTCATTTTACACATGAGGGAAACTGAGGCAAGAAGGATTATGTGAGTTGCCTAGGAGCTTGTCTGAGGTCAGACTTGAACTAAGACCTTCCTAATTCCAGACCTGCTGTTCTACCCCATCTAGATATGTCATCTAGGCGTCCCTCCTTTCTAAATTCATTTGTCATCTCATTGATGCAGATTGTAACCCAACCTGATGACTTCTGTCCATGTCCTCCCATAAACTTTCCATTACGGGTTTAGCCAGTGATGCCCAATGATGACTTTTCATCTCCAGGCTGTAACCGAAGCCTATGAGCCATCACCAGTGATCCCGGGCTTTCAGTTTGCGAGCAGCCCATTGGCTATTCTGATCACACACCTCCTCGGCCACATCTTTCATTCCACTTGTTTTCACCATTCCTCATTTGTTCCAGTCCGCTCACACACACCGTTTTTATTTGGTTGCCCTGTGAGCAATGCCACAGTTAAAATCTTTTAGAGACTTCCATTCCTTAGGTTCTGACAGTCTTTTTTTTGGGCCCACTCTGCTGCTTCTGGGCTCTCTTTGATCCTATTGACCACCTTTTCCTGGATCTTCCTGGTACACCTCTTTCCTGACTCCCCTCCTACCTGTCTAACTGTTCCCCCTCGGGCACTTTTATTAGCTTATTATCTGCATAACCCCCTTCTCCTGCCAAAGTGGGTCTTACCTACATTTCTGTCCTAGTCCTTTTCTCTTAATCAGAAAAGTTACCATTTCAACACCACATTAAAGAACTTTAAAAATTGCAAAGTGCTTTATAAATATCTTCCCATTTGATCCTTAAAGCACCCCTGGAATTTGAGGTGTTACTATTATTCTTATTATACAGATGAGGAAACAGGATAAACGATATGCCCAGAGTTGGGCAGAAACACCAACTTCTGTCCTTTGGGTCTCTTTCTCATCCACGTCAAATGATCTGCACACATGTGGGAGGTGTGCTCAGTGGAGGTCTTAATTGGAATCAGGCAGGCATGTGCAAGTGATCTTCTTCAGTGGATTACTTCTTCCTCGCCATCATAAATGATGGAAACATGTGGCGTCTAAGTCTCATTGCGGATGGTTTGCTGAATATATAAAAAAGCGTTTGATTAAGTAGAACAAAGTACTGCCTTGAAAACTGTATCAACAGGGAAGACCTGCTCTCTTTTAACCCCCACCCCTTCTAGACTTCCCTATTTCCAATTGAGGGCACCGTAGTCCCTGAGGTTCTCTCACCTTCTCACCTTGCCTAACACTCCTATCTCTCCTGTGCATGCCAGTGGGGAAGTTTTCTCCCGCCACATCTGTCATTTGTGTTCCCTTTTCTCTAGTCACAGTCACTACCCTAGATTTGGATCTTTGACCTTCTTGTCTAGTCTTTCCCCTAGTCTCCTAATGGTCCATTTCAAAGCTCTCTCCTCTCCTCTCCTTTCCCTAATCCTCATGACAATGGGATTGTCTCCCTTTTGCCACGGGGACAAAACACTAAGGCTTCTGCTGGACATTTCCCAATCTACCTTGAGGCTACTTTTCCTAAAGTAGGGTTAAGGTTAGAGGAGATGTGCAAAACTTGGGGCACCAAAGCATTGATGATGGCAGTGGGAATTTAACCATTCTGAAGAGCTCTGGAGAACAATTTGGAGCTATGCCAAGGGGCTATAACACTGTGTATAACTTTTGACCAGCAATACCACGACTAGGAAAATCATCTTTATATACAAAAATCTACATAGCAGCTCTTTTTGTGCTGGCAATGTATTGGAAATTGAAAATATGGCAATCACTTGAGGGAATGACTGGGCAAGTTATTTATATATATACATACATATGATATAGCTATTGTGCTATAAGAATGAGCAGTAAAACCTGCTCATTTCAGAAAATCCTGTGAAGACTTACATGAACTGAGGCAAAGTGAAGTGAACAGAACCAGGAGATCACTGTCCACGGTAACAGCAACATTGTATAATCAACTCTGGATGACTTCTCTGCCATATCCAAGATAATTCCAAAGGACTCATGATGAAAAATGCTACATAGTCCAGAGAAAGACCTGAGGGCAGACTGAAGCAAACTTTTGTTTTATTTTTCTTATTTTTTGGGTAATAGAGAAATATGTTTTGCACCATGTCATGTATAATTGACATCAAATGAATTTCCTTCTCTAGGAGAGAAGAAGGAAGGAAGAGAAAGAGATAATTTGGAACTCAGAAATTTAAAAATCAAGGTTAAAGGAATCCATCTACCAAAGAAAAGTCAGGAATTATATGAGAAAAATTACAAAACACTTGCCACAAAAATAAAGTCAGATTTAAATAATTGGAAAGACATTCAGTGCTCTTGGATAGGCCGAGCGAATATAATTAAGATGACAATACTCCCCAAACTAATCTATTTATTTAGTGCTATACCAATCAGACTCCCAAGAAACTATTTTAATGACCTAGAAAAAATAACAACAAAATTCATATGGAAGAATAAAAGGTCAAGAATTGCAAGGGAACTAATGAAAAAAAACTCAGAGGAAGGTGGTCTAAGTGTACCTGATCTAAAGCTATATTATATAGCAGCAGTCACCAAAACCATTTGGTATTGGCTACGAAATAGACCGGTAGATCAGTGGAACAGATTAGATACAAAGGACAAAAAAGGGTACATCTATAGCAATCTAATCTTTGACAAACCCAAAGATTCCAACATTAGGGATAAAAATTCATTATTCGGAAAAAACTGTTGGGAAAACTGGAAATTAGTATGGCAGAAATTAGATATGGATCCACACTTAACACCATATACCAAGATAAGATCAAAATGGGTCCATGATTTAGGCATAAAGAGGGAGATAATAAATAGATTAGAGGAACAGAGGATAATCTACCTCTCAGACTTGTGGAGGAGGAAGGAATTTATGACCAGAGGAGAACTAGAGATCATTATTGATCACAAAATAGAAGATTTTGATTACATCAAACTAAAAAGTTTCTGTACAAATAATACTAATGCAAACAAGATTAGAAGGGAAGTAACAAATTGGGAAAATATTTTTAAAAACAAAGGTTCTGACAAAGGTCTCATTTCCAAAATATATAGAGAACTGACCCTGATTTATAAGAAACCGAACCATTCTCCAATTGATAAATGGTCAAAGGATATGAACAGACAATTCTCAGAGGAAGAAATTGAAACTATATCCACTCACATGAAAGAGTGTTCCAAATCACTACTGATCAGAGAAATGCAAATTAAGACCACTCTGAGATACCACTACACACCTGTCAGATTGGCTAAGATGACAGGAACAAATAATGACAAATGTTGGAGGGGATGTGGGAAAACTGGGACACTAATACATTGCTGGTGGAGTTGTGAAAGAATCCAGCCATTCTGGAGAGCAATCTGGAATTATGCCCAAAAAGTTATCAAACTGTGTATACCCTTTGACCCAGCAGCGCTACTACTGGGATTATATCCCAAAGAAATACTAAAGAGCGGAAAGAGACATATATGTGCCAAAATGTTTGTGGCAGCTCTTTTTGTTGTAGCTAGAAACTGGAGGATGAATGGATGTCCATCAGTTGGAGAATGGTTGGGTAAATTGTGGTATATGAAGGTTATGGAATATTATTGCTCGGTAAGAAATGACCAGCAGGAGGAATATAGAGAGGCCTGGAGAGACTTAAATCAACTGATGCTGAGTGAAATGAGCAGAACCAGAAGATCACTGTATACTTCAACAACAATACTGTATGAGGATGTATTCTGATGGAAGTGGAAATCTTCAACATAAAGAAGATCCAACTCACTTCCAGTTGATCAATGATGGACAGAGGTAGCTGCACCCAGAGAAGAAACACTGGGAGGGGAATGAAAATTGTTAGCACTAATATCTGTCTGCCCAGGTTGCATGTACCTTCGGATTCTAATGTTTATTGTGCAACAAGAAAGTGATATTCGCACACATGTATTGTACCTAGACTATATTGTAACACATGTAAAATGTATGGTATTGCCTGTCGTCGGGGGGAGGGAATAGAGGGAGGGGGGGTAAATTGGAAAAATGAATACAAGGGATAATATTATAAAATATATATATATATATAATAAAAAAAAATCAAGGTTAAAAACATTTGAATATATAATTGAGAAATATTAAATGAAATAAAAATATATATTTATATTGTATTTATATATCATATTATTATCTAAAATATATTATAATATATATTATATAATATAGATCATATATATTATTATATGATCTATATTATACAATATATATATAGTATATATATAATTTATAATATAATATGTATTTATAATACAGAGACAAACAACCCCCATTTGGTTTAGAGGCCTCCATATAAAACATTCTACCTCATACCTCTAGGCCATTTTGCTACGTGATCCCCATGTCTAGAATGCCCTCTCTGGCCATTTCTGTCTCTTAGAATACCTAATTTATCTTCAAGACTTAGATCCCTGGAAATCTTTTCGGATTTACCTATTGAGTTACTTAAGTTATTAGTCATCAGTACACATTTATCCATTTACTCCTGGGAGTAATACACCAGACACTTGAGGGAGACTTTGGTCTTTGTAGCCCCAGTACCTAGCAGAGTGCCTGGCAAAGAGAGGGTGCTGATAAAACATCATTGCATTGTTGATACTGCATCTACCTCTTCTGAAACTCAGGTTTCTTTTTGATTAAGAAAAACCCTGTAAAATGCTACTTTTGTGCTAGACACGGGATTGAGGGAATTAATGACTTGTGATGACATATATAATTATACACAGACACCACTCGAATAGTCCCCTGATCATATTCCTGGAGGGGAGAGCTAAAGTACTTGAGGATTGAGGCCCAATTCGCCCAGATCTCGATGGGCTCAAACTGTCCTCAACCTCAATAAAATTAGATAAAAGGGCCAGGGATAAAAGTGAAGTATTATATTTGGATGAAAAGAACTCGCTCCAGAGTAATAAAGTAGGGGCCCTAAGCAAGAAGAGGAACCCAGCAAGGACAACATGGAAGCCGGCAGGTGGCGGGGCTCCCTTGGTCGTTGCTGGAGAAGGTCGGCCGCTTCATGGATTTGGTGCTTTGCATTCCTTTGACAGTGCTTCCCTGGGCCTTCTGTGCATGTCCTCCATGTGCGTGCCCTGGTCTCACAGGTTTGCTCATGCATGTCCTCCACTTCTCCATCTCTTGGCGCTGATGGCATCATAACTTAATGACCAGTGTCTCTGTGGGGAGGATCTTGCTGCTTCTTTTTATGCTTTTTAATAAATGTGATTTTTTTCCCTTAATAGTATTATATTTTTCTGTAAGATTTGAGTTCCAATTATTTTTTTCTTTCCTCCCTTCCCTCACCCTCCCCCAAACATCAAGTAGTCTGATACAGATTGGGCATTTATGGTCCTTTTAAAAACATTTCCTTATTTGTCATGTTGTGAAAGAAAAAATCAGAAGGAAAGGGAGAAAACCACGAGAAGGAAAAAGCAAATAAACAAAAAAGGTGAAAGTACTGTGCTTCAATGGGCATTCTGTCTCCATGGTTCTTCCTCTGGATGCAGATGGCATTTACTGTCCCAAATCTATTGGAATTGCCTTGGATAACCACATCCCTGAGAAGAGACGAGTCTATCATAGCTGATCATTAATGTATTTTATTTTGAACTGTGTCCTGTGCTTTGAACTTGGAGTGGTGAGCCCTTTTTCTAGGAGCTTTATTTATCTTGTATTATCAATAGCCTTCTCTTACGCCTCTTTTCCTGCTTCTCCTTAAGCTTCTTCACTTTTTTCTTTAGATTGAGTTCCCCAAAGTGCCCCCTCATTTTTCTTTCCCAGATTTGCTCCTTGTCCCTCCATCAGTTTGAATCCCTCTGGATCTCCCTCGGCAGCTCCTGCCCCCTTTCTCCAATGCCTGTAATTGCTGTCATAGCCCTTCGAGATCCCAGTAGCACTCGCGATGAGTGATCAGAGTAAGATTTCAATGGAGGAATCAGTAAAGGTAACAGTGATACAGAAATTAAGTTGATTCTAGTTTATGTATCTAGGGATGACATATTCAAAAAAAAAAAAAAAAAAAGGAGAGAGAAGAGGGCCAGAAGTATGAGAAGACAGATAAACTTCCTATTAGGGATAATGTCAAGTTCTCTTGGCAATCCCGTTTATTCTGTTCCTTCTGAAAAGTTCATGGAAATTGGTTGAAATAATTTTCCTTTTTACTACATGTCAAAAATCCATTTTTTGGCAATTTATAACCCTTGGAAACCATGGAATGAATTTCATTATCTGTAAATATGTATTTGTTCCAGTGTCTTTGGCCAAGAAACCAAATGCAGAAAATAACTGAGGCCAGAATTGTGTTCTAGTGGTGTCGTGGAACTCACAGACACAGAGAAGATTTCTAGAGAGAGAAAAGACCTTAGAAAAGACCAAATGATTTAACCCATGCATTTGACTGGTGAAGAAACTGAGGGTGATAGGGTTGAAATATAGCGAGTCCCAGGCCTTGCCCATGGTAGGTTTTTTAGTAAATGTTTGTTCAATGTTGTTGAACCTACATTCTGGGGATGTGTAAATGCTGATTTGGGAGCCAGCAAATCTGGAGAGAACTCTAAAGTCTAACATAGAGTAGCCATGTGACCTTGGTCAGGTCCTTTTACTTTCACCAGTCTCATTTTTATATCAAAAACTAAAAGTGACAAAACCTCAAAGAATGGTTGGCAGCTTTGTAAACTGAAAATGCTACAGCAAGGGGTATTTTTAGAGGACTTGTAGCCCATAGATTTAAAAATCCTCCAAATTCTGTATTATTTAATATAAAAATGGCAAGCATGTTCCTGGATTGGGGGGAGAACATGGGAAGCCAAGTTGAGGAGGTGCTTTTTGTGAGCACAGAATTCAAACCACTCTTCAGCTTCCTGCACTTTTTCACTCCCAATCCCCCCCCACCATTTGCTCACAGATTTATTACGCACTTTTTATTCTCATTTTCTCACTAAGACAATTAGGCATGATATACTCCAGAGTGCTGTGTTCCCATTTCTCTGTTCCTTGACTTTGAAAGTCGGAAGGTGTTATAAATATGCACAATAAAATCCAGTTTCTGGATGAAATGAAACCACAAGGAACTCTTTTTAATTGTGTCTGTTAATCTTGTATACATCTTCATTAGGCTTTTTAAGATATTGGAAAGATGCATCAAAATGTCTTCTTTAAACATACGTTGCCTGAGATGTCTATCTTTGTGTAACGCTGTGGGGATCATCCTGTAAGAAAATGGGATGATGGGAAGGGTTGTCAGAGTTAGTTTAGATGTGTGGAGGCACTATGGAGCAGTGGAGAGTGATGGATTTCTAACATTTATAGCTATAAGATCTGCGGACCTTATCGCTATAGACCTCCGAGTCTCAGTTTTTATATCTGTAAAATGGGAATAATATATCATTTTGAGAACTGTATTTGGCACATTTTTTAACTTGGGGAAAGAAGCACAAAATCAACCAATTAACAATCTACATGCAAGTCAAATTCAAATTTGTTTTTGAATGTCAAATTTGTTTTTGAATGTCAAATTCGACATTCAAAAACAAATTCAAAGACAAAAAACTCCCCAAACAAATACTTTCTTTTCTTGAGGAGCTTTTGTGCTGTTTGGGGAAAACAACTTGTTTACCAAAAGAGTCAGCTAAAATGTGCAAATCAATACGAGGTGGTAGGAGAAAGGGATGATTTGGGAAGGTCTCAAGCACCTGAGAAGACTGGAAAAAATCTTAGGATGGAGCACTTGAGCTGAACTAAGATGGAGATTTCCCATTCTTAGAGGCAAAGGTGAGAAAGGTATTCTAGGCGTGCCAGCAGAAAGAACGTGTGAATAAAGTCAGCGAGAGTAGTGTTGTTCGAGGAACAGTGAGAAGGCTACTTGGGCAGAATGTGCCAAGGGGAATAATGGGGAATCAGCTGCAGAGCTGGACTGGAGCCAGAGCATGAAGACCATTAAATGCCAAGCAGAGGCATTGGTGCTTTATCAGAAGATAGCATGGGACCTGGGATTCCACTGGCCTGGTGAACTGCCCGATAAGGAAATTCCCTCTGCTAGTGGAGGTTGGCACCCTCTGAAACTTCAAGGCTGGCAAGCTCAAATTGAAATGGTAGGGCAGCTAGGTGGCACAGTGGATAGAGCACCAGCCCTGAAGTCAGGAGGACCCGAGTTCAAATCTGTTCTCAGACACTTAACACTTGTGTGACCCTGGGCAAGTCACTTAACCCCAATTGCCTCAGGGAAAAAAAAATTGAAATGGTAACCTTCTACAAGGATCTGTGTGGGTACATAGTGACTAATTAAAATATTTTATTACTCTGTAATATTGTTTATTTATTTTTATTTATTATTTTATTATATTATATTATTTATTATTAAATATTATTTATATTTATTACTCTGTGATATTGTAATATATCACAGTATGATGATTTTTGTTTACATGAGTATTCCAAAAATAGTTAACCATTTTCTATGACTAAACATCTACTTTATTTTTTGTTCTTTGATACCACAAATATTGTATGCATTTTAATGCATTTATTTGTCTTGTTAAATAGTTCCAGGTTATGTTGTAATCGGGTTCACCCTTGGGAATATCATGGTTCTCACAGCCAGTGGCTGGGTTTGACACCTCTCACCAGGAGCACTGAGATGAAGACTTTTGGGTAGGGTCACAGAGACAGTATTTCTTACAGGTGAGATTTGATCCCCATTTTTCTGGTTTTGAGGGCAGCTCTGTGCTCTGGGCCACACTGCCTCCCTTGTGTTGGCTGTTAGGGGCAGTAGGAAGCCACTGGAATCTTAGCCACAAATCCATTTATTAAGATTAATGCAATTGAGGTGGGGAGAGACCCTGAGAGAAAAGCATTTTGGGGAATAGCTACCATGACACCTTGTGGCCACAGGGGAGCAGCAGAGTCCTGTGCTGGGGAGAGATGCACTTGGGGAGCAGTCAGAGGAAGCCTGGCATCTGGTAGTTTTGTGTCTGAATTCTTTGTTTGCTAAGGGGGTCTTTTTAAGCTCCAGGAGGCAAGAAGTGAGACTGCCCTCTCCAGTTCAGTTCTTGGGGACCAACCTCCACTGTCCCATCCATCCCTACTGCAAAGTTATCCTCACAGGTGATTGCACACCATCAACTCTGTGAGAAATGGCAACTACTATGGTTCCTTTTCCAACTAAGTACATGCTCAGTATTAGACTTCCCCAGGAGACGGGCCGCAGCCCCTTAGAACTGATCCACTGGAGGAGGGAGGAGGGGATGTCTAATGAACATATTCCAGGATCGTGGGTCAGGCTTCGGATCCCAGATTTGTCCCAGAGAGAGCTGGGAGCATCTCTCAAGGTCACCTAGCCTATCCTCTCACCTTACAGATGAGGAGAGACCCAGTGAGGGAACAAGGCTCACCCAAAGCTCCATCACCTAAATAGCCCTTTGTACCTAACCCCTTCCCCTCCCATAAAGCCATTCCGTGGAACAAGAATTGATTTTAAAAAGAAAGAGGGGAATAAGAAAATAAAAAATTCAGCAACATAAAAACTGACACTAATCATTTACCCCTGTGGATCCCCCACCCACTTCTGCAAGGGATGGTGGGAGAGGTCTTTTCATATATATCATATCTCTTCTTTGATGCCATGTCCTTTGTGATTGTGCATGTTCCTCTCTCCTCCTTCTTTCCTTTCCCTCCCTCCTTTCCCTCCTCCCTTCCCTGCTCCCTTCCCTGCTCCCTTCCCTTATTCCATCCTTCCCTCCTCCCTTCCCTTCTCCCTTTCCTCTTTCCCTCCTTCCTTCCCTCTTCCCTTCCCTTATTCCATCCTTCCTTCCTCCCTTCCCTCCTTTTTTCTCTCCTTCCTTCCTTCCCTCCTTTTTTCCTTTCTTTTCTGTTTACCTTTCTTTGTATTCTTAGAAGTTCAGATTTTTCTGTATTCATTAAATTCCTGGTTTATCACAGCATAAAATGATGTTTGTTTACATGAGTATACCAAAAATAGTTAACCATTTTCTATGCCTAAACATCTATTCTATTTTTTGTTCTTTGATACCACAAAAATGGTAGCTTTTGTATTATAGATAGAATACAAATGTTGCTATAAATATTTTAGAATATGTGAGTATTTTCTTTATTTTTAATCAATAATCTCCCAGGGATATATGTTTGATAGTATAATCTTAGTCAATGAGTATGGATGTTTTAGCTACTTTATTTTGTTCTGGTTTGTTTTCCAAAATAGCTGTAACATTTCATAGTTCCACCAACAATGTATTAGTGGCTCTATTTTTATAGTGTCTCCAACTACAATGCTTTTTTCTTTTTTTTTTTTTAACTATTTTTAAAATTAATTTTTATAGTTATAACATTTTCTTTGACAGTACACATGCATAGGTAAATTTTTTACAACATTATCCCTTGTACTCCTTCTGTTCCAAATTTTTCCCCTCCTTCCCTCCACCCCCTCCTCTAGATGGCAGGCATTCTCATGCATATTAAATATCTTATAGTATATCCTAGGTACAATGCTTTTTTCGATGGAGAAATTAGGCTGTGCCTTGCACAGCCTGAGGTAGAGGCAGAGAGGAAAAATAAAAGGAATGTCACAGAATCTTTGAATGTTTAAGCTTGAAGGGGTCTGAAATGTAGAAGAAGGAAAATCAAGGAAAAAGGGATAAGAAGAGAAAATAGTAGTTTTAGAATTAAGGAACCTATTGGCAGCCATTGTTCTAAATAGGATGACTGGGCTTGTCAGTTAATATAATATCAACTCGGTTCTTTCACTTGTAAAGTAAGGGAGTCACTTCCAGTTCTCAATCCATGATGTAGTTCCCATGAATCCACTTAGCCAGAACACATCCCTTTACCTCACTCCTAGCCACAGTTTCTTCATCTATAAATGGAGGTAATAATGCTGGTCCAAGGTTGTGCTGAGGATCAGGTGGATTCTTCCACAACAATTCAACCTATAGTGGAAGCTTTTTGTAACCCCAAAGTATTACACCAGTAATAACTATTTTTGCAAGTGGCTTGACTTTTTACTGACTTTTTTTTACTGACAATTTAGCATTCAGTTCTGAAGATTCAGAATGAAGGATTAGCAAGCAGGTTTAAATGGAAATTAATTGGTCTAATTCAGAAAAAAAAACTAAGATTTTATTTTCTTTAAAAATGTGAGTTATTTAATTCGACTTTAATAATAATAACACCTTATGAGTCTCATATACAATTTCTTATAGTTTTATTTTCCTGTTCTCATTGCCATTGTGAGTTGGCTGATTTTCCTTCAACTCTTATTTTTACATTGTTAATTAACCAACTGTATCTGATAATGCATTTTTAACATTCAAAAAAGTCTTCAATAGAAAATCAGTCACCAGAGGAAACTAAGCTCTTTGGGAGAATCCTGGGAGAGATAGTTTTCTTTATCTACTCAGAATTGGATAATAATCTCATTCTTATTGTTATTATTATTCGAAGGATTCCAAACACTAGTCTAATAATAAACATGCTTGTGTAAGATAATATCTGAGAGATTAGGTAAAATGACGGGAAAAGATGACACATGTTGGCGGGGATGTGGGAAAACTAGGACACTGATACATTGTTGGTGGAGTTGTGGATTGATCCAAGCATTCTGGAGAGCAGTTTGGAACTATGCCCAAAGGTCTATAAAAGTGTGCATGCCCTTTGATCCAGCAGTGACTCTAGTGGTCTTATATCCCAAAGAAATCTTAAAGGAGGGAAAAACATGGGCAAAAATGTTGTGGCTGCCCTTTTTGTAGGGGCTAGAAACTAGAAACTGAGTGGATGCCCGTCAGTTGGAGAATGATTGACTAAGTGATGGTATATGAATGTCATGAAATTTTATTGTTCTATGAGAAATGATCAGGAGGATGTTTTATAGAGGCCTGGAGAGACTGACATGAACTCATGCTAAGTGAAGTGAGTAGGACCAAGAGAATGTTGTACACAACAAGATTATAGGATAATAAATTCTGATGGACGTAGTTCTTGGCAATAATAAGGTGACTCAGACCAGTTCCAATGGTCTTCTGATAAAGAGTCACCTGCATCCAGAGAGGGGAAACTGAGGGTGGATCACAGCATAGTATTTTCACTCTTTTTGTTGTTGTTTGTATTTTGTTTTCTTTCTCTTTTTCCCCCTTTTTTTCTGATTTTTCTTGTGTAGCAAGATAAATGTGGAAATAAGTATAGAAGAATTGCATATGTTTAACATATATTGAATCACTTGCTGACTAGGGAGGGGCGGGGGAAAGAAAAATTAGAACACAGGTGAATGTCAGAAATTATCCATGTATATATTTTGAAAATAAAAAGCTTTAATTAAAAAAAAGAGAATACCTGAGAACAAAGTCTCTGCATGATTACTCTGAAACTCTTGGGGCAGATGAGTCTCTGGGCATATAAGTATGGATTGAATTCTTCAGCAAGAGGCATAGAGGATGTTCCAAGATCCTCCCATTGCTTTGGCGTTTTTCCAATTTCCAGCGCCTTATGAAGTTTTTAGCAAAGAACTGAGAAAATTGGGGATAAGAGGTATTTTCATCATTTTTATCAAAAAAGCAAAGATTTAAAGAAGAAGGAAGATCTGAGAAGTGAACATCTGATGAAGAAAATAGTATCTGAAAATGGGATCTTCATGTCTGGATTATGACTTTAAATATAGGTATCCCCAAGGTACCTTCCAGCTCTGATGTTCTATAAGTTTGATCAAAATGAGTGACTTTGTGGAGCTTGGTGCTTCCTAGAATGAACAGTGTAGCTCTCATTACATCTGCATAAAGAACATGGAGCAAGATTTTAGTAAAATAATTATCATGACTGTACGCAAGGATCGGCTTAGGTCAGATGAAAGCTGTTCATCCATGGAAAGTTAGTTGCCAGGAGTAATGATTGTAATGCTGATGACTTGTTACTGTCCTCCCTAAATTACTCTGCATTAAAATTTACATATATTTTGTACCAACTTCTCTGTGCCCAATTTATTTCCCCCAAATAGAATGCAAACTCCTTGAGAGTAGGGACTATTTCCTTTTTGCCTGTTTCTCCAGTGCCTAATATGTGTCACAGTAGACACAGTAGATGTGTCAGATATCTTTGTGGAATTAATGACTGAATGATAGCAGATATTACTGGATGTTTAACACAAGTGGAATGTGTCTTAGTTCAAATAATCTTCCTGTCACTAAATCAGAATTAGCAAGGGCCCCAGAGACCCGCCATTCCTGTATTTTAGGTTGTGGTCAAAAGGCCAAACCCAGTTTTTGGCCCCATCTTACTGGCTTTCCACTTTTGGAACTTGTCGTTCTCTTTTAGTGGCTTTGCCTTTGATGGGTAGCAGGGACAGGAGGACTCCCTGTCTCCCCAGAACGTTGGTTTTCTTGCCCAAGATTTCACAAGAATTAACAGTCCTTCCTGGCTGCCTTCAGGCAGTGTCCTCTGTGTTCCTCTGATTCCCCAGAAGTGGGGAACAGTTATCAGTTCTGACAAGTATTGGGATACTCGACGTCACTTCTTGGATGTGTACCTCAGGAAGACCTCTCTTACTGTTATCGGGTTGACAAATAGCTGCTTCCTCCTTCCATGTGGAAGCGGTTCTCCAGCCTCCACTCCTGGTTTTCCCTTCCTCTGCCTCTTGCTGAGACCTACCTCATCATTCCTGGCTCCATAGGCTCCAGCTCCCCCCAAATGCTACCAGTGCTCCCACCTCTAAGTCCCACCTGACACAGCTCCTCTGTCTTCTCCGACCCTCATTCCACTAGGAGGACTTGCTGTCACTTTTGGAAGAGCAGCTTTGTTTTCTGCAATGACCTTGAGAGTGAAGGGGTATTCCTAGACACTTCCCTGCTTGGTGGTTGACCAGCTTTCCCTTTTGGACAAAAATAACCATTCCTACTGAGGAAGGAATAAAGGCAAACACTGGGAGCTAATTTCCTCTGCTAAATGTTAGTCCTTGTCAGCCTTAGCACAGATAGGTACCTGATAAATGTTTATTGGATTGGATTGTCATTTCTGTTAGTAGCTTTTGTGGATAGCTTCCAGGAGGAGTCTTCAACTCTGAAGTGATTAAAGCTTCCTTCTTCTTCTTATGGTTGATTGGCTAGCACGTTCACTTTCCCTTCTCTTGCCTAACCAGCTTCCTTCTTGGATTCTTCTAGTTTCAAGTCCTTTTCCTTGTGTCTGTCCTTTTGGTCACTCAGCCACCTCAGAATCTGTCTAACTGTATGGTGACTTGGTTTATTTTTCTCCATCTTGTCCACAAAGATAGCACAACAGTCTTTGCCAAAATTTTTTTTTGGAATTTACCTGAAGTTTCTTGATTAATCTATTAATGAAAAAGCACTTAATCAATGCTCATGGTATACCAGGCACTTGCAGGAATTCAGAAAAAAAGAAAAAGTAGTATTTGCTCTTAAAGAGCTTACATTCTAATGGGAGAAGCAGCCTGTACATCTATAAGTATATGTAAGAATAGGAAGTAAGGCACAATCATTTCAATTTTTAAAAATGTATTTAGTATTTTAATTTCCGGGGGCAGCTAGGTGGCGCAGTGGACAGAGCACCAGCCTTGAATTCAGGAGAACCCGAGTTTAAATCTGGTCTCAAACACTTAACCCTTCCTAGCTGTGTGACCCTGGGCAAGTCACTTAACCCCAGCCTCCAAAAAAAAAAAAAAAAAAAAAAAGTATTTTAATTTCCTCAGCTAAATGTGAAATCATTTAAAATATTCATTTTTTAATACTTTGGGTTCCAAATTCTCTCCCTTCCTCCCTCTCCACTATTCCTCATTGAGAAGGGAAGCAATATGACTATATATGTATAATATAGTCATGCAAAACATTTCCATATTAGTCATGTTGTGAAAGGAAATATAGATCTCTTCCCTAAAAAAAAACCTTAAGAAAAAAAAGAAAATAAAGTAAAAATATTTACTTTAATCTGTATTTAGACACCATTACTTCTCTGTCTGGGATTGGACAGAATTTTTTTTTAAATCATAAATAATTGTCTGGGATTGTTGTATTGCTGAAAATAGCTAAATCACTCACAGTTGCTATTGCTTTGTTCACAGTACATTTCTCTTTGCATCAGGTCATATAAGTCTTTCAAAAACTTCCTGAGAATATTCTACTCATCATTTCTTATAGCACAATAGTATTCCATCATTATCACATGCCACAATTTAGTCAATTGATGAGCATCTTCTCAATTTCCAATTCTTTGCCCCCAGAAAAGGGCTTATAAGTATTTTCGTCATATGGGATCTTTTCCTTTTTATTTTATTAATCTCTTTTGAGAATAATGCTATTGTTAGATCAAAAGAATATGCATGACTTTATAGCTGTTGGAGCATAATTTCAAATTGCTTTATGGAATGGCTGAATCAGCTCACAACTCCACCAATAGCGCAGTAATGTTTCATTTTCCCCACATCTCTTCCACTCTTTGTCATTTTCCTTTTCTATTCTATGTAATGGTATGAAGTAGCTCCTCAGAATTATTTTAATTTGTATTTCTCCAATCAATAGTAAGTGAGAGTATTTTTATATGGCTTAGCTAGCTTTTATTAGTTCATCTGAAAATTGTTCATACCTTTTGATCACTTATCAGTTGGGGAATGGTTCTTTTACAAATTTAATTCAGTCCTCTATATGTTTGAGAAAAGAGGTCTTTATCAGAGAAAGTTGTTTCATTCCCCCACCCCCCCATAGTTACTATACAGTATTTCCCTCTATCCTATTCTCCTACCATACTTATTCTATTCTCTCTCTTATTTTCTCTTGTCCATCCTTAAAAAGTGGTTTTGCCACTAATTTTCCCTCAATCTTTCCACGCTTCTATCACCTGCCCCTTCTCTTTCCCCCTTCCCATCCTACTTTCTTATAGGGTAAGACAGATTTCTAATCACAGTTGGGTGTGTATGCTATTTCCTCTCTGAGACAATTTGCTTACTCACTCCCCCTCACCTCTTCCACTTCACTGTAAAATCTATTTCTTAAACTTTTTATGTGAGAGAATTTATTCATTTCTAACTCTCCCTTTCCCTTTCTATTAGCTAATTCTTCTTTCACCCCTTAATATTATTTTAAAAGATGTTATTCTTTCACATCCAATTTAAACCTATATGTATGTATGTATGTGTATATATATGCCTTCTATTTGCCCTAATAATGAGAAAGTTTTCATGAATTATAAGTATCATCTAACTAAGTAGGAATATATATAATTTAACATTAAGTCCTTTTCCATTTACCTTTTTATGCTTATCTAGAGTCTAGTATTTGAAGGTCAAATTTTCCATTTATCTCTGGTCTTTTCATCAACAATGCTTGAAAACCCTCTGTCTCACTGAAAGTCCATCCCCTACCCCCATATAGTAGGTTATATTCAATTTTTCTGGATAGGTGATTCTTAGTTGTAATCCTGTTTTCTTTGCCCTCCAGAATATCATATTCCAAGTCCTCCAATCCTTTAAGATGAAAAGTGCTAAAATCTTGTATTGTCCTGACTGTGGCTCCATGATATGCCAAATATTTCTTTCTGGCTGCTTGCAATATTTTCTCCTTGACCTGGGAGTTCTGCAAATTAGTTATAACATGCCTGGGAATTTTCATTTCAGGATCTCTTTCAGGAAGTGATTGGTTGATTCTTTAATTAAAAAAATTCAATAGCATTTTATTTTTCCAAATACATGTAAAGATAGTTTTCAACATTAATTTTTGTAAAACTTAGATTTTTCTCCTTCCCTCCCTTCCCTGAAAATAGCAAGCAATCTAATATAGCTTACATATGTATTATCCTTTTAAACATATTTCCTTATTTGTCATGTTGTGCAAGAAAAATCAGGCCAAAAGGGGAAAAAAAACACAAGAAAGAAAACAATAAACCAAAAGGTGAAAATCCTCTTTTCTGATCCACATTCAGTTTCCATAGTTCTTCCTCTTGATGCTATTAGCATTTTCCATCCTAAGTCTATTGGAATTATCTTGAATCACTGCATTGTTGAGAAGAGCCAGGTCCTTTTTATTGGTATTGTGTACAGTGTTCTCCTGGTTCTGTTCACTTCACTCATTTCTTGTATGTCTCTCCAGGCCCCTCTGAAATCAGTCCGCTGATCATTTCTTATAGAACAGTAATATTCCATAACCTTCACATACCATAACTTATTCAGCCATTCCTCAACTGGTGGGCATCCATTCAATTTCTGCTTCTTTTCTACTAAAAAAGAGCTTCTACAAACAATTTTGCAAGTATGGATCTTTTTCTCTTTTTATTATCTCTTTGGGATACAGACTGCCTAGTGACACTGCTGTGTATGTATAGTTTTATAGCCCTTTGGGCATCATTCCAAATTGTTCTTCAGAATGGTTGGATCATTTCATGATGGTGGGTTCTTTTAATTTCCAGTTTATCTTCTGGCTCTAGGATATCAGGGAAGTTTTCCTTGACAATTTCTTGAAAGATGATATCTAGCTTCTTTTTTTTGATCATGATTTTCAGATTGTCCAATAATTTTTAAATTCTCTCTCAGATCTATTTTCCAAATGAGTTGTTTTTCCAATGGAATATTTCACATTGTCTTCTATTTTTTCATTCTTTTTTTTTGTTGCTTTGTTTTTTTTTTTTTTTTTTTTTTGATTTCTCATAAAGCCATTAGCTTCCATTTGTTCAATTTTAATTTTTAAGGAATTATTTTCATCATTGAGCTTTTGGACTACCTTTTCCATTTGGTGAATTCTATTTTTTAAAAAAGTTTTTTTCTTCAGCGAATTTTTGTGTCTCTTTTTACATTTGTCCAATTCTTCTTTTAAAGACATTCTTCTCTATTGGATTTTTTTGTATCTATTTCATCATTTAGTCTAATCTGTATTTTAAGGTGTAATTTTCTTCAGTATTTTTTGTTTCCTTTACCAAATTGTTGCCTTTCTCCCATGCTTTTCTCGTATCAGTCTTTCCCATTTTTCCCTTTACCTCTCTACCTTGATTTTCAAAATCGTTTTTGAGCTCTGGTGCTCTGAAACCAATTCATCTTTTTTTTTTTTTTTTTTAGAGACTTATCTTCTGAGTGTGTGTTTTGATCTTCCTTGTCACTACAGTAACTTTTTATGGTCAGATTTTTTCCTGTTCTTTGCTCATTTCCCCAATCTATTACTGACTCTTTGTTAAAGTAGTGCTATACTCCCATGGTGATAGGTACACTGTCCCAAGCTTCAGGAATTTTGTATAGCTATTTTCAGAGAAACCTCTAGGGACCTATAAGTTTTCAGTTCTTCTGAGGTAGTATGATGTAAAGAGAGGTATACTTACTACTCTCCTGGCCTGTGTTTCAGCCTGTGAGTTACCACAATCCCCTTTTCCTATTCTGGAACTGTGACAAGGGTCCCTGTTCCATGTGTCTGTAAGGTCCGGTGTGCTCCTTTCCCTTATAGTGCTACAGGACTGTGACCTGGATCTGATTGGGGACAAAGCCACAGATTCCTGCCTCAGTGCTAACAAAAGACCCCTGTAATCCTTCTGACAGTTGTTTGATCCCCTTATTGTCTGTGGGCTGACAGCTCTGGAAGTCACTGCTGCAGCTGATGAATCAAAGCCTTCCAAGGTCTGCTCCTAATTTGCTGGGGTTGGGTGGGTGTTAGCACATCACCCAGGTATGAGAGACTTTTCCTGATGAACTTCTAAGCTGTCTTTGGGTGGAACTTTATTTTACCCCATCCTTTTGTGGATTCTGCTGCTACAAGAATTATTTTTATAACATTATTTAAAGGTTTTTGCAGGGCTTTGGGGGTTAGCTGAGGTTATTTGCTACCTTTTTGCCACCATCTTGGCCCTCAATGGATAGCCAGCATGGCACAATCTTTTATAAAAACACATCAAACTGGAAGTCAGAATGAATTGACATTAACAATAAAAGTTTTTTTGAGTTGGGGCAAGGTTAAATAGAAGATCAAAGAACAAATAGCAATGCTGGTGAATGTGGGTGGTGTGATGAGAATAGACATCGAAAAAGGGAAATCCATTCAACTCTTACTTTGTTCCCCCTCCTCCTCCAGCATGATTTTAGACAAAAAAGATGAACTGGGAATTGATACCTAGGAGACAAAGAGAACGTCTGTCTTCCATTGATTAATTCAAATCATGAGACCAAGATTTACAGCTGAGCTTTGAAGCTTTGAAAGACAGGGGAGGATAAAAGTGGCACCAACTGGAGCAGACTAAGTGTCCTAATTTTCAGAAAATAGAACATAAAATCTACATATTACAAAAAACTAAATATGACTTAGATTCCTAACAAAATTCTAGAAAATGTTGTTACAGTGTTTAATGGAGATCTAAAAAGGGAAGCGATGTTCACAAAGATCCAAGATAGTGCCAGTCATCCCCAACTTAACTTTTTCTTTCTTTTTTTTTTGAGTTACTGGGTTATTAATTCAAGAAAAATTTAGGAATAGGGTTTGCCTAGATTTTATTTTATTTTTTAAAGCACAAAGCTTTTTAGCTCCAAATTCTCCTTTTCTCTTGGTATTTTCCTTCAATCACTGAGAAGGCAAGAAACACAAACTCCAGCACAAATATGTATAGTTATACAAATTTCCACACTATTAAAAAAGTAAGATAAGAAAAGAAAGAAAAAAAAGCTTTAAACCATACTCTTAACTTCACTTGACGTGGAGGATGAGACCATGTTTTATCATGAGTACTTTGAAACTATGGTTGGTCATTGTGTTGATCAGTTACTAATTTTTCCACAGATGATTATCTTTACAATATTGCTGTTATGTGCAGATTGTTCTGTTAGTTTTTGCTCACGTCAATTTGCTTCAGTCTTGCATATCTTCCTAGGTTTTTATGAAACCACCCTTTCATCATTCCTTATAGCCCAACACACACACCCACACAGACACAGACACAGACACACACACACACACACACACACACAGACACAGACACAGACACACACACACACACACACACACACACAGACACAGACACAGACACACACACACACACACACACATATATATATACCCTAATTTCTTTAGCTATTCCTCAATTGACAGACATATTCTCAGTTTTCAATTCTTTTCGACCACAAAAAGCTACTAAAATATGTTTTTGTATATGCAGGTCCTTGTCCTTTTCTTTGATCTTTTATTTTTATAGATTATTCTTATGTTTATCAGAGAAATTATTATAGAGATTTTTTTCAATTTCCTGTATTTTCTTCTAAATCTTTTATAATTCTCCAAATGAATTTTATTAGTATCATTTGCAAAATGTGATAGTTTTGTTTTTTATTGACTATGCTTATTTCTTAAAATTTTCTTGCCTTATGGCCTTAGTTAGCATTTCTAGTGCAAGGTAAATAATAAGTGTTAAAAATAGTTATAATGATCTAGATCTTATTGGAAAAGATTCTTGCTTATCCTCATTTCAAATAATGTTTGCTCTTGGTTTAACTTTGGCTTAAGGCTTTGTTTTTATAGTCTTTCCTCCTCTAAGAATTTTTCTTTAAGAATTTGGTTGCTATGCCACTTGGTGTATATCTGTCCAATATTGTTATTATTTTGTCTAAGACACCTTTTAGCAAAATTAAGTTTCCCTGCTTTTTCTCTTTTAAATAAAAATAGTTCTGCTTTTTCTTTGTCTGAGGTCACTATTGCCAGCCCAGTCTTTGTTATTTCATCTGAATCATAATTGAGTCTAGTCTAGCCCTATATTTTAACTCATTATATATCTCTTATTTTTATTTTTTAGAAGTAGCATATTTTTGGATTCTTGTTTCCAAGTCATCCTACTATCACTTTTGATTTTAAGGGTGAGTTCATCCCATTCACAATGATGATGGTTAACTGTATTTCTCTCCATCCTGTTCTCTTTTTATTTATTCTTTTCTCTCTTATACTGTATTCTCCTCAAGACTCTGTTTTCTTCTGGCCATTGCTTTCCTTACTCTACTCTCTCTTTTATTCTGTGCCCTCCCCCCAAATTCTCTTAATTCTTCCTGTTCCTACCTCCCTATTGAGTTATTTTTTGTGCTGTGTAAATGTGTACTCCTTTGTCTTTGAACTAGGTTAGATAAGAATGAAATTCAAATGTTGCTCATTCCTCACTTCTGCCTCCTCTATTATAGAAATTCTTACTTGAGCATCCCACTAAATTAAGATAATTTTCCCTTTTCTTCCTCTTCTTTCACCCCTCTACCAGTATATTCTTTCTTTCCATGTTTTCATTCTTCTTTTGCATTCATCTCAATATAATGAAACCACACCTAAGTGTTCTGTCTAATAAGTCTCCCTCTAAGACTTCTCCTGATGATGATAAAGTTCTGAGGAGTCTCATGCGTCCTTTTTCCAGTGTAAGAATCTAACATTTTAATCTTACTTATGATTTCTCATTCCTCTTTGCCATTCTATAGACTCTCTTGAGCCTTGTGTTTGAATATCAAATTTTCTATTTAGCTTTGGATATTTCATCAGAAAGGATTGGAAATCCCCCATTTTATTTAATATCCTTTCCACCCCCCCAAGGCATCAGTTTTTCTGTGTAGGCTCTTTTTGTTGGTAATATTAAATCATTTGCTTCCAGTATATCATATTACAAGACTTCTATTGCTTTATGTTGGTAGCTGCTAAATCTTTTGTGATTCAGACTGTGACTTCATAGTATTTGAATTATTTCTTTTTGACTGCTTGTAATATTTTCTCTCTGACCTGAACATTCTGGATTTTGGCCATCATATTCCTGAGAGTTTTCGTTTTGAGATTTCTTTCAGGAGGTAACTAGAAGATTATTTCAGTTTCTACTTTACCTTCTTGTCTTAAGTAATTTGGATAATTTTTTTTATGATTTCTTGAAATTTGATGTTCACACTCTTTATTTTTTGTTCATGGCTTTCTGCTAATCCAAATGTTTCTTAAATTATCTCTTCTCAATTTATTTTCCACATCAGTTTTTTTTCTAGGAGATATTTTATATTTTTTCTTATTTTTCATTTCTTTTGAATTTGTTTTTATTATTTTTTGACATCTTATTAACTTTCATTTAGTAAATTCAAATTTAAGGAGTTATTTTCTTTAGTATATTATTAATTCTCTTTTTATAACTTTCTTGAATAGATCTCATTTATTTTCCTATTTTTTCCACTACTGTTATTCGGGTTTTGAAATATTCTTCCTCCTCCACCCCCAATTCTTAAACTCTTCTAAAAATTCTTGGGCTAAATCCAACTTGCATTTTTTTTGAAGCTTTGCTTGTGGATGTTTGGACCAGGATTGGCTCAGATTGAATATAGATAGCAGTTGGGCTATTTGGGCTTCTCCTCCCAGAAGGATCTTTTTTGACTTGGAAAAAGAGGTTGTTTTTTGGCTCATTTCTCACCTAGCTGTAATCACTGATTGGATTGCCAAAGTCTGCCACTGCATCCAGAACCATCCCTAGGTGACCTCTTCTATATATTGCCACTGGAACCAGATGGTTCTGCAGGAGAAAGCGAGGCTAGTAATTTTGCACTACCCTGTCTCACTTAAATTCTATTCATTTGTAATACCTTCCTGATGCTATGGTCCTCTTCAAGAACTCAAGGATGAAGGCCAAATAACAACTTTCCTCTTAAAATAGTAGTTCTTTATCACTGCATTCTTTTTTCCTTTGCTCATTCTTCCAGTCTACTTTGACTCATATTTCCAGTCTACTTTACTGATTTCCAGATCTTTTTTCTTTCTTTCTTTTTCTTCCACTTTACTTGACTGACTTTCAATTTACTTTTTTGCCTTTTTCTTCCACTTTACTTGACTGACTTTCAATTTACTTTGACCCATACTTCCAGTCTTCTTGACTTTTGGATTTCATGTAAGTTTTTAGCCTAGCATGTGTGCTCGAGTTTCTGACTTTTTCTGTCCTGTTACTTTCACACTTCAGTCTGGGAATCTCCAAGTTTTCAATGCTTTTGAAAAAGATAAAAGAAGTTTGTTCACCGCCCTCTTGGTCAGAGCTCTGCGAGGTCCTAACTTGTGCTTGGGTCTGTTGGAATGGTTTCTGTAGACTGACACTGGACTCACTCACTCAGCTTTCTTGAAAGTTTGAAAGTCTAGAACAGCTGAATTACTGGCTCATTCTTTGTTTTGTCTTCTAGACCCGTTATTCTGCTCCAGACTTATGTGTAGGGTGAAAGTTCAAACGGAGTCTCCTCTCTGCTCTGGGATTTCTTTCAGGAGGTAACCAGTGGATTCTCACTTACTTAGTTAAGTTTGTGGAACTTGTTTCTTGTTCCATACACATGTGTGGCTCATTTTCAACTACCCCTTTACACTCTTGGAACCGGATAATCCCAATCAAGCTGCCAGAAAGCATCAGTTCCTGCTCCCAGACTGTTTCAGGAGCCTGTTGCTGTTTCTTTCTGCCCTAGTCTTTCTTGTTCTGGGATTCAATTGCCCCTGTACTGTACCTGCACTGAAATGTTCCTCATTGCTGCTGCTACTAGGCTGCACTTTTGTCCAGCCCTCACTGCAGCATCTGTCTACCTCTGTCTATTTTCCTAAGTCATCCTTGAAAATAAGTCACAGTGATTTTTTCCTTGACTCTGCTGTGGAAAATTCAGTTGGATGTTTTCTAGGTCACAGAGGAGGTATGCTTGATAAATTAGCAAAAATGTTGCTTCTCCTTCTGTCACTTTGGCCCTGCTCCCTACATCTCCAATTTTATTTATGACTAAATATTAATGACACTTTTGGATGTCTCTTGTGTCTTGTGTTGAACATGTGCACATGTGCATGCATATATGTGTGTAAAAGATGCAAATGGACCAAAGGATAGAAGTTAAGTGGGCTTATAACTAGTCAAATGGCTGGACCCCAAGAACAGCCACTGCTGTATCAGTCTTCACTTGGAGTCTAGCTTGTAAAGAAGTGCCCTCGGGAGGCAATCTGGTCTAGTGGGAAGAGATTGTAATTGGGGTCAAAGACAGTGGGTTTGAGGGTTGACACTTACAATTTGTACTATTTTAGGGAAGTCACTTCATTTTTCTGAGTCTTCTTTCCTCGCCTGAAGAATGAAGGGGTTTGACTGAATTGTTTCTGTGATTCTCTAATTGCATGACAAACCCAGGGTCCAAAAATAAACCTCATATTAGGTGGAATCTACTAATGAAAATGAAGAGAGGGGGCAGCTAGGTGGTGCAGTGGATAGAGCACTAGCCCTGAAGTCACTTAACACTTCCTAGTTGTGTGATCCTGGGCAAGTCACTTAACCTCAATTGCCTCAGGGGAAAAAAATGAAGAGAAAACAACATGATTTGAGATGGATGTTCAGCACCTCAAATTTAGAAGTACAAAATGGAACAGACTTAGCAAGAGGCTTTCTTAAGAAATAAAATAATCCAGGAGTTACAACAACAACAATAATAGTATTTATTTAGCACTTTAAGGTTTTCAAAGTGCTTTACAAATAATCTCATTTTATCTGTACAACAACCCTTAGAGAGAGGTGCTATTATTATTCATCCTTTATTGATAAAGAAGCTGAGAGAGATAAAAGTTAAATGACTTCCACAGGGTCACATGGCTAGTAAGTATTTGAGGGGGATTTGGATTCTGGTTTCCTTACTCCAGACCCAGTGTCCCATCCGCTTAATTGTCTTAGTTGGCTGCAAGCTCAATAAATGACACCTTTTGGGACTATGTTAAGATGGGCAGAATGTACAGGACTCAAGAGATGATATTCTTTTTGTCTCTGGCCCAACCTGACTGGATATGGAGTACTGTCTTCAGTTGGGGACCACATTATATGAAGGAAATGAATCAACTTGAGAGCATTAAAGGTCAGCCAAGTTGGGGAGTTCTGTTCTGTTCAGTTCTGGAGCTCAAACCATAGGAGAACGAGCTGAAAGAAGTGGGAACGTTTAGCTTGGAGAAATGAGAACTTTTTTGTGGGGGTAAAAACAGCCTGCAAACTTTCCAAAGGTTGGAAGAGGATCAGACCTACTCTGGTTGGACTCAGAAAACACAACTGGGAACAAAAGGCAGATGATACAAAGATGTAGATTCTAGATTAAAGAACATCCTAATAATGAGTGACATTGCCAAATGGGGGAACCGTCCTCCTCAGCAGTCATGGGGGAATCCCTTCCCAGGACATCATCAAGTAGAAGCTGAATGGCCACTTGTTGGGGAAGCTATTGAGAAAGTAGCTGCTCAGGTATAAATTGGACCAGCTGCTCTGAGGTTCCTCCAACTCAGAGTCTATGATTCTGAGCCACAATTAATGAACCATAACTAATGTCAATAATGAGCCATAAAAGACACTGTCATGAGTGGGATCATGGCTTCCAAAGGCAGATAAAGACAGAGAAAAGTTGTTTTTTTTAAATTTGAATCCCAGTCAGTGCCTGCATCAATGCCTTATGCAAAATAAGAAGACATATATAATAAGCTGAATTGCATTGAGGGAGGCAGCTCCAGTAAATTATTCTTCCCCATGAAAAGTCACAAATCCCTCCTTCTGGCTTTTGTTTGTCCTCCACAGTTGTCAGTGACTTGGATGACAATGTAACTGGCATGCACATCCCATTTGTAGGTTCCAGGAAGCCAGATGAGACAGAGGACAGACCCTAAAAGAACTCAACTGGCTCGGACGATATGTTGAATCTAATAAAATAAAATTGCTCCTTATGAACTGCAAAGATTTGTAGTTGTGTCCTTCCTTAAGCCAAAAGATCATGGATTTTCTTTTTTCTTTTTCTTTTTTTTTTTTTTTCCTTAGGCTGGGGTTAAGTGACTTGCCCAGGGTCACACAACTAGGAAGTATTAAGTGTCTGAGACCAGACTTGAACTCGGGTCCTCCTGAATTCAGGGCTGGTGCTCTATCCACTGCACCACCTAGCTGCCCCCAAGATCATGGAATTTTTAGGTCATAGTAGGTAGTGTTGGAGAATTGCTGAGGTGAATGAGCCTCTGAATGTAGTTCATCTGGTCCTGGCACAGTAAACACACACGGTTTGCCATCTGGTCCACGCTGAGAGTCTCCCAGCCCCTCCCAAGGATGGCTCCATCTTTTGTTCCTTTGTCAGAGACTTTTGAGAAATCAAAGTTTCTCCCATGCTGTGCTGAGATTTGGAAGACTATGGTGAAGGAAGATGAATTGATATAGGAATAAATTTAAAATTTAAGGTAAAAAAGATAAAATTTCCCAAGTAAGAAGATGATTTAGGGGACGTGGTGCATCACAATCTTACCATCAACCCGTGTTGTGATGTGGGGCTAGGGTTAAGGTCAACCAGTAAAGGTAAAGCAAATCTGGGTTGTACCGAGAGACAAAACTTCTAGGAAGGAGGACGTGCCAGTCTCTTGGTCCTGGGTGCTGGTCAGCCCACATCCAGTCTTGTGTTTGGGATACCACATTCTGTAAGAACATTGATCACCAGGAACACATTTAGATCAGGGTGACTGGCTGTGTGACTGTGAGCAGGATGAGGGCCCTCGAGGGCTTTTGGAGAAGTGCTTTAGGCATTTTCCTTCTAAGTGCCCCATTATGCAACTTTGGGGGTGCCCTCCTCTCTTCCTTCTTCCTGCTTATCCCCCTATATTTGATTTGCTAATTCTTATTGATTCTTTTTCCTCAGCCTCTCTCCTTGCTTTATCTTCCTTTTTACCTGTGCTCTCCTCCAAACTGTTGTAATAGCCTCCTATCTAGCATCCCTTACTGCAGCTTCTCACCCCCTTTAGCCTAGTTGTTACACAACTGTCAATGTGATATTCTTAAAGTTCAGGTCCAACCAAGCCATTCTGACTCAAGAATCTTCAGGCAGCCCAGCCCTACCTTATAAATTGTCCCGACAGACCCGGAAGGATTCCTTCCCCTTTGTTCGTTCAGTTCCCCTCATCCTGGCCCACTTGCTTGTTTGTACACACAACATGGCATTTCCTGCAGCTGGGCCTTTGCAAGGCTCCCCTCAATCCCTTCTCATGTCTGCCTTTTGGCATCCCTGGCTCCCGTTCAAGACTCAGCTTAGATCTTACTTTCTCCATGATGCCTTTCTGGTTCCTTCCTTTCCTGTGCTTGCCCTCTTGGAACTTACTTCATACAAGTTTGTATTTCCTTATGTGTTCAAGGAAACAGAGGTTTAAGTTTTCTAGAATATATCAAACGTCTCCTGGTTCTGCCCCGCAGTAGCTTTCATCTTGCCTTCTGTCTTCACAAAATCTTACCATCCTTCGCCATTTGTACACCTGCTGTATTCCCGGAAGGAACATCATGCTTTTAAGTTCAGTGACAGCTTTGTTTTTGTCTCGGAGTCCCTCGTGTTTGTGATTTAGGTCACTCTTGGAAAGTCTTGGTGAGGAAGCTCCCTCTGCCCAGGCAGCTTAGCTCCTTCTCTGCAGCTGATGGTTCAGAATCTGCGGGACTCATTGGGACATCCAATGACTGTCCTAGGATCAAATCTGCTGCATCGTGCCTCTGAGACGGGGCTTAAACCCGAGTCTTCTCTCTCAAGTCTGGCTATCTGGCTTCTACGTCATGCTGCCTTGCTTAGGAAACGTTTGTAGGGTCAATGGGTGAAGGAATGAAACTTCTTCCTGGAGAAAACTAAGAGAACAAGAGTCGGCCCTGAGTGTTCAAAGGGAATTCATTGAAAAAAAATGGGCAGGAGTCAGAGTTCTGGGACCTTACTTAGTGCAAAGTCTCCCATTTTACAGATGAGAAAACTGAAGTCCAGACAAATCCATGATGCCCTGAGGTTACAAAGAAAGCTAATAATAGCATCGTGGTTTGAAACACTCTCTGACTTCAATTCCAAAATTCTTTCTGTTATTCCGTCTTGCAATAGACTTACTCTGGACCACAGGGCCGAGCTGAGAACAACGAGCTCAGGTTGCAGGGAGGCAGATTTTGGCTTATTAAAAGGAAACATTTCCTCCCCAGAGAACTGAGCAATGGGTTTGCTAGGAAGGCAAAGGGTTCTCCCTCCCTGAGAGACTTTCAGTTTGAATCTGAATCAGGCAGACACTGTGCAGAGGGCAACGCTCATTGTGGGTCAGAGCACAGACCCGGGCTAGGGAGGGATGCTCTCTAGCTCTGGCCTGTGAATCCGTAATGTTTGGAGAGGTAAGAACATAGTGGTGTAAACATATGTGCAAACGAACAAAATATAGCCAAACAAAACCAGAAAGCGAACTCTGACCCCTGAACTCCGGCCGTAGGGGGAAGGACTTTAGACAGTTTGGACAATAAATAATTCAAGAGAGACAGCAGAGGCAGAAAGTTAGTGGGGGGCAGGGAGCATCAGCCCAGAGTCTGGAGGCCCTGACTTCACACGGGTCTCAGACACTTCTTAGCTGGGAATTCTGGGCAAATCATTCCATCCCCTTGGCCAAGAAAGAAAGGAAAGAAGGGAGGAGGGGAGGACTAAAGAAAGAAGCTGAGTTAGGAGAGAGAGATTCCTGGAGAAGGGCGGTTTTAAGTGGTGTTTTGAGAGGGGGAAAGGCTGGGTCTCAGTGGGGAGGAGAGATGGAAGTCCAAGTGGGAGGTAATGATTTTCAGCCCTGGCTTGAGCTCAAAATGAGGCGATGTCAGCTCAGCACGGGTCGAAGGGCAGCGTGGAACGCTAGAAGCAACGCTGAATGTAGGAGACTTGCGTTTTAATGCGCTTCTGCTGCTTACTGACTGTCAATAAGTCCCTTATGCTTTCTGGGTATCCATTTTCCTGTGTGTAAAATGGAACAATACCTTTATCATTTAACTCAATAGTTTTTCCTTAATGTGATACAACATTTTTGTACATTTTAAGTGTCATGTAAATATGAATCAAGCAATAATTAGAGTGGGGAGGCTGGGGCTTTGTCCCAGGTACTCATGGGTAGACATTTTCCCTAGAAACGTAGCTCTTCCCATCTCTCTCTGCTGTTTCTCCACTGCAGTTGCAGCAGCCGTCCCCACCTCTCAGATCCCCCATGGGGCTGCTTCCCCACTATTACTGCACCCCCTGCTGTGACCTGCCTTTCCCATGCTCTGCTCCCCTGTATACTATGCCCCGGGACCTCCGATCCAAACCGGTTTTGCTACTGAATGGCAATTATAATTACGGCCTCCCTTGAGGGGATGCGCCCTGCATCCACTGGGCCATGGAGGACTGCTCCATTGAGAAGATTGGGAGGTCTTGGAGAAGCATCCAGGGGAGAAGAGCCTGGGTTCTGTAAGGCTCCTTACTGCAGGACATTAGGAGAAACGGGTGACCAGAGGGCGGCTGATCAGTTTTAGGAGAAAACACTTTTTTCTGCCCTTACTCCCATGTCTTCGCTATTGGAGGCCTTCATTGCTTTAGGTGGGCGTCTGGTGCCCAGATGGTTCCTTCCTTTCATGATTAATGCAATTTTGTTTCCGAGGCCAGATGCATTCATCGAATTTCTGTTTTCCTCAAATGTTGTTTCTCTTGTATTATAACCTAATCAATGGGCCATCACACAGCGACCTTCTTAAAAATTTATTCTAAATGATGGCGAACTCATTCCGGGCTCAAAGCAGCTCACAGCCAAGTTCATGTATATTTCATCGTGGCTTTAGTCTAAAATTATTCATGTTTTTAACAAATATAAATTTGTTGCTGTAAAGGATCCAGGAAGTCACAGAGCTGGAACTCTTGAGAATTTCAGGCTGAAGCAGAGAGGTTTTCAGGGAGTGAATTGTTCAGCTCGAAGCGTCTGTCTCAGTCCTTACAGATACCTCAGTGACATCTATTGCCTTTGGCCTGAAGGGACGTCACCTGGGCAATCATTTTCAGAAGCTCTGCTACCAGAAAGTTAATGGCCTTGAACTGCCTGGCAACCATCGGGCGCCTTCTGGCTGCTCGGGGCCACTGACCTTTGCCCTTGTTGTTCTGATTGACCGGAACTGATCGGGACCCGAGAATTTTTGGTGATATCCTGTCTCCTCAAAGAAGTCTAAAACCGGCCTTTTTTCCACTTCTATAATAACAACATAACATCAACGGCACAGCCACCTGCCCTTCAGGAAGACAAACCTGAAGCTTATTGTCCGTTTCCACAAGAGGCTTGGGCATTTGAGCCCATGAGGATTTAGGACTTTCAATCTACTCACTTCCCCTGGGCTTCCTTCTTTCCTTGTGATTTCTTCTAATCTTAACTCAAGATACCTCAGACCAGTCCTTGGTTACAAGAAACCTCAGCTCCCGTTGTTTTGCGGAGAGAAATCCTCCCCTCCTTCTGAAGGGTACATCAGAGCACAATTGTGACAAGGGCGAACAAGGGACTCGCATTTCTGACTGGACGATTTGTGTGTTCGTTGCCCCAGATGAAAATGCTAGAGGCAAGCTGATCCTCTGCCATCTGTCAAATAGGAGGACAGGACTGGAGGATGTCCGTTATTGCTTCTAGATCTTTTTCTAGAAAAGTCTATGAGGGTCGTTCAGGCCTTGATTATCACCTGGAGCAGGACCATTCAGAAAACAAAAGGAGATTCACAATAAGCTTTCTCCGTCTGTTTTGTTCAACTCTGTGGGGATACATCTGAAGTGCTCAGTGTGCAAGCTAAAAATCACCAAGACTGGACTCCTTGGCTCCCTTTGCTCCCGTGGTCACATGTAAGCTGCGTGAGGAGAGGGACCAAAGAGATGAGAGACCAGGTGGTGGTCATTTGCTCTGTGACAAAGAAGGACGGTGGTTTTTCTTTTTTCCATCTAACATGGAAGATTTCTTCCTTGAGAAAGAGGGGGGCTTTTTTCACCAAGTGAGCAGATAGGCTCGCCTAGATAGACAGAAGTGGGCAGACCTAAAATTGATTTTTTGGCACTTGTAGAACCAACGGTGATTTGGTAGAAATCATCTCACTTTCCTAGGCTTTGTTGTTATATTTGTAGAATGAGGAGATTCAGTTCATTGGCTTCCAACTCCAAGATTTTTATCATTCTAGGTGGGGAGCAACTCAATTCAATTCTAAAATCTTTCCTAAAGTAGATGCTGTGCTAGAAACAGATTACAATGACAAAAGGAAATATTCTCTTCCACCTAGGAGTTTTCATTCTAAGGGATGAAGGGTATATACACGAGAAATTGAGGGAATTTGAAGGAGTGAGGAACAAAACTAACATCAGAAAGGAACAATTTAAGTTTCTTTCAGAACATAGTTCTTGGCCTGAGCTTTTTGATGAGCTAGGACTTTCAAGAGGCAGAGTTCTGGAGGGAGACCATTCCAGGCAGGACAAATGGCTTGGACAAAGGCATGGAGGATATATCAGATCATGTCAACAAAAGAGCTGGAAGACCAGAGCTTCTCCCAAAAGAAGAGAGGAATTTCTGTGGCTGGTACTTATCACCAATGGGTCAACCTTCCGGTCAAGAACTTCTTTTGTCTTTGGTTTTTTTGTTAGAGCATTGATAATTTTCCTTTGATTTAGTTTGCCATAATCCATTAAACTTCCTTGCTATGAATTCTATGGCTAGAACACAAAGTAATATGGCAAAAGCAATGGCCTAAAACCATAGGAAGTGTGAGGAGTTTTTAATTGGGATAGGAGTGGCAACTGCTTTGTTAGGTTGAATCAGTCCTGTAAGAATTGGGGAGACATTGCCTTATGGGGCCCCAAAGATCTAATTGTAAGGAGCTCATATGAATGGATGAACAAATGGACAAAGCATTTATTAAGTACTCACTATACACAAAGCACTGTGTAAGTGCTGAATATACAACTAGAAAAGGAACACAAAATTTTGTGAAGGTAGAAATAATAGGATTTGACAATTGATGGGATATGGGGAGGTGGTGGTAAGACAGAATAAAGGGTGGAAGGTGACGCCTAGTGTGAGCTTAGGTGATTGGGTGTGGGGATGGTGGTGCTCTTGACTATAATAAGGAAATGAGGAAAAGGGGAGGGTTTAAATAGAAAGTAAATGACTCAACTTTGGATGTATTGGGAATATTCTGCTAAATATGTCCATTAGGCAGCTGGCGATTTTAGAGTGGAGGTCAACAGAGAGTTTAGTGTGTGTGTGTGTGTGTGTGTGTGTATACACACATACATATAAATACGCATATATGTACACACACACACACACACACACACATATATATATATATATATATATATATATATATATATATATATACACACATAATAGATCTGAGAATTGGCAACATAAAAATGACAGTTGAATCCACGAGAATTGATAAGATCATTAAGTGAAATGATATGGAAGGAGAAGAGCATCCAGGACAAAGCCTGGAGGGTCCCACACAATTAGAAGGAGTCATATAGATGAAGATCAACAAAGAAAACATGGGAGTGGTCAGACAGGCAGCAGGAAAAGGAGGAGAAAAGTGTCATGAAAATCTAGAGAGAAGAAAGTGTCAAGGAGGAGAGAATGATCAAATCAAAAAAGAGGAAGCTTGTCAAAAGGCCAGTAGTTTAGCAGTTAAGAGATCATTAATAACTTTGGAGAGAGACGTTTGAGTTGACTAATGAGGTCAGAAGTCAGGCTAGTGAGAGTGAAGAGTAAAAGGAAAGGAAGTGAAGGCACCTATTATTATAGACTACAGTCTTTGAAAGGGATACTTTAAAAATAATATTAAGCTAAATTCTTGTATTCTGTGCTTCTTGATGTTCTTTTAACACAAATGAATTTGGTCTTCCATCAAAAGCCTTTTGCTTTGGCATCTATTGGCATAATAATATTAGTCCTAATCTGTCATGATCCCCAGACAAATAAGTCAGATAATAAGAGTTTCTTTTTTCTTTTCTCCTATGATTCAACAAGACTCCTATTGATATAAAGGAAGAGCGGTAGACTCATCTGTCATCTGGAACGTTGATTCATATTGGGAAGGAGGGGAGAAACCACCGGACTTGCACTGAGATGCCCTGGTTATCAGTGTGATACTAGCAGTGTGACGTTGGAGGTCTTACTGTCTCTCCCAACTCCCTCATGGGGATTTATGTCCTGTACATCATTGAGGAAAATAGTGCACAACCCAAAGGCAAGGTCAGGTTTTAGGGATCTCCCCCCGATTTGAGATTGAGTCATTAATAACTTTTTTGGAGGGCTGGACATTCAGTTATTTCCTTAATCTTCTTACCTGTATGGTCATCTAACCCTGGCCTCTCCATCTTTCCCAAGAATATCATGAGATACTTAGCCAAACCTCTACCACAGTATTCCCATGATCTACTGGTCTAATAACCATGTCAGGAAAAATCCTTAATCTTTCTACCCTGAAGTTCTATTTAAAAAATTCACAGCTACTGCTAGAACCCTAAACTAGATAATTTTACTCCTAAATAAAGCACATAGAGTAGAATTTGACGTAGCATTAGAAGACCTTCGTTTTGATCCTAGCTCTCTTATTTGATAATAATAGTTACTGGATATTCCTACTCATTCATTCTCCCCGCTCCCAAGAGCTATTTGCAGGATCAGAGTTCTCTCTGTGTCTAGACTTTCCCAAAATCAGAAGGCACTAGTGCCCACCAACGCCCTCCAAAATGGGATTACTCTAAAGCAAACGTACTGAATGAAAGAGGAGCTTAGAGGCAGCACTTGTGAATATCGATTGCTTCTTAGCCTTCCTTTCTGCTCCTTGCATGGTGGCTGCCATTGGGGCAGCTAGAGGGCATAGTGTATAGGATGCCAGCCAGGAGGAGGAAAGGCTCATTTTTCTGAGTTCAAACCCGGCCTTCAACACTTACTAGCTTGGTGACCCTGGGCAAGTCACTAAACTCTGCTTGCCTTGGTTTCTTCATCTGTAAGATGATCTGGAGAAGAAATGGCAAATCACTTAAGTCTCTTTGTTTAGAAATACATGGAGTTAGGAAGACTAAGAACAAGAACACGGTGCCAGCATCCATATAGAGTAGGCTCCAAATAAGTGCTTGTTGAGTGATTGAACAGTTGAGTTAATATTCTAATCGGTCACAGAAATCACCACTAGGTTTACACTTGAAGCCTTTCCAGCTTAGAGAAGCTTCTCTTCTGTATCGTGTGGAGGCACCGAGGATTTCAGCGGAGGAGGGATATCCGCAGATCTTATCAGCCTACTTTATTAGCTGATAAGAAATGAATTACAGGCCCTCAAAACTTCCTCTCTCCAGCCCCATCCCATCTCCAAATTTAATTTAATTTGACAAGTATCTTTTAAAGGCTTATCTGCTCTGGAGCCAGCCCATTTATCCTTCTCTCCTATTCCTCTCCTCATTTCTTTTTGGGATTGTTTGTTTTTTCATATACACTCATGGATACACATGAACCCCCCCCCAAAAAAAAAAAAAAAAAAAAAAAAGAATGGTAAACACCTGGAAAGACGGTCTCTCTCATTTTTTTTTGGCTTTTTATTCCTAGCACTTAGCCCAGGGCCCAGCACGCAGCATAATTGATTGGTTGGCTGCTGAGTTCAGACTTTCTTCAGCTCTCCCATTACCCAGGATGGAGCAGGCGCTCTTCCAGCTGAGGCTTTTGCTCTAGTGAGTGGGTGGCTGATCCGTCCTTCACATCCCTGAAGACTGAGAAGCGGCTCCCAGCACATGCAGCAGTACCCACCCTCGAGTGTTTTGGGGTCCTTAGGCTAGCTAGCCATTCTTCAGCAGTATGGCAAGGGTAGGCCCTGAAGGCTGGCTGCTCTTGTTTTGGGTGCGGGCCCCATTTCTCCCATGGTGCTCCATACCAGCACTTTCCTGTGGGCAGAGAAACAGAGAGATTGACCTAAGTGCTTATGCCTTCCATCCCAGAGATGACTCTGCTTCTGAGATGTTATGAGCCTCTCTCTCCTTTGTCTTCCTCACTTGAGCTCCGTGCCTACGGGCATTTGGGCGTAGTCGGGATAAGTACCAGGTCTGAAAAATTATCTTAATTTTGTTCCCTTAAGATTTATGCCCTGGGGTTCTTGAGCATCCCCAGGAGTGGAGGGGCTGAAATAGCCGGTTCTGTCTGTGGCGATCCGCGTCAGTCTGACATTCAGAACTCCCACGGGGCTTGACGTGACTTTGTGGATATTTATTTTTTCATGCACACATAGTTCTATGAGGAAAGGGCTAATACAGCAAGTTTAAAGTATTTAAGGATGTGAGAAGACAAATAAGAAGCTCCTGTGCACTGTGTGTGTGTGTGTGTGTGTGTGTGCGTGCTATGTAGTGTGAAGAGTTCTGTGAGCTTGAAGTCTCCCATCCAGAACTATGGTCCACTTGGTCACTTGTCCAAGCCTTTAAAGATCCTCTTCATAAAGGGGAGCCGTGTCCTTCTCTGATGGAACAGAATGAAGATCTTCCTGTACTTCCCTACAACTTCCCTTAGGCCCATAGCTTAACTTGGGAAAGGCCCAGATCCCTCCTGTAGATTATTTTTTCCTAAGGGGAGGGAAAGTGGCCAGGGCCCTGATTGGCTTCCTTTTCTGCGGCAGTTTCCTGGTCACCCAAAGGCCCCAAATGCTCACCACCTTCCCCCCACGTGCAGTTGGGGCCTCTCTGCTGATCTTTGATGACAGAGTGTATCACATTCTGCCCTGATGAACATGGAGACAAGGAGGGGAAGGCTGTGTCAGGAGTGCTGGGGGGGGGGGGGCTGCTAGAGGAACTAAGGCTTCTCCATCTTTTTTGCACATTCTTTTTGTGGGAAGGTGAATATACCTTTATTTTGGGCAGTTTGGCAGCAGAAAGGACAGAATGCCCAACCCAGAGGCAGGAAGACTCCCGTTCCCCAGACACTTACTTGATGTGTGATCCTGAGTCAGTCACTTACCTCTGTTGACCTCAGTTTCCCATGTGCAAAATGAGCTGGAAAAGGAAATGGCAAACCACCAGAAAAGCCCCAAATGAGGTTGTCACAGAGTACAACGGGATTGAAATGACTGGACGCAGACCTCTGTTTGCTATTTGTTGGGTGACTTGTGAGACGACCTCATTTATGAGGCTCAGGCCTAGCCCCTGACCACCAGCCTTTTCCTATGTGTGGGGTCTTGTCCTTAAGAAACATAATTTCATAGATTTCTATTATGTTGAACATATGTTGGATTACTTGCCATCTATAGGAAGGGATGGGGAAAGGGGAAGGAAGTTGGAACACAAGTTTTTGCCAGGATCGGTGGTGCAAAATTATCCTTGCATATGTTTTGAAAATAAAAAGCTTCAATAAAAAATAAATACAAATACATTTTTAAAAAAGGAAACCTATAGTTCTAGCTTTTGTCTTTGTAGTCCCAGTATTTATCTTTATACTTTGTACATAGTAAATGAATAAAATGTTTTTAATTAATTCCTTCCTTCCTTTTTCCTTTTGCCCATCGATAGACCTTTGATCAGAACTTGATTTAAATCACTCATCTGGCCTATAATTTTGCTCCCCAAACAGAATTGTCTCCTAAGATTATGAAATAGAATTGAAACAATAGAATTGAGGGTCACTGAATATGGAAGATGACAGCGGATGATGAACTGGGCCTGCCTCGGATTTCTGAGATCCTGAGGACCCTCCTTTGGAGCAGCCCAAGGGGTCACGCTGTCCAGGGCTGGCCAGACCATCGCATCCCGCCCTCGGCCCCCGAGATGTGCACATCTTACGGATTGGGCCCAATTACTGGGGAAATGGGAGAAGCTGAAAACAGATGACTGAGATGTGGCATTCATTAATAATTCAGGCCAGGGACAAGGAAGCGAGCCACTAATTAAAGTGGAATCCTCCTAAATGCTGACATAAAATCCATCCTGTCAGCCCAAATAAAAAACCGACGGAGAAACCGTGCCTTTGATGCAGCCCGGGAGCGGGTGGAGGTGGTAGGAAAGCCGGGGCGGGGGTCTGGCTCCAGAAAGCAGCCTGGATGTGCCATTGCCACCTGCAGTTGGGCCAGGCGGGCCTGCTTTTGTTAATATTTCATCAGAGAGCGGAGATGAGCATCAACAACTAGGAACCAGGAGCCGGGGCCCCACCAGCCGCTGCTCCTGCTCACACCGCCTCCCTCATGGGGGATGAGCCACTTGCACCTTGCCCCCCATCCAGAGCCCGGGCGAGAGCCGTGTTTCATAGCTTAGCAGATCCTGTGGGGAACCATCCCCCTCCTGGGCAGCGCCCTCTCTATCCCAGTGCTCTCACTCGGGTGGACCAATCCTTGGCCTGGCAGTTTCAGGGGTTCCCCGCCTGCCTGCAGAGGGGAGTTCCCTCCGGCATCCCCTCCTTCCATCTGGAGGAGTTGCCATGTGATGATTGTTCTGAGAAAGGGAGTAAAACAAATTCCCTTTGCTTAAATAACTCTGGGAGGCGTTGTGTCAGGTTAAAGGAAGACCAGAGCTGGGCAATCAGACCTGGCATTCCCCAGCTTTTCAGGCGATTGCCCCTTGAGGTACCGAGCAGCCCAGGAGTTTGCTCTTGTTCATCCTTCATTCTCAAAGAGGACCATGAAGTCAGGAAGGTGACACGCAAGTGAATTGGATTGAAGTGAGGGAGGGCCGGGCAAGGTCACCAGCTCCACCTCTTCCTCCAGAGCCTCCTGAGTCCAGTGGCCAGGTCCAGACACCTGGAGACAGTCCTGTTGGCCGTGGGAGACCTGGCCCTTTTTAAGCTCAAGTTTTTTTCAGGTCTCAAGTTTATCTGAGGCAATTGAGGTAAGACATGTGGCAAAGAATGGCCTGTTTTACCAATTCAAAAAAATGAATCTGGGAGGGAATTACTCAGGCTTTCTGGCCAAAACAAAAAAAAATCCTATTTACACTCATTGTAGCATCAGGGCCCAAATAATAACCAAGGGAGGCTTGAGGAAGGACCTACTGCAGTGATTTAGGCTTAAGGCATGGTCCTTAGAAAGGAATCTAGCTGGTAAATCCCAAGATATCCCAGGAGGTTCCACGATCAAAATTTATATTCCTTTGGGCAGAAGACCCACAGGTGAGGAGATGATGTAGGAGAGAGAGGGAGAGGAGGAAGAAAAGGAAGCAGGAAAGGAGGGAAAGAAGGCAGCAGGAAGAAGGTGTGTTGTCCAACTGAAGTGGCCAGCGCTTTTTCTTCCTCTCTCCCTTCCTCGCTTCCTCCCTTCTTTTCTTCCTCCTTCCCCCTTCCTTCTTTCTTCTCTTTCTTGTTTCTTTCCTTCCTTCCTTGTTCCCTGTGTCTCCCTCTGTTCCCATAGGCCAGTATGAGGAGATGGTAAGATCTTCCTCTACCGCTATTCCAATGAAATGGACCAATCACAGGCAATTGTAAAATAATGGGATTCTATTCCAGTACAAATCTGTTTGGAATCCCAGAGTATTTCACATTTAAAGTAGATTCAGGAGCCGTCCGGGTCAAGCCGTACCAGAGCCATAGTCCCCTCTACGAGATTCCTCATTCATCTTTACCATCGAAAGGCAACTCATTCCCTTGGGAGGCAGCTCACCCCCCGGGCCAGCTCTTCTCATTAGGAAGTTGTTTCCTGACATTTAACCCCAAATCTTACTTTTTGTATCTCTGACCTTTCACAAGTACAACCTCTCTGCTTCCTCTTCCCATAATGGTTTTTCAGGTCCTAGAAGATGGTTTTTAGCTCTCTCCTAGCCAGTTCTTCACTCGGCTAAATGGCCCCAGTTTTTTTTTTTTTTTACTTGATCATTGCGTGGCGTAAATTTGAGGCTGGTCAGCATCCTGGTAGGTTTATACTTCTAGGGCACTGGCTGCTTTTTGCTATTTTAGTCATGTCTGACTCTTTGTGATACAATCTGGCTGTTTTCTTGGCAAAAATACTTGATTGATTTGCCATGAACTTCGCCGGCTTACTTTACAGATGAGAAAACTGAGGCAAACAATTAAATGACTCGCTCAGGGTTACATGGCGAGGAAGTATGTTGAACGCAGGTCTTCTTCAGAATTGGTGCTCTATCCACAGGACCAATTTGCTGCTTACAACCTTCCCCAAATATGGCACTCAGAGTGTTCTAGGTGTGATCTGATCCAGGCAGGGCACAGAGGGACATTGCCTTCTTGTTTCTGGAAGGCTAAGCTTCTCTGATCAAGATGGCTTTGGAGGTTTTGGCTGCCACGCGACGCTATTGACTATTATAGTCCATAGAAAGCCCTGATCTTTATTACCTGCCCATTTTGTGCTTATGAAATGGGTTTCTTATGACCAGGATGGGTTCTTGACTTTGGAGATCTCTCACTTGTGTCTGAATCGCCATCTCTCCTTCAAGGAACTCATCATACCAGTTCCTAGAAATCCCCTTTCAGTCCTCATTGCCCAAGGGCTTACCAACTCATGCCGTGTCTGTCTGTCTGTCTCTCTTCACACTTATTCCTCTAAGGAATTAAAGTTCACCTTCCTAACAACCTTTCCTACTGGTTTAGCCCTCAGACATGTGGGCATTAATGGATTCAAGGCTTCTCTAGTAAGAATACTCACTACTTACACCTAGGAACAGGTTAGATTTATCTTAAGGATAATCCATACATTCAGCAGATTTCTTGGAGACAAACCTGAAACATTTCTTGCCCTATAGCAGCTTATATTCTAATGGGGTGGATGGAACATAGACACAACACCATACTCTAATACAGAATTGGAGGAAGGGGAGATCTCTAACTATGGAGAGCAGGGAAGACATCATGGAGGACGCAGTCTCTCTATTGATCTCTAAGCAACAATCCCTTTCAACATGGGGAGATGCAGAGAGACGACATGAGGGATGGCCTGAGCAATTGCACAGGGACAAGAGATTTAGGGTTGAGTTTGGGGAATAACTAGTTGTCCTGAACACAGAGTTCATGCATGAGACTTGTAGAAGTCAGGCTGAAAAACTAGGTGGGCGTCAGATTGGGGTGGGATGGTCTTCAATGTCAAGTTGCAGAGTTTCTATTTTTATCTGGAGGTAAAGTTGAAGACCAGCTTGGCAATCACTGCATTTCTTGATGGAAGAGAAGCTCTTTGAGGTCAGGGGCTGTTTGATTTTTCCCTTTGTGTCCCCAGGACCTATAGCCCAATAACTGGCACATAGTAAGCATTTAAGAAAGACTTGTGAATTTAAATGGAAATGCCTTATTTCTCATTTCTCCGCCCTAGCCTTAGTCAGGGTGGATCCCCAGAATGCCAGAGGTTATTTCAGCACCTCCAGTTACCACATCTTAATGACCCTGAGGGCAATCCCAGAGAGAGAGATATTCTAGGATTGGGCTCATCTTATTTCTAGCATGTGCAAAATTTCAGAGGGGCTTTTTTTGCCCTTTAAATGAATAGGATTTAATGCTATTTGCTCTGCCTAATTTGGTTCTCACCAATAACTCTGCAGGGAAAATGCCATGTTGTTTAGGCCCCAGAAGAAACAAAGTAAAAATAGAGGCATTGGGGGGGGGGGGTGAAGATTACCCCTCAGTGGATCAGAACTAAGATTTTCTCTTGCTCCTTCAGGAGCTCCATCTATCCTACTCCTTTTTTTGTTTTGTTTTAAGAATTTTTATTTTTGTTATTTTGAACTTGAATGACACCAATAAATGATTTTTTCCATGTACAAAGACCATTCTTTAAAAAAGGACTACATATGGAACTTGGGATCTCCATTATGTATAGATTACTTTTAAAAAAATGCATAATAATTACCCTCAGAGAGAGGACTGTGGGAACTGAGTGGGAATTACAACATAGCATTTTCACTCTTTTTGTTGTTGCACTTTGTTTTCTTTTTCATTTCCCCCCTTTTGATCTGATTTTTCTTGTTCAGCAAGATAATTGCATAAATATGTATATATATATATATATTGGATTTAACATATATTTTAGCATGCTTAACATATATTGGACTACCTGCCATCTAGAAGAGGGACCGGGGGGAAGAAGAGGAAAATTTGTTTTTTTTTTTTTTTTTTTAATTTTTTTCTATTAATTTTATAATTATAAATTTTTTGACAGTATATATGCATGAGTAATTTTTTTTATAACATTATCCCTTGTATTCATTTTTCCAGATTTTCCCCTCCCTCCCTCTACTCCTTCCCCTAGATGACAGGCAATCCCATACATTTTACATGTGTTACAGTATAGCCTAGATACAATATATGTGTGTAAATCCCATTTTCTTGTTGCCGAAGGTATAAGTAACCTGGGTAGATAGACAGTAGTGCTAACAATTTACATTCACTTCCCAGTGTTCCTTCTCTGGGTGTAGTTGTTTCTGTCCATCATTGATCAACTGGAAGTGAGTTGGATCTTCTTTATGTTGAAGATATCCACTTCCATCAGAATACCTCTTCATATAGCATTGAAGTGTACAGTGATCTTCTGGTTCTGCTCATTTCACTCAGCATCAGTTGATGTAAGTCTCTCCAAGCCTCTCTGTATTCCTCCTGCTGGTCATTTCTTACAGAACAATAATATTCCATAACCTTCATATACCACAATTTACCCAACCATTCTCCAATTGATGGACATCCATTCATCTTCCAGTTTCTAGCCACTACAAAAAGAGCTGCCACAAACATTTTGGCACATACAGCTCCCTTTCCCCTCCTCAGTATTTGTTTGGGATCTAAGCCCAGTAGCAGCAATGCTGGATCAAAGGGTATGCACAGTTTGATAACTTTTTGGGCATAATTCCAGATTGCTCTCCAGAATGGCCGGATTCTTTCACAACTCCACCAATAATGTATTAGTTTCCCAGTTTTCCCATGTCCCCTCCAACATTCATCATTATTTGTTCCTGTCATCTTAGCCAATCTGACAGGTGTGTAATGATATCTTAGAGTGGTCTTAATTTGCATTTCTCTGATCAGTAGTGATTTGGAACACTCTTTCATATGAGTGGATATAATTTCAATTTCATCATCTGAGAATTGTCTGTTCATATCCTTTGACCATTTATCAATTGGAAAATGGTTTGATTTCTTATAAATTAGGGTCAGTTCTCTATATATTTTTGAAATGAGACCTTTATCAGAACCTTTAACTGTAAAAATATTTTCCCAATTTGTTACTTCCCTTCTAATCGTGTTTGCATTAGTATTGTTTGTACAGAAACTTTTTAGTTTGATGTAATCAAAATCTTCTATTTTGTGATTGATAATGATCTCTAGTTCTCCTCTGGTCATAAATTCCTTCTTTCTCCACAGGTCTGAGAGGTAGACTATTCTCTGTTCCTCTAATCTATTTATGATCTCATTCTTTATGCCTAAATCATGGACCCATGTTGATCTTATCTTGGTATATGGTGTTAAGTGTGGATCCATATCTAATTTCTGCCATACTAATTTCCAGTTTTCCCAACAGTTTTTTCAAATAATGAATTTTTATCCCTAATGTTGGTATCTTTGGGTTTGTCAAAGATTAGATTGCTATAGTTGTACCCTTTTTTGTCCTTTGTACCTAGTCTATTTCTTAGCCATTACCAAATGGTTTTGGTGACTGCTGCTATATAATATAGCTTTAGATCAGGTACACTTAGACCACCTTCATCTGACTTTTTTTTTTTTTTTATTAGTTCCCTTGCGATTCTCGACCTTTTATTCTTCCATATGAATTTTGTTGTTATTTTTCTAGGTCATTAAAATAGTTTCTTGGGAGTCTGGTATAGCACTAAATAAATAGATTAGTTTGGGGAGTATTGTCATCTTTATTATATTCACTTGGCCTATCCAAGAGCACTGAATGTCTTTCCAATTATTTAAATCTGACTTTATTTTTGTGGCAAGTGTTTCATAATTTTGCTCATATAATTCCTGACTTTTCTTTGGTAGATGGATTCCCAATTATTTTATACTCTCAACATTTCTTTGGAATGGAATTTCTTTTTGTTATCTCTTGCTGTTGCATTTTGTTGGTGATATATAAAAATGCTGAGGATTTATGTGGATTTATTTTGTATCCTGCAACTTTGCTAAAGTTGTGAATTATTTCTAATAACTTTTTATTAGAATCTCTGGGGTTTTCTAAGTATACCCTCATATCATCTGCAGAGAGTGACAGTTTGATTTCCTCATTACCTACTCTTATTCCTTTAATCGCTTTCTGGACTCTTATTGCCAAGGCTAACATTTCTAATACAATATTGAATAGTAATAGTGATAATGGGCAACCTTGTTTCACTCCTGATCTTACTGGAAAGGTTCCAGTTGATCTCAATTGCATATTACGCTTACTGATGGTCGTAAATATATGCTCATGATTATTCTAAGGAATAGTCCATTTATTCCTATACTCTCAAGCGTTTTTAGTAGTAATGGATGTTGGATTTTATCCAATGCTTTTTCTGCATTTATTGAGATGATCATATGGTTTTTATTAATTTGATTATTAATATGGTCAATTATACTAATAGTTTTCCTAATATTAAACCAGCCCTGCATTCCTGGTATAAATCCTACTTGATCATAGTGTATTATCCTGGGGATGATTTTCTGAAGTCTTTTTGCTAATATCTTATTTAAGATTTTAGCATCAATATTCATAAAGGAAATTGGTCTATAGTTTTCTTTCTCAGTTTTCATTCTACCTGGTTTACATCCATCCTACTCCTAATTAGTCTCTGAAAGGAATCACCTCTCCAAGACAGAGATGTTCTCTTATATCTGGCTGTGACCCTGGGTAAGCTACCTCATCTCATAATGCCCCTAAGCACTATCTAAGACTAGAACCTGTCTAGGAATTGATGATCTGAAGTAGTAGAGAGGCTTTCCACAGTGGGACTTCCTTTCACTCAAGGGCTTACAGGTCCTGCCCACCTTCTTTTGCATGACTGCTTCCTCTTTCCTCTTCCTCCATACTTCTGGGAGAACCAATTTGATCACATTAGAGCTGGTTTCAGTTTGTTTGAGCCCATAGGAATTGGTCTGCACCAGGAAGAAACATTTCACACTGGTTGGAACTGGTCTGGATGACTACATAAGTCTGGACTTAGGGGCACTGATTTAACTTTTGAGTCAGCTAGAAGTGGTTTGAATGGGTCAGAGCCATTTGGAATAAGTCTGGGAACTGGCGTGAGCCCACAGGAACACGGTTTCGGAAAGGTCTTTTCACCAATCAGCGTGTGGGAGTTTAGATTCCTTGCCAGGACTTAGCCACAGTGTCATCTCACAGTCAAGCTTTGGTTGTTGGATTCCTTCCAGAAAGTTCAAAGCTACCTCAAAGCTGACCTCAAAGACTATAGCAGACCCCTTGTACATTTGTCTTTGCCCTGAATATTTATTGATCATCTTCTCTTTGTGGGATACCATTCTCTTAGAGAAGATTTACACTTGTGGTTGGTGATCAGAGCTAAAGAGGTGAGGGGGGAGAGAGAGAGAGAGGGAAAGGGAGAGGCAGAGGCAGAGAGAGAAAACTCTCTGATGGATCACTGGTGACTGGGGAGCAGAAATGGCGAGGAAGAGCACCATGGATAGCAGAAAGACGGGTGACAGTGTGGCAGCTGGGAACCCAGTCAAACCATTCTCTCTAACAGAGACTTTAGATGACTTGTTACTTCATTCAGGGAGCCCTGCTAAGTACAGGATGGAGGCCAGCCTTGCATCCTTGGTAGTGAGGAGTTTGTGGGGGAAGATGCATGTGCTTGGACACAGTTTCCCAGGACAGATGGAAGGGAGGCTCCTCCTTGGCTTTCTACTAGATGTTCCTTTGGCACTAGGAGCTGGATTCAGAGCCTTGAAGGTCGTCACCAACTCTGAGAGCTTATGTTCAGGGACCTAAGTTGGGAGCAAGATGACCCAAAGAGAACAAGGGACCAAGGTCACTCAGTGGGAGACACAGAGTTACCCTCATGAAATCCCCAGGTCTGGTAGGGGGATGAAGACTAACCCTAGAGAAGGCTAAGGATATGTGTCAAGAGGCAGAACAAAGGCATAGCCTGGGACAAGGAAAGGAAAGTGGAGTAGTGCTGGTGGGGAGAGATTTTGCTGGGGCAGTAAGGGAAAGTTTCCTGGAGGAGATGAGGGCTTTAGATAGTCATAGCAATGAAATAAGGCAGAGGAAATATTGAAAGCAAAGCTACAGAAGAGGTGGTGGTGGGCAATGAAGCGGGCACCCACTGATGAAGGAGATAGCTTTGGCTTGGAGGCAGAGGGAATAGAGGGGATAAGTCTGACTAAATGTTGGAAAAGTTGGGGAGCCCTGTTGTGGAAAGCCCTGGACTTATCTTTTCTCCACAGGTGATAGGGAAACCTAATCCACAGGAAAAACTTTCCTCTAGAAGCATTTGCTAAGAGATGGTTTGGAGGCAGAAGGGAAAACTCGGCCTGTTGGGAGTCCCACGGTCTCCCATTTATCCTCCAGGGGCTGTTAGGACACGTCTCTACTCAGATGCTCTCAAGACAGTGGACACTCATTGCCGAGATGAAAGTGACAGAGAAGAAACGGTATTAGAGGGAAGCCGTCCTAAAGCAGTAAAGAAGACAATTCGGAAATTAGAAGCATGGAGGTGGCCGGTCTGCAGGCCCCCCTCTCCCAGCCAGAGGCCCATAAATCCTTTTCCTCTCCCCAGCAGGATGGGTAATGAGAGAGCTGTGAACCACACCTGGCTACTTGTTAGTGGGAATACCTTCCGGATGTACAAAGGCAAATCGTGCTTACATTGTAATTAAAATTAGTGGCGTTTTTGGCAGAAAGGGAGTTTATGGGATCTCTGAGAGCAGAAGTTTCCCTGCCAGACGATAACTGCAGGACGAGACTAAGAGCCGGCAAAGCCGAGGGCTTTGATTGAAGACGTGTTTCCTTGCCATGTGGGAGTGACTGAGCTGGGCCATAGATCATCTCTGCGGAGAATTTTCTGCAGAGGAATGCATCATACGGGCCAGGCCGGGGGCCGCCCGACACTGACCGACTATGGAGACATTTGTTCAGAACCTAGAGTACGTGGGCCATAAACTTTCTCCAAAATCATGGCTGCTCTAAACTTTCTAACAGAAGCTAGATCTTCTTAATCATGTGCCGTTTTTCAGTGACCTTTCCAGCTCGCTGCTAGAGCTGATCAGACATCCAGAGGAACAACTGCCAGGACGGGGATGGGGGGCAGGGACTCACACCGCACTTTGTCCAGGCTGGAGGGTAAAATCTCCACCCCCTTCTTGTTCTTGCTCACTCTGCCTTTGGCCCAACTCCAGTGTGATGGGAAACATTATCCTGCAGTGACCACGAGAGCAAAAAAGGCTCTGTGGTGTCTAAATGGCTTCGACAGGAAAGAACATCAGGGAAATCTGTTACCTAGGCTGCTGATTATACTTGGGTGGCAAAGAATAAATAATTATTTGTTGCAGATCTCTTAGTTTAAGAATAACAACAATAGCAGCAGATCCATTTATACTGAGAGAAGGTTTATAAAGTGTTTCCTCATTACACCCTGTAAATGGAATGGTCTGCCGTGGGATCCCAGCTGGGAATGACACATGAAGGCTGCCTGACTGTGACAAACTTGTGGAAATTCCCACTCATCTTGTGGGCAGCCCACCCACTATAGTAGAGAGAAACCAGGGGTCAAATACTACTATGACCCTCCTTAGCTGTATGACCCTGGCCACAGGTCTTAGTTTCCTACTCTACAAAAATGCTGGACTTGAGCATGTCTAAGATATCTCCCAACTCTAAGTCTGATTCTACAAAGGAAGCTGCAAAGCATAAAAAGGGAAGCATAAAGACTTCTTCCCCCCCCAAAAAAAATTGTTTTTCCATTTTAGGTTAGAGGTTAGCTCCTAAACTGTGACATATATGCGATGTCTGGATATTTTCATACTATATTCCTGTGAGTGTTGTGCTCATGTTCCATTTACTTTTTTTCTTCTTTGTCTCCCATCCTATCAGATGAAATGTATTCGGTTCCAACATTTGTAATAATTGACAATTCTACCCATTCATCAACTCTTTTGTCTTTACTAGAATTCTCATTCATCTCTGTTCTTGAAGAAAAAAAAATAGAGCCCCAAGGAGACCTTGTTTGGTTTAGGTCTTGTCTCCACCTAAAGCTGTAGCTTAATCATTTAAAAAGGAACATTTCCAGTGCTCATTAGGTCACCAGCCCATGCATCTCTTCCTGCCCAAAAAGTCTGTTTAACCAGATTCACCGACACTTTTCTCAATTTTGGTAATCGTAGGATTATAGACTTAGAATGAACTGACTCTTCTCAATTTTTTGTTTTCTCATCTATTCTCTCCCCATCATTTGATGAAGAAACTGAGACCCAGGGAGAGGAAGGGACTTGGATAAGGTAAGCTGGTAAGCATGAGAGCTGGGATTAGGACCCAGGACTTGTGACTTTAAGGCCATGTTGCCTTCGGGCTGTTGGACTCTCCGTGGCATGGCCTGACTTTACTCTTTGTCTCCTAACTGGTTCATGGAGTTATTTGGATAAAGCTGAATGGGCAGTTTTAAGAGGCAGTGGATTCCCATTACCTAGCGGTGTTCAAATAGAGGCTTGTTAGTCACTCATCAGGTATAGAGAAGAAAGGTTTCTTTTTTGGGGGAGGACTGGCTTCTGGTGCTTTGACCATTTTGTTTCCATCCCCTCCAACACTTTGCCCAACAATAAGGAAGTCTTTTGTGGGAGAATCTGATACCAGCTTCAAGAAGTCATGGGTTGGGGCAGCTAGGTGAGCACCACCCTTGAATTCAGGAGGACCCAAGTTCAAATCTGGTCTCAGACTCTTAACACACCTAGCTGTGTGACCCTGGGCAAGTCACTTAACCTCAGCCTCAGGGGAAAAAAAAGAGGTCCCTTCCTCCAATGTCTCCAATATTCTATAATGATAGTTATAGAACTTTTCTTTTTCTTCGTGTCACACCATCATCTCAATGGAACTTGCATCATATCCCCAAGGTAGAAGGAAAACATTCTTAAAACAATTACAGTCAAAAACCTCAGTGAATTTTCAAAGTCTGTGATGGACTGTGGACAACCCCAATACCACCTTGCCCGCTCTCAGCACTGAATACTTGATTTTCATTTCTTTAAAATTTTTATTTTCCCCAGTTACATGTAAAAACTTTTTTGTTATATATGTACATTCATTTTTTAAAAACCCATTTCCTTATGAATCATGTTGACAGAAAAAAAATCAAAATAAAAGGAAAAAACCCACAAGTGAAAAAAAAAACTAGAAGAAAAAAGAAAAAAAGCCGAACATAGCATGTGTTAATTTACATTCAGTTTCCATAGTTTGATCTCTAGATGAGGATGGCGTTTTCTATCCAAAGTTTATTGGGAAAGCCGAATAGTTTGAAAAGGGAATTATTGTTCCCAAAGTGCTTCCAAATCCCTCATTTTGTTCGTTCTTCCCAGTGTATGGGGGAGGGGAGAGCGGTGTGTGAGGTGTAAATTCTCCTTTTCTCCCATAATTCCCTTTTGCATATGTGGCAACTGAGGCTCGGAGAGTTAATGGCTTCCCCGATTCCATGTGGCTAGTTGGTCGAAGTGTTGGTCTAGACATCAGTCTCTGCCTGGGACACTTCCTAGTTTTATTGGCCTTTTTAAAGCTGAAATAATGGAGTCAAACAGCAAGGGAGTAACTTGCCAGATGACCAGAGCCTGTCACAAGGGGCCAAAATCTTTCCTGACCAGTTCCAGGCTGAAGGTTTTACAACAGTAAACGAGCAACCAGAAAAACTTTTTGGATGATTTGAGTCTTTAAAAGAAGGATCAAAATCTCAGTCACTCATAGCTTTCCTGATTGGGTTCATCCCCACAGAGTCACAAAGCGGTTAAATGATACTAACTTGTTTCAAAAATAAAATTAATTTTGAACAAAGAAATCCCAGCGATTGGCTGAAGCATCTGGGGAGCTCGTCAGAGTGAAGGCTTGGAAACTGGCCCCTTTGTGCACAGGCTTGCAAGTATGATTCATACAAAATAATTCTGATTAAAGAGCCCTTCCAAAGGCTGGGCTTCTAAACAAAAACAAACGGTAATTAAAATGGAGACTCATTTGTGCTTGGATAGAACTTTTCATCCATGGAATTCTGAGCACTTTACCCAAATTGGAAATGTTCTTCTTATATTTATTCAGTATTCAAATGAAGCATATAAAATATTCCATCAAGCTCTTTAAAGAGCCAGCCAAACATATCTTTTCTTCTTTTTTTTTTTTTATTAGATTTGCTAACTCAAATGCAGCAAATGCCTTTATTTGTTTAATTAACATATTTAAAATACAGCTCAAAAGAAACAGGTTCTTTCCCCCCACTACCCAGCCCGCCGCTAAATTTGCTATAATTTGGAATTCTATCCTTGATGGTAAATGACTGTGTTTTTTTCTATTAATGTTCCTCTTATTTATCTAGACCTCAACAGCAGGGCTGTCTCAGAAGGAAATCATCAATTTAAAGGCCAACAGTGATTTTCCATTTGCTTGATGCTGAACTAATATTGGCTTGCTCGAAATGTAATTTCATTCTTTTCATTTTGATAGAAATCATGAAAACAAGTTATTCTCTGCTCTTTTTTCTTTCTTTCTTTCTTTTTTTTTTGTGTGGCAGTAAGAAGAGGTGGAGAAGTATTAGCTAAGAGAATCAGAAAATTATAGTAGTTCATGGGTACGTCAAGCAGCGCTAACTTTGCTGTCTGGGTGTCTGTCATCTCACTGATGTGGAAAACTCCCTTTACCCATTGGAGTGTAACTGGAAGTCTTAATAAGTTGCCTGGGGACACCCCAGATTTAAGGAACTTACTTGTCAAAAGCGGGGCTGGAATCGAGATCTTCAAGACTGGTCCTCTAACAGCTTTGCCCCCTTACTACTCTAAATAGGAAGAAGGGAATCCCAAACCCAGGGGTTTGCTGATCTTAAAAGAAGATCTGAAGGAAATAGAAGAAATCAGTGTTTACGGGGACCTGAGTCAGGTAGAAAGGGCTTTTAAAGCTTTTTCCACTCATGATTCTTTTTTTCATTTCTTGTGACCCTGACTGGATGGGTATATAAAATAGATACGCAAATCAATTGATAAATCAACAATAAATCATAATTGAGCAACTGCCACATTCAGTTGTGAGAACCTATTTGGGCTTGTGATCCACAGTTTACAAAGCTAGGAGATATATCATAAACTTTGGGCAATGTTCCCCTTGAAAAGTTCTGGACCCTAAATTAGGAAATAACCTTAATTACCATTAACCAACACAGTGACCAATACGAACCACAATGAGCCACATTATGTGGTATTTTTATGCTTTTTGTTATCTATACCTTGAATTAAAAGACTATATGATCTCAGAGTAATTAAATAGATTCCACTTAAAAGTACGCTGTTGGTTAAGGTGGGGATTACCAGCGCTTGCTAAATTGCTTTTAAATTAGATGAGGGCCCACCGATAACTTCCAACTGCACAAAGTCACAGCTCCAAACACTGCCTTAATATTGACTCTCTTCCACACCTGGCCAGCTCTGAATTCCATGCATTGCCAAGATCCCTCTGAATCAGATACTTATATACATATATATGTATATATATTTATATTATATATAATATATTATTATTTATGATGTATATTTATTATACCTATATACATATATTATACAATATATGTATATAGGTATAATAAATATACAATATAATAAATATATAATATATAAGTATAATAAATATACAATATAATATATAATATATAATTACTTATATTACATGTATAAAATTATATGTAATATAATCACACACATATATAATTATATATATAATATAATCACACACATATAATTGTATACATATAATATAATAATATATTGTATATATATATATATTATACTTATACACATATATAAGTACCTGAGACTGGTACTTATATACATTTCTTCCCTTGGCAGAGCTATGATCAATGAGATTTTCTGTTTCTTACCCTGCCTCACTCTGAAGCAGTTCTCAACTAATTTCAAGGGAGCAGTTGGCGTTACGACTTTCTCTAGCTGGAAGTTAGCTCTGGGCTTTTGGTCATCTACTGGCCAAATCTCGTCTCCTTGACCTTGGGTTTTTTCAGTAAGTCCTAGACGCCTCGGCATCCTGGGGTTTGGGCTCCACATAAAGAAATAAACATATTTGATGATACGGATGCAGTTTTTACTCAATCTAGACTCAACAAATAAGTCCTTATTAATTCATCCTCCACCCTGAGCTGAGTTCCTGGCCACGGGCAAGCTGAGTTGAAGAGGGAAGAAAGTGCTTTATAGAAGCTTAACTCCTTCACACAACTCTTGTTTCATTTGCGTCGGTCCCTAAGTCTTCACCAAATGTCCATCCCGGCCGCTGGCTTTCATTCCTCACTCATAAAATAAGCATTTTAAAGCATTTCTAGGGTCAGTGTGGAATGGTGTCGGAGCCAGGAAGACCTGGTTTCCAGTCCTGTGTGTGCATATTGACAACTATAGGGATAGAGCACTGGACAGAATTATCACTCTTGCTTCAAAGGGTGGTTGTGTAGGAAAGTCTTGACACTAGTAAGGCCCCACAGGAAGGGCAGCTGTTGTTATTACTTTAGTTAATGCGTACAAGTTTCTGTGCAGTTAGTCCGGAAGCATCTACTACTATAATTAGGGGGTTTGATTTCTTTGGCACAAGGGTAGGCCCCCACAGCACTAGCTCTGAGGGTCCTACTAGCTGGAACGGCTGTTGACATCACCAGTAGGCTGCACGGACGTGTCTGCTGCTTAAGGAATGGCCTTTTTGAGTCATCTATCGCTGCCAGGTGCTAGTGTCCAAGGATCGACCAACCAGCTGATTATTGCTATTTTTGGCCACCATAAGCTCCTAACAGCTGAGGGAGGGAAGGGGAAGAAAGGCCATGAGCAGCAAGTGTGGGGAGAATGTGAATGACCCCACTGCTAAGATCAGAGATCTTCGGAACTTTGAAGTTAATATTATGGAATCAAGATGCTTCCGTTCTGTTTGCTTTTTCCAATTAATCTGAAATTGATTTGCAATTTGAGTCCCATAGGTTGTCAATCAAGATGCGGATCACCTTATTTTAATTCATGTGTGTGGAAATTATAATGAAGAGATGCCAACTGGAATAAGTTACTTTCCTCTTTGCAGGATTGCCAGTGCACTGTTACCACGTCCTGAATGGGGCTATGTTTTACTCCATTCTTTTTCAAAATGAGACTTGGGAACCAAATAGTATTCTGAGGAATATTAGGACAACATTTTCCAGTTTTTCAAAGTGAAAAAAGAGTTCTGTCCCCCAAATTCCAGCTTGGACTGGTCTTGCTTAGTGCCATTAGCAACAAGCATTGGGTAGAGTAAGTTCAGCTGGGCCTGTGTACCAAGTGGTACCACTTTCAGCCCTTGTCTTCACCCAAGCCACTTTCTGCCCTGCCATCATTACTTTCCTTTCCCCTTCCCTTCTTTATCCCCTGCCGAGAAGAGAAATCAAGTCACCATCTGCTATTGTCTCTATTTCTCTCCCTTTGTGATGGCCCAGATCATCCCTCTCCTCCCTGCCAACTTCTCCCCAACAGTCTTGTCTTCCTGTTAAAAGCTGGTCTTCCTGAGGGCAGGGATACAGGAGACTGGGGCACTGGGCCTGGATGTGAGTGTGTGTTCTCCTGGTTGGGCATTCTGATACAGAGATGGGCTCAGATCCATATAACGTAGACTTTGGTTAAGTCGCTGCTCTGGACTTCATTTCCTCCTCTGTAAATCGGGTCCCTTCAGCTGGAAGATCTGTCTGAGTAGATCCTTCACAACAAGCCCTCTCTCCATCCCTGGGGAAGGTGGCCATCTTTGAGACAGACCCAAGGCAGATGCTCAGTGGGAGCCACAGCAGCCTGGAGGCCGTGGGTAGCCTTGGGCTGCTGAGAGTGGTCAGTGACTGGCCAGTCCAGCCAGCTGGGCCATGGGTACCACCCTCAGTTTGGCGAGGAGTAGCCGCTCCTTCGCAGCAGCAGTGCCTTGGGGGACTCCTGGGCTTGCAGCCAGAGTCTGTCAGCTGTGGTTTAGGGCAGTGGGCCTTGTGACAGGGCCTCCGACCTCCTGGGACTTCTCCCTTAGAATTTATAGTATCTTAGGCAGTGATTTGAGTATTGATGGCCTTGATTTTCTAGGCTTGAATTCATGCGCTTTATGAATTTTAATACCAGCGCCCGCTCAATAAACATGAAGCCCACATAATGAACACGCCACGGTGTGTACTCTTTCATGTCACAAAGTATTAAAACAACATCAGCAGCCACCCAGGGACTGGAGGGTGGGAGCCAGGTACAGGACTTAGCTCCGAGCTCCAATGGGCTCAGCTGGGAGGTCCTGGAGAACAGAATGTCATTTCTGAAGGACGAGAGAGAGAAACCCATTCACGATTTTCCACAAAGTCCCCATTGCCACACCTTATCCCGACTGCAAAGCGGAACGGAGGACAGAAGTCAGGAGACCTTGATTGCAATCTCAGTTTGACCAGTAATACCTGTATTCACAGACTCCCTGTGCCTCAGTTTCCTTATTTACCAAATGGGAATAATACTTGTCCCTAAATGGTCTATTAGCACCCCCTCTGGGTTACTCTCTCATCTCCCATTAGTCTAGCAGATTAGATGTCCTGAAGGAAGCTGATGACCTCTCCCTCTTGGGGCTGTAGGGGTGGGGCTTGGAACAGCTGGTTCTACTATTCATGAGCCCCTACACCAGGTATGCTTCTCAATATCAATTGACAAGTTGACATGAATTAATTTTTACAAATGCATATTTATTGAGATGATAGAGCAAAGATAGAAGGCACAAAAACATTCCTAAAGTGGGAATGTCCTATATTCTTCCTTGTCAAAACAAATTAGGTCTTTGGGGAAAGTGAGTTCAAGCTTAACATAGTTGGTCCAAAAAAAATCCCCCCCAATGGGGATGGAGGTGGGGAGGACATACTCCTCCTTCCCTCCCTCTGTGCACCCCTAAGTTCCCCATGAAGAGGGTTCTCAAAGTACAAAGAGAGGGAACTTGGGGAACATGTGGAGATAAGAGGTCGCTCAGGTCTCCTGGGCTCTGAAGCGATTCCATCTCTCGTGCAGCCTCCATAGAAGCTTCTTGTGCCATCAGGGATGAACCAGTGGCTCCTTTGCTTGACAGGGCTGATTCCTCACTGGACAGCTCCTGCTGCTGCTCACTCTGGTTGCTGGGGGACTTCTGACGCCTCGTGACCTTGGGAGCTCACAAGGTCCCGTTGTGTCCATTCCATCTCCAGACAGGAAGTCAACTAAAATTAGAAAACAAAAAAAAAGAAGTAGGGGTACAACGTGTTCAGGGACAGAGGGCGGCTAAAAGGGGAGAAGAGCTACCATCAGAGTCTTTTCCATCCTGTAGCCCCCGGCAGTCCTAAAGTCCTTTAAAAGCCTCGCTGGACAGAGGCCATTTACTTGAGGCTTTTGTATATATGCTCAGGTCAAACTCAGTCTCTACAATCTTTGTATCAATGACAATTAGCATTCATCCAGTTTAATGTTTGCAAAGCACTTTCAGTCCTCACCAGAACTCTGATGGAGGTGTTCCTCTCCCCCTCCATTGTAGAAATCAGAACCTGAGGCTCAGAAAGGTTAAGGGAATAAGTAAATATATGACCGAATTTGAACCCAGGCCTTCTAGATGCTAAGATCCCCATGGTGTCTCCTGTCCTGCCTTGCTGCCTCGGGACTGACCAGATGGCTTCTCATCCTTACACGGAACTAATTCTGTTACTCAAGTGGAGAGCAGCCTCTGAATTGCCACATGTTAGCTGGGCAGCAGCTGGACCGTAAAGTGTGGGCTCTGTACCCGGGACGGGCAATTACGACCAGGTTTCAAGACCTGGAACCTCATTGGCCAATCCCCCAACTGGGCTTTGTAATATTATTGTGAAGAGCATAAATCCGGAAAAGTATGAAAGTATAAAAAATGCAAATGTGTACGTGAGAGTGTGTCTGTAAAGGATGTAGATCTATATGTCTATTAATATACATATAAATATACACATATATGCATATAGATGTGTGTATTGGGGTGTGTATATATATATATATATATATATATATATATATATATATATATATATATATATATATATATATATGTCCATGTGTGTCTGATTATGTTTGCAAGGTAGTATACATGTATATATATATATATACACACACACACACGCATATATATATATATATATAATTCTTGTGCTACTTACCTTACTTACAGAATAGTTTTGATAAACCCCAGAGAAACTCTAAAAGTACTCCCAAAATGCACTTTGCTAACTTCCTCTGATCCAGGTATGACCCAGTCCCTCCTCTCCCGGATTTGGCTAAGGGAAGAAAATGCAGACATAGATGATTCTAATAAATATCGCCACCTAACAAATCCATCGGACAAGTGTAAATGCATGCTTTGTGGGTAGGGGGAAGGGGAGAATGCAAGGCTTCAAGGAAGAAGCAGCAATTTAATTGGGTAGTAAAGGATGGTGAAGAATGCATCAGGAAGAACAGAGGGGAGGGTGGGAATGCTGGCTACCTGGGCCATTATCCCTGACACAGAGAAGAGAAGGAGAAATTAATGGAGTAAGAAAAGTATTACATATGATGGGGGAATGCTGGGTAATTCTGTATCCCCTAAACTTTATTTGTTCAGTAGCTATCTTTTTTTAGTCCAAATGCCAAACTTTACATTTTTCTTTAATAAGTTTTTTTATTTTTGGCTGTTGCCCATTTTTAAAAGCTGATCAACATCTTTTTGGTTCCTGCTTCTGTCCCCAAATTATCGCATAAAAGCCTTTATCTAAGTAACTGATAAGTATCACTTATTGCAGGACAGTCACAGTTCAGCGTAAGGGTGGTGTGAGTTACAACCCAACCGAAGAGCAGGGAGGCAAGACAAATGCAGCTATCCTTGTGGAATCAGATTGGTGGAGAGAGGAGAGCAGAGTAAGAAAGAGGTGAGAAGCTACCTGGGTTTCCTCCAATTTCTTTATAGATAATAGCAAGTTTTAGTTGCATGATGTTGATCGAAATCTGTTGATTTATCCTTGACAAGTCAGTTGTCTTTTTCTTTTCCTTTTCTTTGAATAAAATTTTCTTTATGACTTTTTGTAATAATGGCATCGAATACCCTTCAACTCCAATTAATTTTACTCAGAAGGAGTTCCTCACCTTCATAGTCTGATCAGGTGAGCATGCCTCTTTGATTGAATTAATTCATCACAGGCATATTCCAGGTGCAAGGAATTGCTGGACATCCTTATTAAGTCAATAAATTAGGGTCATATATGAGGTCTGAACAAATCTTTAAGAGATATGGGAAAACAGAAAGGTTTAGACTCATGTAGTAGTCCAATCCTCACAGACACTAAACTTTAGGTGATTTAATGAAAATATACGATATCATACAGATGATATGGTCTTGTGGTTGGTTTATAAAAATCTGTCACCATCTTGTGGAGCTTGGATAAGACAGAAAACCCATCTATAATCTGATTCCAATTGAAGGCCGGTCTAAAGGGGAAGGTGCTCTACTCAAACCCCTGACAAGGATCACTTGGGACAGAGGGAGGAGAGGATTTCTGTTTCCTTCCCTTCCCTTGGCAAGAGGATGATCCTGTAAGCTTTGAACATTTGGAAGATTTGAACTTCCCATTGGGGAAGTCCTTAGAACAGCAATGGCTAACTACTGACCACAGTAGTTCCGTATTGAAAGCTGAGAACAAGCTAGAAATACCCACACAAAGTAGCCTCAGGACCCTAATAGGGCATCCAGTGTTGGAACTCAGCCATGAGCTACACCCATGGAATTTCCCTTATGAAGGAGACCCAGGGGAGAGCTCCATGCAGGAGGGCCAAGGAAGAATTGCAATAATCAGGAACCACAGGTTTACATTCTGGCAATGCCAGTCCAATAAGCTCTCGCTCACTCTCCTCAAGAACCTTCAACTCTGGCTGGCTGATTGATCCTCAGTAAAGGATACTTTGGATAGGGGGTCATGAGCAAGGCTGGGAGAAAAACCATTCCAAACCCCTCAAGGATCCCTAGAATTCTTAGAGGGAGAAGCAATTATCTACCTTCAGGAAATCCTACCTTTTTCCTAGCGGGAGTTTGAGGATTGAATCTAAGAGAGGGTGCTATCTATCTATCCATCCATCCATCCATCCATCCATCCATCCATCCATCTATTTATCTATGTCTGTCCTTCTATCTGTGTCTGTCTGCATCTATTTATCTATTTATGTCTGTCTGTCTATCTGTGTCTGTCTGCTTCTATCTATCTATCTACCTATGTCTGTCTGTCTATCTGTGTCTGTCTGCCTTAGAAGTCACTCTCTTAGCAATGGCAGTAGTGAGTTTGACTGGAATCAGAGCAGGAATCCTCATGAAATGCAGATTGGCTTCTCCCCACAATTGTCTTTCCAGTCAGTGTTGGTTCCTCCCCAATTAGGCAGTCATGGGGTGCTGGGTCTGAGCTGGGTGGACCCTCAGAAGTCGGCACGTCCAAATTTCCCAAAACCGAGACCCATAAAGACAGACCAAGCACTTGTAAATGTCCACAGGTAGTAAAAGGTGTTGGGATTCGAACCCAGACCTTCTCCATTCCCTCTGCTTAACGCTTAAGCACAAATAATGTTCTCGGTATTGGGAATACGAAGACCAAATAAAACAGTCCTTGACCTTCTATGTTATCAGAGGAAACAACATAACAATAGAGTGTACATCAAAAATTTAGGGGAAGCTTGGGTAACGCGTCTCCTTACCTAGGTACTGGGATTCACTGCCTGCGACTCAGGATTTATTTGGGATCGAACTTGGCTTTTGCAGTCAGAGACCACATCAGCTTGTTGCAGACCCCAGTGTCTACTCCCTTCAGTCTGTGGGGATTTGGAGTTCCTTCCTCTCTTCCTTGCTCCCACCCTGCTATAGGCCCTTCTCACCTCGTTCCTGGGCTTTTGCAGTAGCTTTGGGGGTAGAGGTCTTGCCTCAAGTCTCTTCTCACTCCAGTCCATCCTCCATTCAACCTCCAAAGTGATTTTCCTAAAATGCAGGTCTGACCACATCACCCCCACTCAATAAACTCCAATGGCTCCCTGGTGACCTTGCCTTGCTGTACCCCAAGTCTCTTTGCTAATTAACTCTCAGTCATCCAAACTGTGGCTTCCACCGAGAGCTTAGACTTGGAAGGAGGAAGTCCTTGAGCCAGCCTGCTCTGCTGTTCCAAGCAGGCACTCAAGGACTCTGGGAGGTGAGTTATGCCTTCTTTTCTGGACTTTGGAATTCAGTCATTTTAGTCTGGTCACATTTATGGCCTAAACTAATTGAAATCTATGAGCAAAAAAGGGAGAAAAGCCCTCAGAGAAATGGGTTTCTGTTTTCTCCAGGAGAAAAAGCTATAATAATTCTGTCACTTGTAAAATTATTCATTTCATGCCAGACACCATAGCTTAATGTTCAGCTTAAATAAGTCTCTAAAATTGACAGCTCAAAAACCAACTCTTCTACAGCTTAGCTCTCTCTCACTGGGGCTCACCAACAGCCCAGGGATCAAGGAGGTGTGATTAAATTTATTTGAGCTCTGTGCAATCACCCCTAAAATCCAGGCTCAGTTATTCTTGGTGATTAAATTTCAAGGATGAAGTTAGATGTTTGTATACTGATGATTTGTTTAATCTCATTGATATTTAAATGATCTCGAGCCATCTTTGTTGATACTAACCTTCTAGGCTGAGAGGACCTATCTTTGCTGGCAGAGGCTCCTGAGAAGCCCCATGCTAGGCCCAGGGGAGCCTGAAGTCCCTGATTCTTCAGGCATTAGCTTTCTTTATGGAGCCTGTGGTCATCAGAGCTTCAGCACAGGCTGGCAGACACCAGAGGGCATGGGAATTCCCTTTCAGTAATTGAAGGGCTGTGGTGTGGGGGGAGTTTTTGGGCAGGTAGTTTGGCAGAAGGGGGAGCAGTGGGCAAAAGATGCTGCTGGGCAAGTAGGCTTCAAGTAGGGTTTTATCAGCCCAAATGCACCCGCTGGCATCTTGGATCCCTCACTAGCTTACCTTTCTTCTGGGCTGACCTCAGTTGCTCTCAGAGTTCCGGAGAGTGAGAGCCTGACCTGGTCCTGCTTTGCCCCAAATACTGGAATGTAGCTGGCTTTCCTTCGCCTCTCTTGGGCCAGCATCCTCAGGTCCTCAAATGTGGAAGTGATGGAAGCCATGCGCCCCAAGAGTGGAGGAAGCCCTGAGGAAAGACATGGCAGAGGTGAGAGATGGAATGCCAGTTTTGGGTACCCATGGCAAGGCCAGCTGGCTCTCCATAGCCCAGGTGTCCATGTTTCTTTTTTTGACACTGAATAACTATTAATAGTTTATTGGAAAATGAGGACTTGAGATTGGAAGAATGAAAACAACTATTCCTTCCTCCTTCTATTAAAGACTGACCATCTACTTCCCTCCTCTGTCTGAGAGCAGAATATTGCCAAGAACAAGAGACACAAGAAGCTATGGAAACAGTAGGTTACTGGGGAGCTGGGGATCAACTCAAAAGCAAGTTTAATTTCACTCCTCCCTAATTATTTCTAATAGCATTTCCTCTTTGAACTTTAGCTCTATGCCCCTTGAAGGGGTTTTTCCTATGTTCTGTTCTGTTTGTATTATTAAGTGCTCTTGCCGTGATCTGGCTTATCTGGGTCTCAAGCCAAGCGTGCTGCAAACTTGTTCTCCTTCCTATTGATTCCTGATGCTTTAGGAGGCAAACCTGCTCCCACTCTCCCATAGTCCTTCTCAGTAATGTTCTGCAAATGGGACTATGTTATTTTAGCAAGAGATCTAGTGTCCATGTAGACTTTTTAGGCCTGCATATAGTGATTGCTTTATGCGGGTCAGCCTTCCATGGGAAAGTGTTAGTCCATGTCTATGTCTGTTCCTACAAGCTATTTCTCATTTGGGGCAGGAACAGATTGTTCCAACTGGTCAAGTCGGAATTGTTTTAATGGCGTGCCACAGCTCCTATCTTTATCCTCTCTTCTGACTTGGAGTTGATTTTGATCATTATTGTTGCGTGTGAATGGTCTGAATATACACAGATAGCTGACTTAGAGATCATTTTCACGTTGGTCACCAATTATCCGTGCATGTAAAGATCAAATCAGTTCCATTTTTGTGATATTATTTTCTGTTCATCATAAGCAGTGCTTCCTTACTCTCCGTAGTCTTGATATATAGGTGTAAGGTTCTGGGTAATCTGAAAGTCCATTACCTACCGGTTTCTTAATACTAAGCTGAATCTTCCATCAGTTTTTCGTCATCCCAACCTTTCCTTTGGAACCAAGGAAAGTGACTGACTTAGAAGGTCTTGGTGGGTTCTCTGTTCAATTACTCCTTTTCTTCTCATCCCCTGAAGAAGATGGGGTTCATAGCTGATAATTAACTCCCATGGTGCTCTTAGGCTTATGTTTTTTGTCCTTTTTAAAGTTATGGTTTTGGTTGATTTGGGGTTGATGATTTATTTTCCCCTCAGAGGACAAACTGAGGGCTGCCCTTCCCTTTGGATATACTTTCCTCTTGTTTTCTACCTTCATTTGTCTCAAAAATGTCAACACAGACATTGTCCAATTTTTTCTAGAAGTATGTCTACTTGTTGCTTATTGGACAAAAAATGTCAAACGTGGAATACCAAGACAATTGAATGTTTACAGATGATCTAAAATGGTGATTCTGAGTTACCATCTCCCTGAGCCAGTCATTGTTGAGTAGAAGGGGATTGGACTGCAGAGGATTTGGGTCTAATTTTCCTTTTCCTTTTTGATGATATGGCCAAAGAATTCATCCCCAAGTGAATGGGAGAGAAGATTCCATTTTCTCTAATTTTAGAAGACTTCTGTGTTGTACTTTCCCTTTTTAAGATCCTCACCAAGTCCTGGCCCATTTTTAGAGGCTTTGGAGTCAAAAAAAGAATTGTGATCCAGAGGAACTGAGTTCTAGTCCTGGTTCTGTCTTTTACTGCTGGTTATGACCCAGTCAAAGACCTTCTTCTCTTTGGGCCTCAATTATTCCCTTTGCCATTTGGGTGCATTATGCTAACTCCTATTCAAGTCCTCTTAGCTCAGGGTTTTTACTTTTGGTTCTGACAGGTCATTTCACTGGAAAGTCCTTGGGAGGAGACTCTCTACAGAGGCAGATTGTCCCTTTGTCACTTTCATTCAGTCTTAGAAGTTAAATCATTTATCCACAGCCCCACCACCTAATATGTGTCAGAGACAATACGCGAAGCCCTCTTCCTGATTTTTGGACTTGCCCTTTATCTACCAGACCGTCCTTCCACTTTAAATGTAATCCAAACTCCCTCTGATCTCTGGTCACCCCATCCTCCTACACCAGTGGGCATTAATCATGGAACTGATTAGGAGATGCATCCTTCAATGTGGACTCAGGGGATGTGGCTTTCAGTTTCAGTGCTTCTGTTTCAGAAATCACCTCTGACTTGATTTTCAATTTCCTCATCTTTGGAATGGGCACATTGACCACTTTAGAATCTCCTTGGCTAGCTCATGAGCAGCAAAGGAGAACATGTGAGCAAAGTGTTCCTAAACATGAGAAGGCATTGGAGCCGTGCAGTGTTCTCTGTTTCTGCCTTTTAGACATCTGCTCAAGGATACTAACACTCTTATGAGACCAAAACTATAGAAAAATGGAAAATGGATATCGATAATTTCCAGAAAAGTTGTTTTAAGTCATTTATGATTTGGCGTCATCAGACCCAAGTTAAAATCCTCACCCTACCACTTACAACCTATTATATGACCTTAGGCAACTCACTGAATATCTTAGAGCCTTGGTTTACTCATCTGTACAATGGGATTGGATGCCTTTCATCTCAATGTCTATGATCCCATGATTGTGAAATGATATTAGGGGGACCCGGTTTGATGTTGGTAACTCCTCCATCAAACAGCATCCATTGCCTAGTTGCACATTGTACTGATAAAGCAGTGCCCTGAGATGCTTCCTCCTGGGTTCCAGCTCTCTGCTGTGAAGTGGTCTCTGGAGTTCCATGGCTTAGCTGTTATTCCCTAAGGGAATTTTACCGTGTGCATTGAAGATTCAGCTCCTGGGCAGACCCCCTTGGCCGCCTGTGGTCTGTTGTTTGGGAGCTTGTCACAGTGACATGTGAGGAAATGCCTCGGAGACACTGGGCACTGTGCGTTGTCATTCCTAACTGGTCCTGGTTGGATGGAGGCTCAAGCTGCTAGTGGTAGAGACAAGTCACCCTGACCTCATTATTGGCTCTGGGAAGGAGGGCCATAACATGCCCGCATGACACGTGCAGGAGCTCTGCCCTCAAGAATACTCAGTGTCTCCTCTTGCTTGTAAGGCAACACGTGAACGCCCCAATCTGGAGTATGAAGCTCCCACATTTTGTCACTGGCTTATGGCTAGAGGCTACTTATGCATCTTTCACACATTCCCCATCCCTGGGGCCTGTTTCCCAAACGCGACCTTACATGTGCTGTCACGGGCAGTCAGTCACCCCTGCTCTCAGTGTCCTTTTTCCTTATGTCCATCTTCTACAGGAATCAGAGCCAAAGAACCATTCCTGGAAGGGACAGCTCAATTGACTGATGATCTATGATCCCACTTGTCATCCTTGAGACTTCCCAGTTGAAGCATCTCCCTTCTCTCTCTGTGCTTCTTTTATTAGAAAATTAGAAGACCACTCATGTTTTTCATGTTTATGTCCATAGTTCCTGTATATAGTGGATGCTTAGGAAAGGCTATTTCATTAATCCATTCCTCTAATACTCATCTACCAGTTTGTATGGGGTGGCTACTCTTGTGCTATGGGGAGGTGACTAGTTTACTCCTCTTTATGGATCCCGTTTTCTTGTGGATGTCATCTCCCTTTCACATTTTCTCCCTCAGAGTTAATTCCTCTGGAATCCCTTGGCCCCACCTCTTATAAAGGGGATATTTTTTCAAACTACTTGGAGGATAATAGAAAGAAAACGGTCTCAAGGTTCACTTGCAAACTTCCTTCAACCAAACACTGCTAATTTACTCTGCTTAGGAAGCAATAGAGATGAGTGTTTTCACATTGCCCTGGGATATTATAAAACATGGATAAATATTTATCTCTTTTGTTTAGCTCTGAGCCCCCATTTCAGAAAAGGCCTTGAGAGTTATAAGATCCCTGCGTCTCTTTCTTCTTTCTCCCTTTTTCTCTCACATCTTTCCCATACTTTACAATCTATTGTTACTCCTTCCTCTGCTTAGGAAAAGACTCCCCTGGATAATAGCAGTGCAATGTTTAGCTACTTTATCGTGTAGAAACTAGTTTTTTTTATAAAACAAGAACTAAGAAGAAAGCAAAGTAAACACAAGAACAGAGACTGGGAAACAGGTTCCTCTCTTCTTGAGAGATAGAAACAGTGGGAATAAAACAAGAGTTCTGTTCTCAGCAGCACCAAGGGCTTCAGACACTTGGAGGCTATTCTGGGTGACTCCTGCATTGCCCACTGTGGTCCTTGTCAGCTTTGGGCAGCTGATGGATGGAGGACTGGGCTTCTGGACTTGGGTATGGAAGACCTGAGCTCAAATATGGCCTTGGATACTTACTAGCTATGTGAACCTGAGCAAGTCACTTACCTCTGTCTGACTCAATTTTTCTCCAGGATAAAATGAAGATTTTAACAGCACCTACCTCACAGGATGAGTAGAATGTGCTCATTGATCCCTTGGAACCAAGCAAATGATGTTTTAAGCTCTGATAAAAGGGTTATCATGAAGTGTCAATTGTTCTGGGAAGAAGTGATATGAGAGAGGATTTGGGAAATAAGAGGCAGGGGAGCACTTTACTTAGCTCCCTTAGCCCTATTGCTAATAAAGGGGGGACAGTCCCGATTCGGGGACTGGCTGCTTTCTCCAGGGCTACCTTGCACAAGCAAGTGTCTGGTGGAAAGAGGGCAACATTTGAAGCCAAGTGAAATTTGAGTTTGAGTCCTGCTCTTCCCACTGGCCGTGTAGCTACTTAACCTTTCTCATCCTCAGTTTCTCTTCTATAAAATGGAGATGACAGTATTTGCAGAAGTTGCCTCCCAGAGCTGTGGCGAGTTCGTATGAGATATTGAAAATAAAGAAGTCTGTAGCCCACTTCAGTAATTCTATATCAAGAACACACTGCACGTGGGCACTGCAGACAACCCAGAAGCAAACAGGAGTAAGAAGAGGAGATTACATTTGGGAAATGGCCTGATGTTTTTATTGACTCCCATTTTATTCTCCTCAATGTATGGATGGGGTTGATTACTTCACTTCAAGCCAACTATTACAGTTAAAGGAAGCGATAAAGTGCCTTGATACCTCCCTTAGCTGAAAACAATGAAGCAATCTATGACAGACTTTAGTTTCAAGCAAGCAATCATGGGCTTTTGACTAAATCTTAAAAGTCTTGGAAGTGCAATAGATTTGAACAAGGGCAGTGTTTGGTTAGATTGACTTAGAGCTTAGGATTCATCTACAAATTATTATAGTATTTTAGAACTGGAGCTATTTGTGAGGTTGGGGTGACTTAGTGTTCCAGTAAAACTCCAGTGAAAGAACTGCAGGGGAAAGGGACAGAGAGGAAGAAAGGAGAGGGCATGGGCCATCCATTTTTGCTATAAGAAGACCTTGTGAACCTTTAATTGACTCAAGGATGTTGGTCCTTCCATCTTTCCCCTGGTGTTCTGGCAGCGTTCCTGGAGCAGCAATTCAGTATCTGCACTGGGAACCAAGGAGAGACTTGACATCAATTCTTTCCTCCCAAGGGATCCTGGGAAAGAAATTGCATTTTACCTAAGGAAGTATTTCCTGAGTTCCTCAAAAATAGGAGAAAAGACCTTCCATCAACCAGAGCTATTTCTTACCCTTTGATCTCTTGCGTTCTTTAAGCATCATGGACTCTATGTACTTGTGGAAAAGGGTGTCACAGACTTTAGGAGGAATGTTTTGCATCAATTATTTTTACTGTATCACCTGAGCAAATCCTTTTCTTTAAGAACTACTTAAGACTAAATCGATTCTCAACTGATATTAGGGGGAGATAATGGAAAGGGGTGGCAAGCAAATGAGATGGAGAATTCTCTCCAACTCTTCCTAGAATCCTTACACAGAGATGTAGCCTTGCTTTGGGACTAGTTTGTTAGAGTGAGAGACAGTGCTTATTTGCACTATTCTAACATAAAAAAACCATCTCTTGTATATCATTGTTCTCCCAGGGATCCTTTTTGTACTAAGGAACATGATGTTCTTTTGCTGTGATTGTTGTTCATGACTCTTCATGACCCCACTTGGGGTTTTCTTGGCAAAGATATTGAAGTAATTTGCCATTTCCTTCTCTTGCTCATTTTGCAGATGAAGAAACTGAGGTAAACTTATCCAGGATCACGCAGCTAGTGAGCATTTGAGGACGGATTTGAATTCAGGAAGATGATTCTTCCTGCCTTCAGACCCAGTACTTTATCCAGTATAGCTGGCCCACCAAACTCTTAGGAGAAGCTAATGGCCAGAGGGCAATGAAAAGGCAAGTGAGTGACCTTAAAGGACATTATCAGTGCACAAAGCTCAGTGTTAAAGGTGTTTGTGAGGCACAAGTAGCCTGGAAAGGACATGGCTCAGTTCCGTCCCCCTGAGGATGTCCAAGGAAGCAGAAAGAGTTTCTGGGATACTGAATGTAGTCTGGAGAATCTGTGGAAAAACTTGGTAGAGTCAGGGGGTAAGAGACACCTGGGGCTCTGCTTCCTGCCCCTGAGAGGACAAGCCCCAACAAGGAGACAACTTGGTAGAGTCAGGGGGTGAGAGACACCCAGGGCTCTGCTTCTTGCCCATGGGGGATGAGCCCCAACGAGGAGACATTGATTTGGGAAGCCCCTCTGACATGCTTGGTGAAACATGGACGCCAGGAACATCCCATCCCAGCCAATGCACATCTCTGACAGATTTGTTCTGACTTCTTGTGTCTCTCCTTAACAGAAGTTTTTTTTTAAAGCAATCTCCTAAGCATACGCTAAGAAAATTGCTTGTTCAGAGCTTTACCAACCAAATGACTCCAACCTCTGGTGATGCAATAAACAGAGCGAGCATGAAGCCCAGCAACAATTCCCGGCCCGAAATAGTCATAAAATCCAATATTGCTTTTTCAAGCACGGTGCATATTTTCTAATAAACTGTCATCCCTCCACACCATCCCCTCGCATAGAGAGCTTCTCGTGTGGCTGGGAAGCTCCATTTTGTCTAGTCTAGATGGGAAGGAGCCCGGGCTCCCGCCTGCTCTTCTCCGAGGCTGTCAGGGGAGGCCCAGAATGATAAACAAGTTTGCTCCTTAATCAGAGCAGAAGTTGAAGGCGTTTTTCCAAATTTTGACTTCAGCTCGGAAGGATGGGTCGCCATGGTTACCCAAGGTGGCCCAGATTCCTCCCTGTTGCTGCTTGCATTTGAGTGAAATCAGAGGCTGAGTCTTGGAAAGGACATAAGCCTGGTCCAAGACAGGAATCACATGTCCTGCTTCTCTTATTTATCACAGAGGGAATGCCCTTCTCTCATGAGCACATAGTAGGGCGAGGAAATGACTGGATGAGTAACTGCATTACAGACACTGAGCTTACTGGTGGGCACCAGGTTTTCTGGAAATTTTTTGTGTCCAGTCTAAGTAAAGGAGTTTAGAATCAATGAAAGGTATTCTCATTGCTACAGTAATTCAAGGTTATTACTTCCTGAGGAGCTCAAGAAACAGGATGAAAAGATTGCTTTTCCTAGGGGAAAACTGAAGTCTAACCACAGAGATGGCAGACAACCTTATCTAATGAAGAACCAAACTGTGCACAAAAATGGGCAGCATTTATAGAGTGCTTTAAGTCCACTTTACAAATATAATCTCACGGGATTCTCCCCAGAACCACAGGACCCCTGTTTTAAAGATGAAGCAACTGAGGCTCATAGCCCCTAAGTCACTTGTTCAGGGTCACACATCCAGTAAGTTGCACAGGATGGATGGATTTGAACTTAGGTCAGGTCATTGCACCTCTACCCATTGCACCTCCCATCCCCCTAGCCAACGGAGAAGTGGAAATGGCATTGGACTGGAAGTCAGCGGACCTGAGCTTGACTTTTAGCTGGACAAATCCCTTGCCTCTTCTGGGCCTTAATTCTTCAGGGGAACTTTTGTGCATTCACTATCTAAAGTCCCATCTGGGGTGAACATCCTCTGAATATTTGCACTTATGGGAAGCCCAGGTGGCGGATTGTAAGAAAGTCCCCTGAGGGTGTCAGAGTCCTGACGTAGTGACCAGGTAAAGGACTTCGGGCCAGACAGCAGATTCTGCAGAAGGTCGGTGAGTGGAGATGATGAGAAATCTCCCTTCTCGTTCTTTGATGATGGGAAGAGAAGCAGAGTAAGAAGACACTGGACGTGAACACAGAAGATCTGAATTTGAATTCACTCTAATCCAGAAGACACACTGTTTTACTCTGCTTAATTCAGTTTAATTTATTAAACACATAAATGTTGCAAAGCTGGATAGTTAACATAGTCACTGACAGGACCAGGATCCCAAGAGTGTTTTTTTTTTTTTTTTTTGCTGAGGCAATTGGGGTTAAGTGACTTGCTCAGGGTCACCCGGCTAGGAAGTATTAAGTGTCTGGGACCAGAATTCAGGTCTTCCTGACTTCAGGGCTGGTGCTCTATCCACTGCACACCAGGCTGGAATGATGGATAGATTCTAACAAGGTGAAAGGGAATAGACATACTGGGAGAAGACTTCCCCTTGGGTTCAAGAAATCGGCTTCCTTAATAAGAGATGGGTGAGATGTGGCAAGACAGTGATTTAGGACAGAAGGCAGAGAGGTGCATGTGAATTATGGCCTGCAGGTGGGTCAGGGCAGCATTGCGGTGGTCCACAAAGCGGAACTGGCCCAGTGTCTGGAATGAGGGAGCTCATTGTCCCACTGCACTGGGTGAGAGTCAGATCACTCCCAGCCTTGTGGTCTGCTCTAAGAGCTACATTTTAAAAAAAAAAACATAAGAAAAGCACTGAAAAACTGGGATACATTCAGAAAGCATATTATCCAGAAACTCATAACTTATTTGTAACATGGTTTAAAGCGAAGAGATGTTTGTATGCGATAAAGTAAATGAAATCGTCTGCGGGAGCCCAGGCCATTGTGAACAAGATTTCCTGGTCCTGCAGATCAAGGGTCTGGAGTCATCAGGAAATAAACTTGTATTTTAAGGATCGTAGGTGTCAGAGAGGTAGAGTCCAGACCATTGCCAGCATGGTATGTGGCAACAGCAAGAGATCCCAGTGAGATCTGAGTTCCAATCTTGGTTTTGTTACTTGTTTTCTGAATAGCCCCGGACAGTCAGCTCCTATTCATTTCAGTGGCTTCCTCTGGAAGGAAGAGGGTGAGGGCCAAAGGGAGGGACTTGGTAACTCCAAATAGCTCTTCTAGCTCCAAATCCTCTTATTCCATGGGAGCAATGACAGAGAATGCACATGATATCCCAAAACATAAGACGTTGTCATTGAGAGACTCCAGTGCTACCCAATGGAAACTGGCAGCAAAGCCCCAAATCCCCATATTCAGGATGTATAATGGTGCGGTGTGTTATGCCCCTCCCTTTCTCAGATCTCAACGTCCCGTCTCCATCTCTCCATTAATTTGACATGGGAGTTGCTGTATCCCCCAACCAAGTCATCTCAGAAGCAACCTGGGGATGAGCCACTGGTGGTGACAGCGGTGAGCTGGGCTTAAAGATCAGACAAACCAGACCCCCTGATCGTCACATCGGATCTTCCTAGAAGTTTCCATTTTTCTGGCATTGGAAAGCAAACCTTGAACAAGCGGCAGCTATTAGCTACTCTAAGTGGAAGGTGACCGGGATCTTCTCTCGCTCCTCTTCTCAACCCCCAAATATTTGACATTTCCAATGAAACTTTTGAATTCACATTTCCAGTCACTGAAAGCAACCAAATCCTGATGATGTTGTTTCGCTTTGGGCTCTTTGTTCTCCTGTCTTTGTCCTTTTCATTGCTTTAACTGTCTTTAAACTTTAGTCTGCCCACCTCACTCCCCACCTTTCTATCGCCAGGAGAAGAAATTATTCGTGTGTCACAAGAGCTGCCTGTTGTTCTCATTAACTATAAATCCACAGGATTCGGAGGTTTCAGAAATTCAAATAATTGTCCCTCATGAGTCCGGGGGTTAGAGCTCAAAAGCTAAGAAAACCTTTTCGATCATTAGTTTGAGAATTTTAAAATCCAGCTTCTTGTGTCAACTAATCTCTCAGGCTCCCAGAGGAAGCCACTACTCTCCCTGCTGATCTCTCCCGGGAAGGCATTGCACCAACAACCTTTTTAGGATGAAAATGGAAATCCATAAAATGAAATCGATGCATCCTGGGGACACTGACAAAGCAGATCCCTGGTGCTCTCCTATTCACAAGGCTGCACTCAGGAGTCCAGGGGTCTCCACATTGTAGTGGCTCAAAATATGTTTGCTGCTGACATGGAAGTCTGGTTTTAAAAATTTCTTCTCTCTTCTTAATCATTACAATGATAAATGAAATCCCATTCAACTCGACAAACATTTGTTAAATGACCAGTGTGAAACTCTCTTGGCCCCCCCCAAAGCTTACATTCTCTTTGGACGATCAGGAAGTAAAAGGAAGTAGGATGATAAAAAGTAATCGCAAGGAGATCATTGGCAGTTAGAAAGGTCCTTCTATGAGGCGAGGAAGGATTATGTACTTTAAAAAATATGGTTCGACTCCTCTCAATCTGTAGCCCCCAAAGCTCTGGCCTAATACAAAATAGAGTCAGTTTTGGTGACTGATGTCAAGGGAGCCATTTTCTTAGTTTGCCTTTGGTCCCTCCTTCAGACACTTTGGGGAAATATCCTAAATAAAGTTCAGGAATGGCTTATATCTAGGTTTTGCCTAAAGTGGATGATAGAAATCCTGTTCCTTAATGTGTACTCAATGTACAATGAAGATGATAGTTACGAGACAACCTTCATTTCACCCCTCATTGAAGATGTCTAAGATGTGGAGATTTCGTTCCATGACAAAAAATATAGCAACCCAAAGTGCTCAACTTGGGAGGGTAAGGACATAGTAGAGGATTGTTCAAAGATACTTTGACCAGATCTCTCTTCTCTCTGCTTTATGACTTCTCCTTAGTCCTTCAGCTTCAGAGAAATTCTTTTTTGATGTCTTTTTCTGTCTCTTCTCTGTAGGAAAGTGGGGGACCCCAAGGGTCAAAATCAGGAGCTCTTGCATTTATATGTAAAGTCCGTCCTCATGGACTCCAGTTTCTGTCCTTTTCTCAGAAATGGAAACAGCGAGGCAGAAAGTGGCCTGGAAAAGAAATGTTTCTCTGACCCTCCATGGACTTCCTGTGAATGGGCCATTTTCTATTCATAGATGATGGAGCAACCCCCTCTCCTCTCTGTTGCTCCCGACGCTGGGAGTCCAGGGGAGGCTGAGTCCTTGAGAAAAGGAGTTGAGCCATTGCCTAGCTCCCCTTTAGAGACCAGCTACAGTTTGTTTGTGATCTTCTTGGAGACAGTTTCAGTCCTCAGGGATCCCTCAGAGAGACTTTCTCCCTAAAGGAGGTCACCCCCTGACCAGGTGACAGGGAAGAAATCAGAGCTGGCCTTTGGACAAAGGTGCACACCCAACAAATTGATTGAGAAACTCCTATTGAATTGGGGCTTCCCTACCAACCTTATTTTCAATACATTTTAAAAAATTGATGTGTTCTGCCTTTCATAGTCATTTCACAAAAAACCACTTAAAAACCCCAACCTCGTCCCTCCAACGGGCTGACTCCCGCCTTGTGAAGAGTAATTAAGCAAAAACATTGGATAGACCCTCAAGCCCCAGTGAGCCCTGTGCTCTTTCTTTCCTCTGCCTGTTCTCCCGCACCATCCCTGACTAGTTCAATTCCACCAAATTTGATTTTCTCCCAGTGATTGTTTTCTGGATGCCATTGGAGAGACTTTATTATTCTCTTGATTTTTCTCTCTATCAATTCATTCAGATCTTCCCGTGTGCCTCTGCCTTCTTCATCTTTGTCACTTCTTGCGGCAAAAATAGCATTTCCTTGCAGACACATGCCGCATTTTTAAAAGCGATTCCCCACTTGTTGGACCCCACGTAAGGCTTTGCAAGGCAGGAAGGGGGATGGAGCTTTGTTGGACCCATCTGAATTCAGACTAGAGTGTGTGCTTTCTTTAAACTTGTACGTGCACAGCAAGGCCAAAGGATCAGGTAAGGGGGAAGGTTTCAAAGCTATTTCTCAGTGATGCTCAGTATGAAATATAACGGGAAAGGAAGTCATGAACACACTCAATGCATTATTAATAAAGTGGAGAAAAACAAAACAAGCAATACAATCTTTGCAAAAGTAATTTTCGCTTTGATGTGGCCAGATAGATTTTAGAAGGGGAAGTTGGGTCACACTGTTCTGAATTCCCCCAGCCTTCAATAAACAAAAGAACTTCATAATGAAGCCCACAGGAAATCACTGGGACCAGAAAACTGAGCATTTTTCTCTACTATTAAGTGACTCTTACTGACGAAGGGAGTATTGGGGAAAATATTTGCTATTTCTGTGTTTCTAGCACTATGGAAATTGTTTCAGAGCCACTTTGGCAAAGTCCTCGCCCATGAAGATCTTCTGGGAGGGGAAAGGTCATCCTCACAGCTACAGAGAGCTGAGTAACCCGGTGTCTCCAGCTGTGCTCCCTAGGAGAGGAGAAGCACACAGCTTGTTTGTTCACAAAAGTGTTTGCCTTTAGGAAATTTGAGATCTTTCTTTATCAACATTTTAATTTCTTAGAATAATAGGATTTAGACTGGAAAAGGACCTTTGAGAGTATCCAGTCTAACACCCTCATTCTACAGAAGAGAAAAAAGAGGCTGAGAGGAGTCAACTCAAGCTTTGACTTGTTTAATTTTTAAAAATTCTATTGCTATATTAACATTATAGTTTTCTTTCTTTCCAAGTAAATTCAATTCATAGCTAATAAAGCTGGTTATGCAAGGAACTAATTAATTTTATGTAACTTCACAAGAATTTATGTGAGGAGTAGTGGATTTGGTAATGCTCTTAGCTGTCTTGTCAAGGCCGCACAAAAAAATTAGGGCTAACTCAGTCACCACTTCAAAGGTCAAGGCTAGTCGGAGGAAGAGGTCAACGTCTTCATTTGACCTTTACTGATTTCATCTTATAATATGTACCCCAGGTCCCTGACCCCCCAACTCTGATCCCCCTGTCCCCAGGAGTGGATCTCATCACAGCCTTTTAATGATTTAGAGATCTCTCAGGTTACTTAGTCCCACTCCTGATGATAATCCATGATTCATTTAAAGTGAAAGTGTTTTTTTTTTAATTATTTTATTTTTTTTGGAAATGATTTAAAGTCAGATTTCAAGAGGCTGAGCAGTTCCAGTAATGTGCTCTTCTACAGAGAAAATGCACTATTACAGACTGCATCCTTGGCTAAGTTGGGACCTCACACTGTGTGACGCTGAATAAGCTGTTTAAATTCCCTGGGTCTCAGTTTCCTTCTCTGAAAAACAGGGACAATAATACCACTAGTTCATAGGCTTCTCAAGGTAGAATTAAAAGGAACTTTGGGAATTATCCAGGCCTTTTACAGATGGGAACACTAAGGCTTAGAGAGATACAGTGATTAGTTTATGCTCACGTACTGAAGCTGGAATTTGAACTCAAATCCTTTGACTCCAAATTCAGCTCTCTTTCTTCTAGGATATATTTTATGGAAAAAATCCCTTGAAATGTGAGATGTTATTAGTTTTCCTTTTGCTTCCAAGCTATATGATGGCATTCATAAAGTGATGCTTTATACTTGTTTAAAATAAGTGCAATTAAATTATTGTTGAAAGAAATTCTTGCCCATTCAGAAAAGTAGAAACTGTGATAGAGGCCAAACTCACGTGGTATTGGATGACAAACTGTGGGTGTCTTGCCTTTGGTTAATGGTGGTTAGCCAAGTTACTAACTTGAGTACTGACTTCCAATCCTGCTTCAGATTCTTACCAGCCATGTGACCTTGGACAAGTCTCTTAGCATCAATGTCTTCATCTGTAAAATTGGGATAAGAACAGCACGGATTTCACAGGTTCATTGTGAAAAATCCAATGAGACAGTTTGTGTAAAGCACCTGGTGTTCTTCTTAAAATCCTAACTATTTCCAAATTCCTTAAACCTGAAATTGTCTGTGTGGCTGATGTAGGGCAGATGTACAGCATCATGTAAGGTTTGAGGACTGAGGAGAAGGGAGGTGAGAGACGTGAGTGGGATGCAATGGGAGACAAAACAGAAGCTGGCCCAAAATGTGAGTCCAGCAATCAAGCCTTGAGTTGAGTCAAGAAAGACAGGAATAGAGACTCAGTAGAGGTTTGGGATGACCAGGACAATATAAAGAATAGATTGTGTGCCCCTTTAAAAATCAGAGTCTTCCATTAAACAGGAACATTTTAATAAAAAAGCTGATTTGGTCATCTGGGAACTTGTCTCTGAGCTCTATCACTAGGCCATATCTGTCAAGGAAGACTCCAGATTCTTGGAGGACCTGGGGGAAGTGTCTTAGAGACCTCCTCTCTGAAATAAACTCACCACCCTTGGCAAAAGAAGCATGAAAAATCTCCATCCTTAGGCTTCTTTGCCCAGTTTTTATGGAACAGAAAGGAAGAATAATTCTTGTCCAGATGCTTCATTGTCTTGGGGATAATAAACGTGGTGAATTCAATCGGCCTCCAGGAAAATGTGTGTAACAATTCAGAGTGTTACTCTTTTTGGAGGAGTCAGTAGATTAATGGAAACCAAAATATTGGGCCAAGGTGGTCTCTAAGACTTGGATTATTTTCCCCTTTCTGCTGAAGTCGGTGATACATGGAGACTGTCACATTGCTCGACTTCCCATCTCCGCTAAGGAGGAGGAATTAATGATCAGGAGTCAATGATCACCATTACCCTGCAAATGATGCCTGCCAGCTTCCCCCATTAGGTCAACCAGCCAGAGAGGATTGATATTAGGTTGGCAGGACCATCTAGTACCTCTGACTGCTGGGAAGCTGGGAAGCCTGCTGAGTTCATTCATGAACTCTGGGAATGATTATTGCAGAATGTTCCGAAGTAAGATTAAAAGCTCATGACTCAGAGTTAGAGAGGAACCCAGCAGTCATTTAGTGCAAACTCTTTATTTTATACTTGAGAACACTGGGGCTCACAGAGGCACTAGGACCCTTGGCTCCAAAAGGAGGAACTTAGAGTCTATCTAATATAGCTGTTTCCTTTTTACAGATCAGGAAACTGAGGCTTTCTTGGGGCCACACAGCTAGTTTAGGTTTTCTTAGATCCAAATGCAGCACTCCGTCCACATTTCTTCCCTACTGGAGTGAGGTAGAATGGAGCAGAGTTGGAGATGAAACTTTATTTTTGTGACCCTGAAGCCAATTAGTCCCATGTGCCAAGAGGAAACACAGCCCTTGCTTATCTTTTGTGACAGAGTCCACTGACCCCAAATTTACTCATTCCAAGATCCCAATCAAGTCAAGTTCAAGACCTCAACTCTTCATTCTTTCACCTCCTATATCTCTTGGACTTCCCCTTTCAGACCTTTCTGATATACTCTGATGTGCAATTGTCTTTGGGTGTTTGGACCATTTGACTGAATTTCATGAAGACAAGGATGCCTTTTTAAACATTTGACCTTTTAGACATCAAGCACTGAGATTGGTTCAGAAGAGGCAGCTAATGGAGACAAGGTATATTGTATGGTTTTTCTTGCTGTTGTTTTTGTTTTAATTATGTAGGGCACACTAACTGCAAGAGGCCCTTTACCATTGCATAATGTTTTCTGTTGGCTGAATTCCTCTCTATCCACATAAGATCATGGAATAGACTGACATAAGGGTCATTCCCCATTTCAGTGGGACTGCATTCATGGCTCAAATGCCCTTTGTAGATGCTTTTCCCATGATACACTGCATTTCTCGACTAAAATTCTTATTCCTTCAATAAGGTACTCTTTTACTTTAGCACAAAATTAGAACAAGCAGCAGAGAATCGATCCCTGTTTTGTTGCATCACAGCTTTGGAGGCTGCACGGAGTGCACAATCATCTGCAAACAAAAAAATCACACACTGACACTCCCTCCACTTTAATTTTGGCTTGTAGCCTTTTCAACTCAAAGAATTGACCATTTGTGCGATATTCCATCGTAACCCTACTTCACGGCTCCTCCTTTCTCATCTCCTTCCTTTTTTCTCATCATGAGTTCTGCATTTCATTGTGCTAATAAAGTACCTGCCTTTGCTCCTACATTCATGTGTCTTCTATTTTTCTTGGCTTGCTCCAGCTGGGAGTTTAGGATAAATGGCTTCCCTCTTTGAGGTAACTACAGAACATATTGGTCTTCATTGAAGCATGAATCCTTGCATTGTTGAATGATCCGACCATTAACCCTTTTAAAGACAGGTCTCATCAATGTAGCCATGGGATCAACTCAGAGAAAAATAAGGGATTTCTTTTGCCTGGTGGGTGAATAACAATGAGAACATAGTATAATTAGCCTTCATTTTAAAATCAGAAGACCTCAAAGCTCTTTTAAACACTGACTCACTAATCTTCTGTGTTCCTCTCTGAGGGAAGTAGTGATTATGCATAATTTCCCCCATTCTACCAACTGAGAAAATGAAAACTGAAAATTGTTGACTGACTTACCCTAATTCATAAAGTCAGAGAGCAAAAGACCAAGGACAAAACTGACTCTGATTAGCTATTATCTTTATTAGTCAGTGAATCTCACTAACTCTAATCCACTAAAGCTATTTGGAAAGGATGTTAAAGTCTGTGGGGGTGCTTTGGTGCTATGAAATATGTTTTCAGAGGGCACTGAAATAATAAAAATTTTCATTGTCTTCAAATAAGAAAAGAAGGGAAGTGCAGGGGCCTGGAAATCAGAAGACTCACAGTTAAGTCCCAGTTCTAGGCCTTTTAATTATTGTAAACTTGAGGAAGGGCTGTAGCTCCTCAAAGCATATTTCTTCAATTTCAAAATAGAGATAATACCCACCTTGATTACCTCTAAAGTGAATTTGTGAAGTACATAAGTACATAAAGAATTATTAATTTTTAGAGCCTATAGCTGTTTTAAAAATTGTCTGTAATCATAACTTTGCAAAGATTCTGTCCTTTCATTTCTTGCTTTACCTTGCAGATCTCTCTTTTTGCTATTCTCTTTCTCTGGGAATTGGGAAATTACAAGTGTAATTCCTATTTCTATGGCCAAAGAAATTATTTTTTAAAAACCTAAATACTGGAGAAAGTAGCTGTATATTGAAGGAAGAATCTCAGTTGAGAAACTCAGTATTTCATAGGAGAAGCATCTATAGAGGTCATTTGAACCATGGGTGCAGTTACACTGGGATGAAGAATGACCCTAATGTTATAGTGCCAGAGAAACTGAGGCAGGAGAGAGATTAGAGAGGGTGTTTTAAAAAATATTTTAATAGTGGAGAGTCTGGACTGGCAACCGAACAGGATTCATGTCCGATCCCCAGCCGGTCGAATTGGACTCTTGCCTCGAAGCATTCAGTGATGAGCAAGGGATTCCAGAGACTCTTATAGGGCTTCAGCAATCAGAGAAATGAAGGCAAGGAGGGGTAAGAGCACTGGTTGAGTGTAAGTTCAAGGAAAGGACCATAAATTCAGTTCTGACAGGATGGGGTAAGGGAGAAAGGATTGTAAATTCTAATAAGTAAAGAAGCTAAAGACAAGATGTCTGGACCAGGAGATGAGGGCTGCCATTTAGGTATTTGAGATAAGCCATCTAGAGTTTTATGAATCTTTGGAATGCTAGCCCTAATTATCTCCCAGACAGAGCATCCAGCCCTAATTATCTCAGTTCTAATGGCCAGGAATAGGGGATTGCCATCAGGAAAATCGAGACAGAACAATTCAGGGAAACTGAGGCATGACAAAATCAGTCTATTTCATGCTCCTTTGTGGCTGGGGAAAAATTGGTTATCAGAAAAAGTTATGAAGTGCTAAAGGATCTCTTGGAATTAGTGTGTCCTACATAATTAGAACAGCAACAAAAGATTAGAAACCAAGAGGCAGATAGGAGGTGTAGTCTTCCTCAGCATGCTGGCTATTTGTTCTCTAGTGCCTGGGTCAGTAGCATCACTCCTCCTTCCCCTAGTTATAACTCAGCTATTTGAGAACCCAAACTATCTTATCTCTGTCTAGTAAGATTTCTTTTGTTCTTGGTCAGTTTTGAGGTCATGTTAGTTCCAGAGTGAGATCTTGGTCTTGTAAAGAAATAAGAAACATTAGGTGTAAACATGGCTCAGTGGAAAAGATACTAGATATGAAATGAGAAGATCTGGGTTCAAAACTCAGCTCTGTTACTTGTTATCTGTATGATGTTGAGCAAATCCCTTCCCAGCATTACCCCCTAGGTAAAATGTGAGCATTATACTAGATTCCTTTAAAGCAGTGATTCTCAAACATTTGTTTTCAGTATCTCTATACTATTAAAATCATTGAAGATTTTTCCAAAGAATTGTTTATGTGGGTTATATTTGTGGATATTTACCCACTAGAAATTACCTTATTAGAAGTAAAGACTAATTTTGTATTTGTAGGCCTTCTGAAAACATGTCAGAGACCCCCAGGATTCTCTAGTACACCCTTTGAGAACTGCTATTCTAAAAAATCTTCTAGTTCAAAATTTATGGTGTTATGAATGGAAGGTTTCCACAAGCTTTGTCTGGATTTGGGTAGGTAATACTGAATCAGCACCAGGAGCTGTCCAAAGGCAACTGGAGGATTCTGAGTCAAAATGGCCTTTGTCTTTAAAACTCCATCACATTTTTATTTAATCTCCAAGACAGCTGGGATGATTTTAATAGCAAATTGGTAATTGACTTTGCTGATTCTTTATTGCAAGTCCTTACATTTTCATATTAGCTTCTCCAGTGAAAATGCTAAAACTCAGCATTGTAAGCAGTGACAATGCTTCCATACTCAGTCCTGAGCCAAGCAGATGTCAGCTCTTTAAAAAAAAAAAAAAAAAAAAGGTGGATAAAGTTGGATGCTGCCCAAAGAGGAAATGAACAGAACAAAACCCTTCTGAATAATGAAGGCTTTTTGAACTTTAATTTAGCATTAAATTACGGTGATGAAATATCAAAAATAGAGAGAGGCTTTTCAGGAACATTTTGTTTCTCACCATGGGGAAAAGAAGAAAATGAATATGCATGGAACTGATAAATGAGCCACTTAAGGATTTGGATTTCAAGACACTAATTGTTTGCAAAATAATTCTTTTCTAAAATGTCTGTGCTTAATGGGAATATCCAAGGAAGACTGATATCAAGGCAACACCTCATATTTTAAAATTTACCTGCGAAGTCAATTGGCCCCAGATGAATTGTTGAAGATAAAATTCTCTTTCTCCTTGACTTCTCAGCTCAGAATCCTCCAGGGTTTCTTTTGAAAATCCTGAAAGTATTTCTTGACAAACTTAAAATCACTTTTATCTCTATGTCATGCTTGCTTTTGACAGTTTTCTCAAGAAATATCTGAACAAACAAACATTCTCTCTAAATCCCCAAATCCAATTTTGCTACTTCCTTTTCTGAATATGAGAATAGTCATAGAGGACAAGGCCTTTCTGGGCTATTTCTTGAGAAATAGGTCAGGGAGAGATCAGTGAGAAGGGACATAACTCATGCCTTGGGAAAATTGTGTTTAAAGAGCTGCTTCATTGGAACCTGAAGGTTTGAGGGTCATTACCTTATACCAGAAACTAAAATAAAGCTACAACAAAACCTGAGATGAGAGGCCTCTCCAAGAGCTGCTCCTTCTTTTGGCTTCTGTGTTTTTCTTCTCATTCCCAGAGTTCCTAATGTAGTGGCGGAATAGACACTCAATAGATATGGTCCCTTTAGAATATAAGCTGCTCAAGAGCAAGAGATGTTTCAGTTTTGGCTTTTGTCTCTCTAGTGGCTAACACAGTGCATGGCATATGTTAGAAACTCATAATTGCTTATTAATTGATTTACTTACTATTCTCTATTAGGGAGGAAAGTCCCTTCCTTATATGGTGACATGGAAGTTTCTTCAAATAAAATGTCCATATTCTTTCCATTCTACATACACATTCTTTGGATTTTAAATGTTTTTTTCCAATTAATTTTTTTTTCAAAATCTCTTTTTAATGATGAATAAGAAAAACTCATTTATTTAGCTTCATTGCAAGAAATATCTAGTAAGTGTTTTTCTTGTATGCCAGGCACCATAGTAGGGGTTGAATTCTCACTGATTTGGGAATTCTTTCCTCAGCAGAATTTGTGGCCCAAACATGCAGATGATCACAAGGATCAGCATTCTATTATAATGTGTTTCCTAGAAACATTTCCTCTTGATATTAGTCATGATTTTCAAAAACTTAATGATTTTAGGAAGGGAAGACTGGTTCATTCAGTGAAAGGGATTATTATCTGAGCTCATGGTGTTGTGTGGCTAGTAATCAAGAGATGGCATCTTCGATTTGCTGTACTGGCCAGCAGAGGTAGTTCTTAATACCTTTTTGCACTTAGTAGCCAAAACACTTTTGGATGTTATATTATTAATTTTTTTTCCCTTTTAGGCTGGGGTTAAGTGACTTGCCCAGGGTCACACAGCTACGAGGTGTTAAGTGTCTGAGATCAGATTTGAACTCAGGTCCTCCTGAATTCAGGGCTGGTGCTCTATCCACTGCGCCCCCTAGCTGCCCCTTATTAATTTTTTTTAGTCTTAAAAGAATATTGACAAGATTGATAAATAAGAATGGAAGGACTAGCAGAATGCTTCTAAATCTGATGAAGAGTTAATCTAGATCTTAAAATTTAACAACATATTTTGAAAGTTGCTAAAGCAGTTGTTTTCAATATATTACTGCCCCCAAGTAGACCTTTTTACCCTGTGTCATTCTTTCTGAGTCCCTGTTAATATCCCGAGACCACCATTTCTCCTCTTTTAAACTCTTTTGTCTTCCTCGAAGGTGGTTAGCCCTTTAATTTACTAGGAATAGTATCAGAAGATGCCTTATCAGTGTGGGGCTCTGAACCCTTAGAGAAAATTATGGTAGAGTCATTTTTTATTATTATAGCTTTTTATTGACAAAACATATGCATGGGTAATTTTTCAACTTTGACCTTTACAAAAACTTCTGTTCCAACTTTCCCCCTCCTTCCCTCTACCCACTCGCCTAGATGGCAGGGAGTCCCTACATATTAAATATGTTAAATATGATACACACATACACAGTTATTTTATTGCACAAGAAAAATCAGATTTATAAAGAAGGTAATAATAATCTGAGAAGAACAATGAAAATGCAAGCAAACAATAACAGAGTAAATGCTATATTGTGGTCCACACTCATTTCCCAGTGTTCTTTCACTGCGTGTAGCTGGTTCTGTTCATAACAGATCAATTGGAACTGATTTGAATCCTCTCATTGTTGAAGAGGGCCACGTCCATCAGAACTCATCCTCATACAGTATTGTTGTTGAAGTGTATAATGACCTCCTGGTTCTGTTCATTTCACTTAGCATCAGTTCATGTAAGTTAGAGTCATTTTTTGAGGGTGTTGGAAACCACTATGGATACTATTTGGGACCCCAATTCTGAGGCTTAGATGTTTTTGAAATCCATCATGTTCTCTCACCATTTGTTTTGATTCCACATTCAATGCATATATTATGAGGTAGAGAGACCTGCTAAAGAGTGGGACAGAATAACAAGAAGGACTGGTAAGTGCTGACAAATCATGTGATGCTCCCCACAGAGATCTAAGGAAGAAATAATTGTCTTTTTCATCAACTGTCTCCAGAGTACCACAGGGTTGAATGAAAATATCCAAAGGAATGGGAAAAGTGCAGTAGCTTCTAGCCATCAATCTGATAACAGCCTTGCTCCTCCATTTAATGGAATTTTTAACACCCAATGCTCAGGTATTCACAATTCTAGGTTTCTATGACATTGACTTGGCCCATCAAGAAGTTATCTTTGTGAGTTAGAGAGAAGGAGATAAACCACTGCCTCCTCTCCTATTGCTGTGCCATTGTTATTGAGCTTGGGGCATTCATGAGAACATAGCAAGAGAATACCTACCTAAAATTATTACTATTTAATGGATGGACTTGCTGCCTTTTCTCTGCAGGGTAGAATTACCTACCCTTTTTCCTCTTGTCTTTTGGTTCTATTTCTTTTTAATCAATGCCCTGGGCCCCTTAAACAAACTCCCTAGAGAGTCTTTTTTCTTCAGTATTATATTATATTACAATCCTTTTCCTCCTGCTATGGATTTAACCGTTCTGCCACTGGCTAACTCTCTCTGAGTCTTCTCAAAGGCAGCTGAACTAGATGGAGAGACATTTGCTGTACAATACCTGGTTCTGGTGCAGGAATTAGACCAGGTTTCGATTGTGATTGCCCAAACTTTGTGTTTTCCTTTTACTTTCATTGCTTCTCCACTCCCAGGAACTGGAGCCTCACTCATGTTTTTTTGGTGAATTGTAGGAAGAAAATAAAATGGCTGGGGCACGATGCCTGCCTTTCCTATGCTAAGAGTCAGCAGAGTTCAGGAAAGACTGATACACTTAGGGTCACAGGACCTGAGTTCAAATCTTCATTCTTTCACTTACTCCCTTAGGAAGCCACTTACCTTCTCTGGGCTTTGGCTTTCTCATTTGTATAATGAGAACTTTGGAAAGTTCCCTTTTTGTAATGATCTAGACTTCAGGATGGCATGGCTTTCTGCTCCCCCCAAGTTGTCAGGTGTCAGCTGGCTTCTAGATGCTCAGCTGTCCTCCAGCTGCTTTTCCTACTGTGCTTTACACAGTCCAGACTAAGAATAAAAATCTCAGAAGAAAATGGTCACGGGACTTGGTGAGTGTTTCCCTATGCTTAAGTCACCAAGAATGGCATATTTCTTAAATAGCAAAGCATAAGGAGCTCAACATTTAAAAAAGGATAAAGAGAATGACAGGGGATGAAATGGATCCTATCCTATGTCAGATGACTGGAGGGCAAAAGAAGGTGATGGATGGAAACAGGAAGAAGGACCACAATTCACTTGGAGGCCAGAATAATAGCAGGGGTTCTACCTGTAGAAGATGAAATTAAAGCTTATGGGCAGAAAGCAGCTGTTTGTTCCCAGGAATCAGGGATTTTAGGTCTCGATTTTCTTCTTTGTGTGCCCTCTCTGTACAATCCAGTCAGCTCTTATGATTCATTTGCTATTTTTATGACTCTGATTTCCAAGCCTACATATTTGGCAATAATTTTTCTCTGGACTTCTACATATTTGGCAATAATTTTTCTCTGGACTTCTGTCATATACTACAGACTACCTAATAAATGCTCCTAAGTAGATGTCTCACAGACAGTTCAATCCAAATGTCCAACTGTTAACTTATGACCTTTTCATTCAAACTTAGCTCCTTTCCAAACTTTTCTGTTGAAGACACCCTTATCGTCCAAGTCTCTAAGTTGGGCAACCTCAGAGTCATATTTGGCTTTCCACTCTCTTATGCCCAGTTAATTGCCAATTCTTGTTACTTTTATCTCCATGGAATCTCTAGTATCTGCCCCCTTCTTTCCAGTTATCGCCTTCTTCAGGATCTCATCATGTCTTGACTGAATTACCAACAATGCTATTCAGTTGGACTCCCAGCTTCCTTCCTCTCTTTCCTCTAATCTCTTCTTCCTGAAGCTGCCAAAATAATCTTTCTAACACATAAGTTAGACCCTATCACCCACTGCTGGAAAACTCCAGTCACTTCCTATTGTGTCTGGGCTGTAATATGCTTACTTCAGCTTGTCATTTAAGGTTTTCATAACCTGTCTCCAGCTTTCCTTTTCAAACATATGTCCTGATGTTCTCAGTACCAGCTAAACTGACTTTTTTCAACTGGACATCCATATCCTGCCTCCTTAACTTTGTGCAGATTTTCTCCCATGACTGGAATGCACTCAGTTTTGCATGCTGGACACGTCAGTTCCATTTTGACTCAACTCAGGCATTATCTTTTGTGGGAAAGCTTGGGTGCTCTCCTCTTCTTCCTACTAGTATTAACCATATTTGTATTCAGTGGTCATAGGATGTAGCTCTTCAGCAGAAAGACAGGGACTATTGTTCCTTTTACCTTGGTAGCTTTCCTGCTTAGCACAGTGTTTTGCTCAAAGGAGAAGCCAGCGCTTGTTGACTCAGACCAGACTGAAGAAATCAAAAGTCTGTCAATGTGTCAAAACGTTGTTTTATTTTTCATCAACATTTGTCATCATATGACAAATGCATAGCAGAATGGAAATAACAGTGGCTTGGGAATCCAAGGACCTGAATTAAAATCCAGCTTCTGTCACAGAATGAATGGGGCAAAGAGTTGATTAAGTTAAGCAAGGTAAGGCTAGAAGTGTCAAGTAAATTTTATGTGTAATCATGGTGAGGAAAGGAAGAAAACTCCATTCTTTTTTTAACTCTTTTTTTTTTTTCAGTCAACAAACATTTTTTTTTCCTTTTAATTTCAACAACATTTTTATTTTTTTATTTTTTTTGAGAACTATAAGCAGATAATTTTTTTTCTTTTCTTTTTTTATTTTAATAATTTTTTATTATATATTTTTTTATATTATCCCTTGTATTCATTTTTCCAAATTATCCCCCCCCTCCCTTTACTCCCTCCCCCCGATGACAGGCAATCCCATACATTTATTGTTACAATATAGTCTAGGTACAATACATGTGTGTAAATGCCATTTTCTTGTTGCACAATAAGCATTAGATTCTGAAGGTACATGTAACCTGGGCAGACAGATATTAGTGCTAACAATTTACATTCATTTCCCAGTGTTTCTTCTCTGGGTGTAGCTACCTCTGTCCATTATTGATCAACTGGAAGTGAGTTGGCTCTTCTTTATGTTGAAGATTTCCACTTCCATCAGAATACCTCTTCATATAGCATTGAAGTGTACAGCGATCTTCTGGTTCTGCTCATTTCACTCAGCATCAGTTGATGTAAGTCTCTCCAGGCCTCTCTGTATTCCTCCTGCTGGTCATTTCTTACCGAGCAATAATATTCCATCACCTTCATATACCACAATTTACCCAACCATTCTCCAACTGATGGACATCCATTCATCCTCCAGTTTCTAGCTACAACAAAAAGAGCTGCCACAAACATTTTGGCACATATATGTCTCTTTCCGCTCTTTAGTATTTCTTTGGGATATAATCCCAGTAGTAGCGCTGCTGGGTCAAAGGGTATGCACAGTTTGATAACTTTTTGGGCATAATTCCAGATTGCTCTCCAGAATGGCTGGATTCTTTCACAACTCCACCAGCAATGTATTAGTGTCCCATCAACAACATATTTAGCAACAGAATTTCCTACTGCATGTCCATTTAGAGGAGTAGGTCTAAATGGGCACATGGCCCTCTCTCTCCTTATTTAAGAGTCTATAAGCTCAAGGCTCTTTTGTCTGGAAACATGGAGGAAGAAAGATGAGCTACATACTGCCTCTCAGATCTTGAAAGACTCCGTCACTGTGAGTGAGCACTGTCAGTATGACATAAGAAGAATGTATGGAAATGAGAAGTCAGCGGGTTCACATGTATTCAGCATCTTATGTGCCTCTGTGTGCACATGCAAACCCACAGACACAACCTCGCCACTTTTTAGTCGTCTTGAAAAGCTGCTCCACATCACATCTTTATTCACAAGACCTCAATTCAAACAATATCTTTTCAGGGCCTCACTGGGCAAGACACTGATGAGCACTGAAAGACAAAAAGAAGAGATGGAGTCCCTGACCTCATAAACATTACAGTTGAACAGGGATAAGGCAATAAGAGGTAAGACACAAATTGTCATGATAAACTCCCATATTGAATATGATCTGTTTCTTCCAAAGGTTTTTGGGTACCAGGTTTAATACTCTAAAGAAGCCTGATTTTTCCCCTTTACTTTCTCTATCTCTTCACCAACCATAAACCTCTTCAGTTCCATGTATATATTTATATATATATATACATGGAACTGAAGAGGTATATATATATATATATATATATATATATATATATATATATATATATATATATATATATATATATATATATATATATATATATATATATACACACACACATATATTGTGTGTGTGTGTGTGTGTGTGTGTGTGTGTGTGTGTGTAAAATTTCTGGTCGTAAAAGTCTCTTGAGACAGCATTGAACTCAGCAATCTAGGTAAAGCATTGGTGTGTGTCCCTCTCTCCCTTCTTCCTCCTCTCCCTATCTGCCTCCCTCCCTTTTTTCTCCTTCCTTCCCTCTTTCTCTCCTCTCTCCCCTCTCTCTTCTTCCTTCCTTTCTTCCTCTTTTTTTCTTTAAATCTCTCTCTGTCTCTTTCTCTCTCTGTCTCTCTCTCCTTCTGTCTTCTTCCTTCCTTTTTCCCTCTTTTCCCTTAAATCTCTCTCTCTTTCTCTCTGTGTCTCTGTCTCTGTTTGTCTCCCCCCTCTCTTTCTCTCTCCTTTCTCCCCCTTCCCCCCTCTTCCTTTTTCCTTCCTTATCATTCCCTCTAATGAGTTCAACCCTAGGGTTCTGCTGAACTTTTAAGTACAGATGCAATGAAATCAGTGGCTCTTTTTGAAAGGCTACATCACAGTGAATGAACACTGTCAATATGACATAATTACTCCTAGAGCCTGGGACCAACTCTTTGATGATCATTGATATTCCCTGGATGAAAGGAAGTGCTGCCTAAGAAACAGCTCTGAAAGAGCACCTTAGACTTCTCAAAGGAGACGGCCATCATTTATGTATTGACTCTCATCCTCTAATCAAAAGGAAAACACATTTTCTTCTTCAAGATCAACAAGAATACCATTACTTCCCAACATCATTTTAGATAATGAATTTACAATGTGTAAGCACCAAAAGGGAAAAGGGACTCAGATACCAGTTCTGACTCAGGGTTTAATTTGAGGAAACAGACATTTCTTAAAAACCTTCAATGTTCCAGGCCTCAGGGACACAGAGACAAGAGCCAAACAAGAGCTGGTATCATTAAAAAGCTCAAATTCTATTGGAAGAATACAGTGAGTTGATCTCAGTTCATTTCGCTGCTACTCATGTTCCTAATTATGTTTTGTGTGCTCCTCCCTACTGTGAGTGTAAGACTGTGGGACTTTGGGTGAGTAGAGGAAATATTTCTTGCTACTTATCTTTTAATTTGTCTAATTGTTACCTTGTGTAATTAAATGTTTCTTTGCATTGAACTAATAACTAATACATCTTTCTTTGACTGGATGGAAAGAAAAAGACATTATTGGGTACTCATGAGCTAAAGATTTTTAGGTGATACTGATTGAACTCTTCTACTATTCGTGCGCCACACACGGGGGGTGCATTTTGGGAGACTCATGCATGAAGGGAGTACATTACAAATCTAATGTTGACTAAGAGGGCCTATCCTTTTGAATCATAGAAAAGTTCTATCATCCTGAACCCCTTAGATATCAACTGTTATAATTGCAGGAGGAGGAGGCAGCTAAGTGGTGCCATATTTCCCAGAGCACCAGGTTTAATATCAGAAAGACCTGAATTCAAATTTGGCCTTAGATGCTTACTAGCTGTGTGACCCTGAGCAAGTCATTTACCCCCATTGACTTCCGTTTCTTCATCTGTAAAATGAAATGGAGAAAGAAGTGATAAATCTCTACGGCATCTTTACAAAGAAAACCTCAAAAGCAGTCACAGAGACTTGGACATGACTCAAAAATGACTGAATATTATAGTGTTATAATTGAAGAGCTGGTCTGTAGTCAAGAGACTTCCTTGCTTCTGAAACCAAATGACTGTGGTGACCCCAGGCACCTCAAGCAAGTCTCTAGAGCTCTTCAATTTAGATAGTTGCCTGTTGTATTGAAGGGAATTTGCATCCTTTCATGTCCTGCGTAGAGACTGAGTTGAGATTTTAAGAATGGTTTTGAGTAACACAGGAGGTAGAACCAAGATGGCGGAGTAAAGGCAAGAACTCACTGTGTTTTCCCCTAAACTTCTCCAAATTCCTTTAAATAATAACTCTAAACAAATTTTAGAGCATTAGAGCACACAAAAAGATAGAACAATTTTCCAGCTGAAGATAACTTAGAAGGTCCATAAGAAAGGTCTGTGATACCAGGTGATACCAGAGTCCAACATTAAATTCCAGTGTAGGCTGAGGCAGCACAACCCCAGTCCTGGACCCAGTCTCAATGCCAGAAAATCAGGAACTGGCCTAGGAACTCCTGAATCAGCCACATAATTTGTGGCTTCCACACCTCTCAGCCCAGAGTCGCCAAAGAGAACTTGGAAGGTCAGCAGACAAGGTCTGGGTGGCAGTCCAGCATGAAAACAATGCAGACTGAGCCAGCACAGCCCAAGCTCCAACTTCAGCCCAGCAAAGCAGCACCTTTAAATCAGCAGCAGAACTGGTGCATTCAAGATCTCTCAATCCAGACACACCAAAGATGGGGTGGAAGGTCAGCTGCAAAGGTCTGTCAGCAGGGTGAGAGGGCCTTGGGAAACCATTAAAACCAAGAATGCAGCTTCCTGAGGCCTCAGCTCTCAGGTCTCTTTACTAGAATTGAGGAAGGACTCTGTGGCTTTAACAAGCTACATCTTTACAGCTCCAGAGGGGCAGGACACTCCTAATAGCTCCAGGGCAGAAAAGAGTGCTTATGGTCTGGTTCCTAGAAGCATCTCAGAAAACAGCTTGGACAGTGCACCTTCCACCCTGGAAACAAGGAGTTAAAAGCCAGGCAATAGTCTATGAAAATGAATACACAACAGAAAAAGGTTCTGATCAAAGAAAGTTACTATGGTGACAAGGAAGGTCAAAACTCACGATCAGAAGAAGAGAACAGAGTCAAAACTACTGCATCCAAAGCTTGCAAAAAAAATAAGAGTTGGGTTCAGGCAATGGAAGAGCTCAAAAGGGATTTTGAAAATCAAGAGAGATAGAGGAAAAATGATGAAGAGAATCGAGAGTGGTGCAAAAGGAAATACAAAAAGCTAAAGGGGGAAGAATACAAAATTGACCAAATGGGACAGGAGGTACAAAAGTTCACTGAGGAAAACAATTTTTAATAATTAGCAATGAGTAAATGGAATCTAGTGACTTTGTGAAAAATCAAGCTACAATCAAACAAATCCAAAATAATGAAACAATAGAAAAAATGTGAATTATATCATTGGAAAAACAACTGATCTGGAAACTATATCAGGAGAGATAATATAAAAATTATTGGTCTACCTGAAAACCATAATCAAAAAAGAATTTGGAAATCATCTTTCAAGAAATTATCAAGGAAAACTGTCCTAATTTTCAAGAACAGGAAAAATAGAAATAGAAAGAAAACACCAATCACCCACCTCCCGAGAAAGATCCAAAGATCAAATCTCCCAGGAATATTATAGTCAAATTCTGGAACTCCCGGGTAAAAAAAAAATAAATAAAAATTAAAAACAAAACAAAACAAAACAAAACAAAAAACAAACTTTTTTTGCAAGCATCCAGAAGGAAACAATTCAAGTATAGCGAAGCCACAGTCAGAATAACACAAGATTTATTTAGCAGCTTCTACATCAAAGAAGTGGAGAGCTTGGAATATGGCATTTTAGAGAGCAATGGAAGCAGGTTTACAACCAAGAATTATCTGTCCAGGAAAACTGAGTATAATTCTTCAGGGGAAAAGGTGAAAATTCAATGAAATAAAGAATTTTCAAGCCCTCATGATGAAAAGATGAGAGCTGAATAGAAAATTTAATTTTCAAATACAGGACTCAGGAGAAGCATAAGGAGGTAATCAGGAAAGTGATATCATAAGGGACTTAAGAAGGTTTATCTGTTTATATTTCTATATGGGAGGATTATACTTGTAACTCATTAGAACCTTCTCATAAAAATGAGAATTTTAATAAAAATGGCAGTTAGGGGGCAGCTAGGGGGCGCAGTGGAGAGAGCACCAGCCCTGAATTCAGGAGGACCCGAGTTCAAATCTGGTCTCAGACACTTAACACTTCCTAGCTGTGTGATCCTGGGCAAGTCACTTCACCCCAGCCCCAGGGGGGGAAAATGGCAGTTAGGAGTATATATAGACAGAAGACATAGGTGAGAGTTGAATATGAAGGGATAGTATTTAAAAATAAAATTAAGGAGTGAGAGAAAAATGTACTGGGAGAAAGGGAAAGGGAAAAGTGGAATGATATAAATTCTCTGCCATAAAAGAGGTAAGGAAAAGCTTTTAGAGTGGAGGGGAGGAGGGGGAGCAGAGGGGAGTGAACCTAAATCTCATCAAAATGGCTCAAAGAGGAAATAACAATAGAGGTATAGAAATCTATCTTACCAGGGAGAAAAGTAGGAGGGGAAAGGAATATGGGAAGGGAGAGGGTGATAGGAAGAGAGGGTATATTGGGGGAGGGAGTGGTCAATACACAAAACACTTTTGAGGATGAACAGAGTGAGAAGAGAGAGAGAATAGAATAGAGGTGATACAGTTAGCATTAGCAATTGTAAAAATAATTTTGAAACAAGTTTCTATGATGAGGCCTAATTTCTCAAACACGGAGAACTGAGTCAAATTTATAAAAAATAAGAACCATGCCTCAATTGAAAAATGATCAAAACATATGAACTATGCCCAAAGAGCTATAAAATCATGCATATCCTTTGACCTAACAATACCACGAGGCACGAATCACCAGTGATTTTTAAAAAAGGAAAAGGGCCTATAAATACAAAAATATTTATAGCAGCTTTCTTCTCACGGCAAAAAAATTGGAAGCTGAGGGGATGTCCATCAATTGGGGAATGGCTGAACAAATTGTGGTATGTGATTATAAATGGAATATTATTGTTCTGTGGGAAATGATGAGCAGGATGCTCTTAGAAAAACCTACAAAATCTTCCATGAACTCAAGCAAAGTAAAATGTACGGTGCACAAAACAATAGCAATGTTCTGGGATGATCAGCTGTGAATGTCTGCTATTCTTAGCAATACAATGATCCATGATTACTCTGCAAGACTTAAGATGAAAAATCCTAACCACGGGCAGAGAAAGAACTGATTGTGTCTGAACACACATCGAAGCCTTCTCTCTCTCGCTGTCTCTATTTTTCTTCTGGATTTTTTAGGGGGGAGATTGATATTATTACCATATGACTTTGATGAGTCTTCACTTGTACTTTCTTAATGGTGTCTGGGGATGAGGATACGGGAGAGAATCTGGAACTCAACATTTTAAGAACTAATGTAAAATGTTTTAAATGTAAATGGGGAAAAATAAAAATATTTGTGATTTTAAAAAAGGATAATTAAAATCACAGAAAAATATAAAAAAAAGAGTAGTTTTGAATGCAGTAGATGAAAGAAGACTTTCTAGGTTGGGAAAAGGAATGGAGGTGGCGTAATGAAGGTAAAA